>NW_005361075.1:1011251-1014049 GCF_000412655.1 Myotis brandtii
TTATTTTTTTTTGTCTGTGAAGCTCTTTATCTGACCTTCAATTCTAAATAATAGCTTTGCTGGGTAGAGTAATCTTGGTTGTAGGTCCTTGCTATTCATCACTTTGAATGGAGAAAGGACAGTTTTTTCAACAAATGGGAAAACTGGATTTCCACATGCAAAAGAATGAAGTTGGACTCTTCTCTAACAGCATATATAAAAATTAATTCAAAATGAATCAAGAATTTAAATGTAAGACCTAAAACAATAAAACTCTTAGAAGAAAACATAGGACAAAGCTTCATGACATTGGATTTGGCAGTGATTTCTTGAATATGACACCAAAGGTGCAGGTAAGAAAAGAAAAAATAGCCAGAACCGGTTTGGCTCAGTGGATAGAGCGTCGGCCTGCGGACTCAGGGGTCCCGGGTTTGATTCCGGTCGGGGGCATGTGCCTTGGTTGTGGGCGCATCCCCAGTGGGGGGCGTGCAGGAGGCGGCTGATCGATGTTTCTCTCTCGTCGATGTTTCTAGCTCTCTATCCCTCTCCCTTCCTCTCTGTAGAAAATCAATAAAACATATTAAAAAAGAAAAAAAAAGAAAAAATAGACCAATTGAACTTCATTAAAATTTTAAAATTTTTTGCATTAAAAGACAGAGTAAAAAGGCAGCCCAGAGAATGAGAAAAAATATTTGGAAATCTATATCTGATAAGGCATTAACATCCAGAATATATGGAGAACATTTAAAACTCAACAACAAAAAAAAACCTAATTCAAAAATTGGCAAAGTATACATTTCTCCAAAGAAAAATATACAGATGTCCAATAAGTATATGAAAAGATGCTCAACATCACTGATCATTAGGGAAATGCACATCAGAATACAATGAGATATCACTTTACACCTATTATGATGACTATCTATGATAATATGCAAATCGACCAAACGGCCAAACAGCGGAACAACCGTCCGGACGACCACACTATGACACCCATTGGCACCAGGCCAGCCAAGGTGGGTGCAATGCAATTAGTCAGGGGTCCGGCCATTGCCCCATGATCACCCCAAAGAGGGAGGCCCAGGCCACTGACCAGCGGGCTGTAGTGGGTGGACGGGGCCTCCCTCTGCGACGGCGATCCATCGCAGACCCCTGGCCGGGTGGACAGGACCTACCTCTTTGGGGCAGTGGATCACGGAGTTCCAAGATCCATCGCCCCAAAGAGGGAGGCCCAGGCTACCCAGTGGCAGCGCTGCAGCAGGTGGGTGGGGCCTCCCTCTGTGGGGCAGTTGATCACGGGGCTCCCGGATTGTGAGAGGGTACAGGCCAGGCTGAGGGACACCACCCCCCCCCACGCGTGCACGAATTTCGTGTACTGGGCCTATAGTTATTAAGAAAAGAAAATAAGCGGTGCGCTTGCACCCTGACGGAGGGCGCCGTCACCCCTCGGCTCCTCGCTGAGCTGTTGGAAGGGGCTCAAGTGGGCGCTTGAAGGTGTCAAGGTAGAGGACCACCTTGACCTCATTGTCTCAAAGCCACAGGGAAAATGTTGGAAAATTCACCGTTGACATTGCCAGAAAGAGTGATTTATGGCTTTGTTCTTTTCTTAAGCTCCCAATTTGGCTTCATCCTGTATCTTGTGTGGACTTTTGTTCCTGAGTTTTGGCTTAATGCTTTAAGGTTGACTTATTGGCCTCAAAAGTATTGGGCAGTTGCATTGCCTGTCTACCTCCTCATTACTATAGTAATCAGGTATGTACTCTTATTTGGAGTAAACATGATGAGGCACCTCGCTACTCACCTCCATTCATATAGTCACATATAACTATGCTAAAAATCAGCAGCAAAAGAAATACCAAGAAGAGGCCATCCTAACATTAAGAGATATTCCTAGGAGTAACCAACATGGTGGCATAGGTAATCACCTGTACTTGCTGCCTCTCACAACCATATCAAAATTACAACTAAACGGCAACAGCTACCACCCAGAACCATGGGAAAGCTGGCTGAGTGGAAGTTCCACAACTAGAGAGGTGAAGAAAGCTCATTGAGACTGGTAAGAGGTGCGGAGGCACGGAAAGTACTGGTACCTGGATGTGCTGTTCTTTAAACCAGGAGGGAGATACAAGATCCCACTTGCTCCGAACTTCAGTTCCGGGTGAGACTCTGGGGGACCCAGACACATATGGGGAGAAACTGGACTGTCTGGCATCAGGACAGGAACGCGAAGGCGGCTTACTCTTAGAGGTGCTCCCAGCGAGTACACGTGTTCCTGCACGGGTACACGGGACGTGGAGAACCAGGGACTTCTCCAGTTCAGGGCAGCCATTGCTGTTTGCTCCACCCTGGTGATTCCCAGAGACCCCGCTCCACCCAATTTACAACCCCACCCAAGCTGTGCGCATCAGCTTTTGCATATGAATGGCCTGTCCTTTCACCTAAAACAAATGGCAGGTGGGTCAGAGAGCCCCAGAGATTCCAAAAGAAGGCCCACTACCTGGCAGCAGCAGCGGCCTTGCTTCACAGCTGGGCCTCGTCTGGGCACTTCCAAACCCCATACAAAGAGGAGGAATCTGCAGATATCTCTGTAGCTCTTGTTGGGTGGCCCCAGACAGTGGCTGACTTTGCACCTCCTTGGAGATGCAAGAGCCAGTGTACCGAGTGGTCAGAGTGAGACCATAATGGATTACAACTCTTCACATCCATAAGAGACACTCAAGGGGCAGACTCAGTGAGCACCAAAGCCCTACTGAAGCAAGTCCTGCCCCATAAGGATGTCTCCTGCCCAACAGATCTTCCAGTGTAGACACAGCTGGTCA
>NW_005361075.1:1016625-1027310 GCF_000412655.1 Myotis brandtii
AGAGATTCCTATTAGCGAAGTAAATCAGATGTTCTTTCTGACTGCCAAAGAACCTTACACCAAAAACTGAATTGCATATATAGTACCATCAAACATTTATTACAAGTTTTGGCATAATAATTTTGAACATAATTATCTCTCTTATTAATACCCAGTATTGAAATATTTTGAAAAATGTAAGTTGAACTTCTCTTAGATTAAGCTTCATTAATATTATAATAGTTCTCAAATATTAGTTACTAGTGGACAGAATACTTATCAAATATTTTTAGAAAAAGAAAAGAAAAGTTTAGCGAGGATGTAGAGAAATTGGAACCTTTGCATGCTGTTGGTGGTAGTATAAAATGGTACAACCAATGTGCAAAACAGTATGGCAGCTCCTCAAAAAATTAAAAATAGAATTACCATATGATCCAGCAATTTCACTTCTGAGTATACAATATATGGAACCAAAAGTATTGAAAGCAGGGTCTCAAGAGATATTTGTACACCCATATTTATAGCAGCGTTATTGACAATATCTAAAACATGAGTGTCCATCGACTAATGAATAAATAAACAAAATGTTGTAAATACATACAAGGCTTAGTGTTAATACTTTAAAAGGGTTGGAAATTCTGCCCTAGCCGGTTTGGCTCAGTGGATAGAGTGTCAGCCTGTGGACCAAAGGGTCCCAGGTTCAATTCTGGTCAAGGACACGTACCTCGGTTGCAGGCTTCTCTCCAACCCGGGTCCTGGTTGGGGCTCATGCAGGAGGCAACCAATTGATGTGTTTCTCTCACATCCATATTTCTCTCTGTCTTTCCCTCTCTCTTCCACTCTCTCTAAAAATCAATGGAAAAATATCCTCGGGTGCGGATTAAAAAAATGAAAATAAAAACGTTGGAAATTCTTCTGTATTCTACAACAGGATGACCCTTGAAGACATGCAAAGTGAAATAAGTCACAAAAGACAAATACATTATGACTTCACGTATTTGAGGTACTTAGAGTAGTCAGAATTATTAACTCAGAAAGTATAGGCCTTGGCTAAGTTGGTTAGAGCATTGTCCTGATAAGCCAAAGTTGCGGGTTTGATCCTGGTCAAGGCACATGCAAGAATCAACCAATGAATACATAAATAAATGGAACAACAATTCGATGTTTTTCTCTCTGTCTACCTTTCCCAGCACCGCCCCCCCCTTTCCCTTCCTCCCTCTAAAAAATCAATTAAAAATAAAAAAGAAAGTATAATGGTGGCTGCCAGGGGGGTCGGGGTTATTGTTTAATGGCTGTAGAGTTTTAGTTTTACAAGATGAACATTGTTATGGGAATGGATGGTGGTGATGGTTACACAATGTAAATGTATTTAATACCACTGACCTGTACACTTAAAAAGTGTTTGAATGTTGACCTATGAACCAAGAGGTCATGGTTCGATTCCCAGTCAGGGCACGTGCCAGGATTTCGGGCTCAATCCGCAGTGGGGGATATGTGGGAGGCAGCCGATCAATGATTCTCTCTCATCATTGATGTTTCTTCCTTTCCTCTCTGAAATCAGTAAAAAAATATTTTTAAATGGTTATGATAGTAAATTTATGTTTTGTGTATTCTGCCCCAATAAAAAATTAAAAGAGAAAGAGAAGGAAAGAAAGATTTGTACTTACTACTTTACTGTGATACTAGGCAATCCCATAGAGGAAATTTAGATGACCAGGACTTTGGCTAATTGTATTGAAACCTGAAGTAAGATTGTATTTCTCAATCCCATCAAGTAATAAGCAAGATTTAAAAACAAAATTCCTAACCTTTCCCAACTTAAACTGATAAGAAATTATATTTTCTATCCTTTTTCCTATACTTCCCAATTTCTTAGAGTTGGCCTATATTACCTTTGGAGTTCAGTTGCTTGTTTGCTGTAATTTATTGAGCACCTGCAATTTACTTGGCACAAGACACTACCTGTGGGGCTCATGATTTTTCACATTTGTCATAAATAAGAGGAGGGAACAAGGAACCAAAATAAAAATGAGTGATCAGGTGTGACTGGGTGTTTAATACTTCTGCTACTTAGAATAGTCGTATCATTGGTCTGAATGATGTAGAATAATGCATTGATATTAATCTCATGTTATAATGATGAAGAACCAGCAATTCAAGGTTGACTATGGTTTTATTATTCTTTTCTTACCCCTTTCCCCATGTTTATTGACATGATTGTAATACACCTTTTTCCCTTGTCAGGTACTGTGGAGTAAGCTTTTTTAAATGAGGAATCAGTTCTTGACACAGCTTGACTCCTGTGGGTTGCTGATATTCTGCCCTATAAAATTCAAGTAATTTGGATCCTAAAAGAAAATGTTTAAAATGATGTAGTTAAAATTACTACTAGTAGTTTGGGGAGTGAAGAAGGAAAAGGTTGCTATTTATGAATTGACATTTTTTATACATAGTATTTTAGTTTGTAAGAGAATAAAGTTCAATGATGGAATCAGATACCCGAAGAAAATTAATTGACCCACAAGACATGGCACAGGTGTCCTTTCATGCATAGCGGTATAACGCCAGCATACAGAAATTGTCCTTGGTGCCTTTCTTTAATAAAGGAAATCTGCTATCTAATAAAAAAGGAGGAAGGATACACTAATTCTCACTTACTAGTACTTACATAATGAAATATACTTTAGAAATGGAGATGCGCCCTGGCTGGTTTGGCTCAGTGGATAAAGCGTTGGCCTGCAGACTGAAGGGTCCTGGGTTCGATTCCGGTGAAGGGCACATGCCCAGGTCGTGGGCTCAATCCCCAGTAGGGGGTGTGCAGGAGGCAGCCAATCAGTGATTCTCTCTCATCATTGATGTTTGTATCTCACCCTCTCCCTTCCTCTCTGAAATTAATAAAAAAAACATTTTTAAAAAGCAATTGGATTTCAGCTGGGCCTTGGATTTGGATGAACTGAGGGAGATGGGAAGACATGTAGGAGAATAGGGAGATTGTGTGGAGGCACAAAATTGAAAACAAGTAGACTTTGCATATCAGTAGAGATCCTGACCTGAATAGAAAGCATTAGTGGAAAAATAGGAGAAAATAAAGTCACAAAAATAAAAAGAAGACCAGAAAATTATGTATTTTACATTCCTTTAAAATCTTTGGTAATGATTTTTTGGGGGTATTTTGTTTGTTTTATTGAGATATTGTAGACACAAAACATGTAAATTTATTGTGAAATGATTACCACAGTAAGTTAGTTAAACCTCCAATCTGCCACATAATTACTATTTTTTTGTGTGTGTGGTAATAACATTTAAAAATTTCTTTTAACAACTTTCAAGCATATAATACAGTATTACTAATTTTAGATACCATGCTGTACATTAGATCCCCAAACTTATTCATCATATAGCTGGAAGTTGGTGCCCTTTGATCATCTACCTGTTTTTCCCAACCCCAAGCCCCTGTCTTTGGGAATGATTTTAAACCTCTCCTACTCAGAGTCAAGAAATTCTTCCTATTGATTTCATTTCATTTTATTTTGTTTTTAATTTATCTTTATTGTTGAAAGTATTGCAGATGGCCCCTTTTTATCCCCCCTTAACACCCTCCACCCTTCTCTAGCTCCCTCCAAAGTCCTTCCCTGCACTATTGTCTTCCCCTTGATTTTAAATTCTCATTGCTGCCTTTTCCCCCCTTCCTTTTTAAAATTTTTATTTAATTTAGTTTTTAAAAGATTTTAAATTGATTTTTAGAGAAAGGGAGGGAGAGAGAGAGAAAAATCTCCATGCGAGAGTGGGACATCAGTTGACTGCTTCCTGCACATCTCCTACTGGGGATTGAGCCCGAAACCTGGGCATGTGCCCTGACTGGGAATCGAACCAGCAACCTTTCAGTGTATGGGATGACACCCAAATAACTGAACCACACCAGCCATGGCTATTTTTAATTTTTTTCAATTACCATTTACATTCAGTATTATTTTGTATTAGTTTCAGGTGTATAGTATAGTGGTTAGACAATTATATACTTCACAATGTGTTCCTTCTGGTATTTCCAGTACCTACCTGACACCATGCAGTTATTATAATACTAGAGGCCCGGCGCACAAAATTCATGTGTGGGTACGGTCCCTAGGCCTGGCCTGCGATCAGGGCCATCTTCCCCAGCTGCCCACAGCTGGCCCCACCACCCACCCCCAGTTCCCCATTCGCCATTGGTTGATCAGTGCCTGACAGCCAGAAGAAGGGACCAAGAGGTTAGCTGTACCCACCCGCTCGCTGGCCCCGCCCCCACTGCAGGTGGCCATCAGGTGATCAGAGCCTGGCAGCTGGGGAAAGGGACCAAGAGGTGGTCAGTGCACCTCATAGTGACGGGTCCAGCGGTCGTTCTAGTCGTTCTGCCGTTAGAGTCAATTTGCATATTACCCTTTTATTATATAGAATAGAGGCCTGGTGCACAGGTGGGGGCCGGCTGGCCTGCCCTGAAGAGGCCCCAGACAGGGGTGGGGGAGTCCCCACTGAGGGGTAGGGCCGCCTGGGGCAAGAGGCCCTGGGGTTTGCAGGCTGGCCCTGCCCCTAATCAGGGTGGGGTTCCCCGCTGGGGGTGGGGCCAGCCTGGGCAAGGGGCCACGGGTGGTTTGCAGGCCGGCCATGCCGCCGGCTTTGTCAGGAAGGATGTCCTGTCTATCTGGTCTAATTAGCATATTACCCTTTTATTAGTATAGATTATGGACTATATTTCCTATGCTGTATTTTACATCCCTGATGACTGTTTTGTAACTATTTTTTTTAATAGATTTCTTTATTGATTTCAGAGAGGAAGGGAGAAGGAGAGAGATAGAAACATCAATGATGAGAGAGAATCATTGATTGGCTGCCTCCTGCACACCCCACACTGGGGATGGAGCCCGCAACCCAGGCATGTGCCCTTGGCCAGAATCGAACCTGGGCCCCTTCAGTTGCAGGCCGATGCTCTATCCACTGAGCCAAGCCGGCTAGGGCTGTTTTGTAACTATTAATTTGTACTTCTTGACCCCTTCAACTTTTTTTGAATACTCAGCCCTGCAATCCACCTCCCCTTTGGCAGCCATCAGTCTGTTCTCTGTAGCAAGTCTATTTCTGTTTTGTTTGTTGTATAGTGTTGTTTAGATTCCACATATAAGTGAAATCATATGGTATTTGTCTTTTTCTAACTGACATTTCACTCACCATAATACCCTCTATGTCTATCATGCTCTCACAAATGGTAAGGTTTTGTTCTTTTTCTGGCCGAATAATATTCCTCGTATATATGTACCACAGTTTTTTTTATCCACTCATCCATTTATGGGCACTTGGGTTGCTTCCATAGCTTGCCTATTGTAAGTAATGCTGCAGTGAATATAGGGGTGCCTATATTCTTTCAAATTAGTGTTTTAGGTTTCTTCATGTATAAAAACCCAGAAGTGGAATTGCTGGGTCATAAGGCAGTTCCATTTCTTTTTTCTTTGTTTTTTCTGTTTTGTTTTGTTTTTCTTTTTTAAGGCAGTTTCATTTTTAATTTTTTGAGGAATAATGGTAGCACCAATCTGCATTCCCACCAACAATGCTCAAGGGTTCCCTTTTCTCCACATTCTGCCAACACTTGTTGATTTATTGATAATAGCCATTTTGATAGTTGTGAATTGATATCTCATTGTGGTTTTCATTTGCATTTCTCTGATGATTAGTGACGTTGAGCATCCTTTTATATGTCCGTTGGCCATCTGTATGTCCCCTTTGGAGAAGTGTCTATTCAGGTCCTTTGCCCATTTTTTAATTGAATTGTATTTTTGATGTTGAGTTATGTGAGTTCTTTATAAATTTTGAGTATTAACCCCTTATCAGATGTATCAGTGGCAAATATGTTCTCCCATTCAATGGGTTGTCTTTTCATTTTGTTGATGGGTTTCTTCTGCTGTGAAAAACTTTTTAGTTTGATGTTGTCCCATTTATTTTTTTCTTTTGCTTTCCTTGCCCAGGATATATATTACTAAGAGAAATGTCAGAGTTTATACTCCTATTAGAGGCCTGGTGCACGAATTCATGCACCAGTGGGGTCCCTTGGCCTGGCCTGCGGGATCGGGCCAAAACTGGCTCTCTGACATCCCCTGAGGGGTCCCAGATTGCGAGAGGGCGCAGGTCAGGCCATGGGGCCCCACCAGTGCACGATCGGGGCCGGGGAGGGACATGGGAGGTTGGCCAGCCGGGGAGGGGTTATGGGAAGGCTCCAGGGTATGTCCGGCCTGTCTCACTCAGTCCCAATTGGCCGGACCCCAGCAGCAAGCTAACCTACAGGTTGGAGCGTCTGCCCCCTGGTGGTCAGTGCACGTCATAGCAAGCAGTTGAGCTGCCTTAACATATCATTAGCATATTACACTTTGATTGGTTGAACGGACAACCAGACACTTAGCATATTAGGCTTTTATGATATAGGATGTTTTCTTGTAGGAGTTTTATGGTTTTGAGTCTTAACATTTAAGTCTTTTATCCATTTTGAGTTTATTCTTTGTGTGTGTTTTTGTTTTGTTTTGTTTTTGCTAATCCTCACCCAAGGATATTTTTTCCATTAATCTTTTTTAGAGAGAGTGGATGGGAAGGGATAGAGGGAAAGAGAGAGACATTGATGTGAGAGACATATAGATTGGTTGCAACCAAGGTATCCATCCTTGACCAGGAATTGAACCCATGACCCTTTGGTATGCAGGTTGATGCTCTGACCACTGAGCCATGCCAGCCAGGGCAGGCTCTCTATTCTTTTCCATTGATCTATATGTCTGTTTTTGTGTGTATGTTTTTAATATGTTTTTATTTATTGTGGTGAGAGAGGAAGGGAGAGGAAGAGATAGAAACATCAATGAGAGAGAAACATCAACATTGATCAGCTGCTTGATCAGCTGTCTCCTGCACGCTCCCTACTGGGCATGGAGCCCGCAACTTGGGCATGAGCCCTGACTGGAAATCAAACCCATGACGATCTCTTTCTTGGTACATGGGTCAAGCTCAACTACTGAGCCACACTGGCCAGGCCTATATGTCTGTTTTTATGCCAGTACCATGCTGGGTATTGTTTTTTTAAAGAATCAGATTCATATTTAACTAACATTTATTGAGTAATTACTAGGTGCCTGCTATGTGTTATGTCTTTTCACATGCCATGCTTTTTTAAAAATAAGTTTTTTAAAAGTATATTTTTATTGATTTCAGAAAGAAAGGGAGAGTAAGAGAGAGATAGAAACATCAATGATAAGAGAGAATCATTGATCGGCTGCCTCCTGCACACCCCCTACTGGGGATTGAGCCCACGACCTAGGCATGTGTCCTGACCAGGAATCAAACCGTGACCTCCTGGTTCATAGTTCAGCATTCAACCACTGAGCTACCCTATGCTGTTTTGATTACTATGGCCTTGTTAGCATGATTATTCCAACTTTGTTCTTCTTAAGATTGCTGTTAAGTGAGTTATGCTAGTTGACATTTACTTATTCAGCAAATATTCATCAGGGTCTTTTGTGGTTCTATATAAGTGTTTGGATTATTTGTTCTAGTTCTGTGAAATATGCCATTGATATTTTGATAGGAATTTTGTTGAATCTATAGATTGCTTTGGGTAGTGTGGACATTTTAATAATGTTAATTCTTTCCATTCATGAGCATGGTATATGCTTCCATTTATTTGTGTCTTCAGTTTCTTTCTTCAGTTTCTTATAATTGTCAGAGTACAGGTCTTTTACATCCTTGGTTAAATTTATTCCTAGGTATTTTATTTTACTTTACTTTTTATGCAGTTTTAAATGGGATTGTTTTTGTTTGTTTTTTTAGTTTTCCTTTCTGATAGTTAACCTTTTGCTGCCATTTTGACCTTTTCTTATTGTCTTAATTTTTGAAATTCTATTTGTTTCTTATTCTAAACTCCTTTTATTAGGGCATTCTTGGTCTTAACTGGGCCCAGCCTTTAATTCCATAGGAAAGAGCTGGTAATTAAAATTAACCAACTCTTCTTTTGGATATGGACGATGAAAATTCTCCCACCTTTGTACACATGGACAATGGCTTTTTAAGTTGGGGATACTTGGTAGCACTTTAGTGAGTTATGCTAGTTGACATTTACTTATTCAGCAAATATTTATTAAGCACCTCCTGTTCTAGGTGCTTAGGATCTTCTACGAATAAACAAATGAGGATCCTTGCTCTTGGGGAGCTTATATTCTACCAGATGACTTTGCTGTTAGACCAACTACCATATAATGTCTCTGCTCTCAAACTTCCTTCCTTTTACAGTGGATTAATTTAGTCAGCTACTAGAATCTTCTCTTTAAGATCCTCAAACAGTCACCCCAAACAGAAAATTCCTCAATCCATAGACGAAAGAATTTACCTTAGATTCAATGGGTGGGTTTTCCCCCTCCCTTTAGTTTGTCCTCCTTCATTCCCTGACAACATTTTCTTCAGAGTATTTTGGGAAGAAGTTTCCTGTTCTTGTTTTTCCTCTATAAATTACCTTGCTCACACATGCAGCCTATGAGCTGTTACTGCTGTGGTTGTATTTATTTGTTGAACAGTTCTGTACTTTGAAATGATTCATTCAAGAGCCATGAAGCATTCAAAGCAGGATGTGTGACTCATTTAATAAACAGCATCTTGAAGTAGAGAGCAGGAGCCTAGGATTGACTATGGTACAGATGAAAGTCATGTTGGCTTTGAGGTGTGGGTATTTAGTCTCTTCCCTTCTTCTCTCTTCCCCTACTTCCCCAAACATAAATGAAACCTTGCGTTGGGAATAGAAGCACTGCAGTGAGGGAGCAAAGCCTATCAAGACTTTTGCAGGTCTCTCAGTTTCTTCTTCAGAATTTATGATCAATTGAAGTGATTAAATCATGTTAGAGAAAGGTCGGTTATTCTTTCTGCCCTGCTCACCAACAGTATCACTGTGCTAGAGCTTGCTCCCCACACTTTCTCTCCAGCTTTTTCATACTATTTTCCTTCATCAAAATGTGCCACAAAGTACTTGATACTGTAATAAAAGAAAGCTACTCTGTCCGTGAAGCCCTGCCAAACCCAGAAACTATAGAGAAGGGGGGATAGTTAGGTTTAAGCATAAATGACTCTTCAGTCTGTCACAAATATAAATTCAATTCCTTGTATTGTTCCCTAATAGTTTAGGCATTCAATGCTCATTTCCTAATAGCTAAAGAGTCCTGATTTGTCTCCTTCCCCCAGTCTACTCTTCTAAAACAAGGAGAGGGACTTGAAGTAATCATAGATCAGGATATAAGAGCATTTTTAAATATGAGGCAAATCCACATGGAAAATGGAGGTGTGGTGGCCAAAAACAACATTTCAGGAATGAATTTGGCTAAGGGTTGAGTGCTTATTGCACAGAAATTTCATTGGTCACAATACTTTACCAAGGATTTAGCTTGAAACGGTTACATTTCTAATGTCCATATGCTTGTCCTTGGCTCAAAGTCAACAGACAAAAATTTAGCTTTAGTTTGGCCTGAGTTGTCATGTGCCCCTGAGCCTTCCCTTCAGTACTGGTTAGTGCTGCTATTTCAAAAAGCTTCTCGGAGACTAGTATTAACTGGATTAGGAAAAGAACTCTCCCTAAACATTAAATTATTTTGCAAAGAAAAACTAACTTTTACTACAATACCTGTCTACCTTGAGATTAAAAAAGGGAAAACTAGCTGAGTATATGCTGTATGCCAGATATTACATTAAGTGTTTAAAATAATTATTTCACTTAAAAGCTTAAGAAAGAAGGGTATGAGGGAGCCTTCTGGGGGTGCCTAAAATATTTCATATCTTCTTTTTTCTTGAAGAGACCAATAATTATTTTATTAACTTCACTTATTGTTTATATTTCTAAAACCTTGGGTTTCTGAAATATAATAAACTGTTATAACTAGTACAAATCTGAGGACATGAGAGATCTTCTTCTTATTATTATTATTGTATAGTTGGCATACAGTATGTTAATTTCAGCTCTACAACATAATGATTCCATATCTATAGACCTTATGAAGTGATTACCACGACAATTCTAATTACCTTCTGTCACCATACAAAGTTATCATGATACTAGAGGCCCGGTGTACGAAAATTCGTGCATTCGGGGGGGTCTCTCAGCCCAGCCTGCACCCTCTCACAGCCCGGGACCCCTCGGGGGATGTCCACCCACGGGGAGCGGGCCTAACTCGTTAGTCAGACATCCTTAGCACTGCCATGGAGGCAGGAGAGGCTCCTGCCACTGCCACTGTGCTGGCCAGCCATGAGCCGGCTTCTGGCTGAGCGGCGCACCCCCTGTGGAAGCGCAATGACCACCAGGGGGCAGCTCCTGTGTTGAGCCCCCTGGTCAGTGTGCATCATAGCGACCGGTCGTTCCTAGTTGTTCTGCTGTTAGGGTCAATTTGCATATTACCCTTTTATTATACAGGATTATTAACTATTCCCTGTACTGTATACTACATCCCCATGACTTACTTATTTGTACCTCTTGATCCCCTTCACTATTTTTGCCCATCCCTCTGCTCTCTTTCATATTTTGATCTGGGTTCTGATTACCCAGGCATCTATATATATAAAAGCCAAGCGACCGGAATGACTGGTCACTATGATGCGCACTGTGGCCGGCCAGTCAACCTCCTGCGGCCCCTCCCCCCGGCCAGCCCAGCCCCTGGTCAGCCCCCGCCCCC
>NW_005361075.1:1027651-1069080 GCF_000412655.1 Myotis brandtii
TTTTTTGTTGATTTGTATTTTATATGTAATACATCAATTTTTAAAAATTAAAAATCTTAAGACTTTATTCATTGAGATGTATTCCTGATTTACAGTTCTTACCATCCTTGTTCTTCAAGCCATTCCTAACTTTTTTAAAAAATATATTTTTATTGATTTCAGAGAGGAAGGGAGAGAGATAGAAACATCAATGATGAGAGAGAATCATTGATCGGCTGCCTCCTGCACGCCCCCAACTGGGGATTGAGTCCACAATCTGGGCATATGCCCCTGACCAGAATCGAACCTGCAACCCTTCAGTCTGCAGTCTCATGCTCTATCCACTGAGCCAAACCAGCTAGAGCCATTCCTAACTCTTTATTTAACTCTGTTCATTTAGTCAGTTTGCTGGTAGGTAGGATTCCAGATTCTTCTATCACAGAAGGACGAATGAAAATGAAACTTCCTAGAAATGGAAGGTGGTTTGACTAAAGATCTGCCATGGAAAATTGTTTTTGTTGTTGTTGTTATTTGTTGATCCTCACCCAAGGATATTTCTTTCCATTGATTTTTTTTTAATCCTTATCTGAGGATATTTTTCCCATTGAATTTTAAGAGAGAGTAGAAGGTGGGGGAGGTAAGGAGAGAGTGAGGGAGAGAGAAAATTGATGTGGAGAGACTCATCGATCAATTGCCTTCCACATGTGCCCCGACCATGGCCGGGGATCAAACATGCAACCCATGTGATAATGTCACAAGCATGTGAGATTTTCTGCATACCTCCCCCGTGACATACCAGCACTCCCATGATAAGAAGGAAGACAAGATACTCATTTTGTCTAAGCTGAGAGTGATACTGTCTACTATTTTCATAGCATTTATGTTAAAATTGTGTGTTCCTGGATTTATCAGTGATCTATAAAAGTACATTTTAAACATTTTTAAAAAAATGTGTAACCCAGGTACATGCCCTTCACTGGGAATCAAACCTGTGACCCTTCAGTGCGCAGGCCAACTCTCTAACCACTGAGCACACTGGCCAGGGCATGCCATGGAAAATCCTATCTAATAAAGAGGGAATATGCTAATTGACCCTCATGCTGTCGCAAAGATGGTGGCGTCCACAGCCAGTAAGGAGGGAATATGCTGATTGACTGCCCTGTCCTCAAAGATGGCAGCACCCACAGCCAATAAGGAGGAAATATGTTAATTGACTGCCGCGCCCCCAAATATGGCTGCACCCACAGCCACAAGATGGTGGCGCCCAGTCCCCTCAGCCCTGCTAGGGCGGCAGGTGTGCAGCAAGGCCGAGCCTGCCTCCAGAGACCCCCAGTCCCCTCAGCCCCCCAGCCACCCAGGGCCAGCCCGAGGTGCAGGCAAGCCTTGGATGGCAGCTGCGCAGCCGCCCAGGGCCACCCGAGGCTCAGGTAACCAGGGCCAGCCAAGGCTTGTGCTGCCGGCAGTGGCAACAGCAGAGGTGTGATGGGGCATCGCCTTCCCCTGATCGCCGAGTCACCTCCCGCCCCTGAGGGTTCCCAGACTGTGAGAGGGGGCAGGCCGGGCTGAGGGACCCCGACTCCAGTGCATGAATTTTCATGCACCGGGACTCTAGTTGATAATAAGAAACTATACTTTCCCTGCTCTGGCTCAGTTGGTTGGGTGTCATCCTATGCAGCAAGAGGTTGTTGGTTCAATTCCCTGACAGCAGTTTAATTTCCTGTTGGTGCATGTCTGTGTTGTGGTCTCAATCCTCAGTGTGGGGCATGCAGGAGGCAGCCTATGGTCTTGCACTCTCGCTTTGATGTTTCTCTCTCCCCCTCTCCCTTCCTCTCTCTCCAAAAATCAATAAACTGTTCTTTAAAAAAAAAAAGTATACTTTCCCTGCCCATTCTGCAACTAACACCAGTTTTCAGATTGACTTCCTCATAGCCCTGATATTCCATTTTATGCTTAACATTTCTTAAACTAAGAAAATCTCTTTTCTCACTAATTTTTTTCTCCCTTGGGGTGTGAAAATCTGAAGTAGCCAAAGTTGTTTTGATTTACTTCTTCTGTTTTATCTCTTTGTTAATCTGTTCTTCTCCCAATTATAGTGCCTTCTGTCTCCATCTTCCTAATTTCCCTAAGTATTTGCAGATCTTGTAATACATCAGCCATTTTATAAAGTGAGGTTGGAAGTTTTCTGCCTGTTTTTTTCTTTCCAAGATTCAGATCCAAAAACATGTGTTGGCAGTTTGGCGAGGATAACGAAAAAACAGCCTTTTTTTGTTGTTGTTTCTTTCTTCCTTTCCCTGTTACCCTGTAGCAGGGTTTCTCAACAGAGACACAATGGATATTTTGAGTCAGATAATTTGTTTTGGTGAGCTGTCCTATGCATTGTAGAATATTTATCAGTATCCCAGGCCTCTACCCTCTAGAAATCAGTAGTATCTCCCCACTTGTGACAAGCAAAAATGTCCCCAACCATTGCCAAATGTCCCCTGGGGGTGAAGTTGCCCCTGGTTGAGAGCCAGTGCCATCCTATATAATAAAAGGCTAATATGCAAATTGACTGAACGGCAGAACGACCAGTCGCTGTGATGCGCACTGACCACCAGGGGGCAGGCGCTCAACGGAGGAGCTGCCCCCTGGTGGTCAGTGTGCTCCCACAGGGGGAGTGCTGCTCAGCCAGAAGCCGGGCTCGCCAGTGGGCTCACAGCTGGCGAGCTCAGTGGCGGTGGAGGGAACCTCTCCCACTTCTGCAGCAGCGCTTAGGACCCCTTGGGAGATGTCCACCAAGTGGCCCGGACTGCAAGAAGGCACAGGTTGGGCTGTGGGACACCCCCTCCCCCCCCACGAAGAGCACGGATGTTGTGCACCGGGCCTCTAGTATAATATAAATAGCATTTAGGGAAAATGAGATTAGGGGGAAAGATTCAAGATTGGCATAAAATTAAAATTCCTATCAGATCTCTGAGCATATTATTTAGATCAGAGCTCTTCAAAAGAAGTAAAATGCAAGCCACATATGCAATTTTAAATTTTCTAGAAGCCACATTAAAAAGTAGAAGTAAGCCCTAGCCAGTTTGGCTCAGTGGATAGAGCATCAGCAGGTGGACCGAAGGGTCCCAGGTTCGATTCCAATCAAGGGCACATATCTTGGTAGCAGGCTCCTCCCTGGCCTGGGCCCTGTTCGGGGCCCATGCAAAGCAAACAATCTATATATTTCTCTCACATCAATATTTCTCTCTATCTTTCCCTCTGTCTTCCACTCCCTCTAAAAATCAATGGAAACATATCCTCAGGTGAGGATTAACAAACTAAAAGATTCTATTCTTGTGTTACCATATAAATCTTCTCTCAAGGCATATAAACTGTCTTCTCCTGATTCTGTGTGACTCAAATTCTTCAGTCCTCATTTTGAATGATGCCCACCTTCTGTGTCTTGGAAATTTCTACACATTTACTGAAAATTATCATTGTTTGCCCTACAACCAGAATTCACTGAGTGGCTCTTTGCCAAAACCTTAGTCATAGGGAAAACCAAACAACAAAGGAAAACCCATTAACAAGGGTATTAACAAATGGGACAGCTAGATTTTTAAATAGCCAATAATTCAAAAAGGAAATTTTGGGGAGAGCTCCTCCACTCATTTTAATTCAATAGAATAATCTATATTTTAAAAAACCAAAATTTCATCACCTAATAATTTTAGGTATTTTAAGAATTTGCTTACAGAGGGATAGTTTCCTAGGCATGCAGTTCAAGACTAATCTAGAGAATCATTAAGAATTAACTCTTAATACATGAGAGGGAATATAAGGAACAATGGAATAATGACCAAATTGACATTCACTTTGATAAAAAGCTTTATTTTTTTTAATATATATATATTGATTTTAGAGAGGAAGGGAGAGGGATAGAGAGATAGAAACATCAATGATGAGAGAGAATCATTGATTGGCTGCCTCTTGCATGTCCCCCACTGGGGATCGAGCTTGCAACCCAGGCATGTGCCCTTGGCCAGAATCGAACCTGGGACCCTTCAGTCCACAGGCCAACGCTCTATCCACTGAGCCAAACTGGCTAGGGCGATAAAAAGCTTAAGTAAACTTTTATTCTCCACCTCCTACTCTAGCCATACAAGAATTGTGTTAGAAATATCAGAGAGCCCTGGCAGAATAGCTCAGCTGGTTAGAGCAACATCCAGATACCCCAAGATTGTAGGTTCGATTCCCAGTCAGGGCACATACAAGAATGAACCAATAAATGCATAAATAAGTGGAACAACAAATCTGTATTTCTCTTTCTATTTCTGTCTCTCTAAAATAGATTTTTTTAAACAAAATTTTAAATAGAAAGAAATAGAGAGAGAGATGACTGAAGCCCTGCCTTGTAAAATTCAGCCCATTTGGCTCCTCTTCCTCTGAAGTACACCACCTGCTGTAATCAGGGATTCTTAACTTCTCTGGTGTCATGACCCCCATTGGGAGTTTGGTGAAGCCCATGAACCCCTTCTCAAAATCATGTTTTAAAATTAATTAAGTATAATACATAGAATTACAAAGGAAACCAATTATTTTGAAATATAGTTGTCAAAAAAGTTTTTAATATTTTATAATGTAATATATATGCTTTTTTATTAATTCATTACGGTAAATAGCAAGTTCTAATGGTAGTTCTGGTGACTATCATAATTTCAAAGTAGTGATGAGTATAAAGGACATTTTGAGATTTTTAATAACTGTAATGTGATATGAAAATATGTGTAATTGCTATTATGAATTAGGCATGTTAGATTTCAGAGTTTAGTGAGAATTAAGATGGAATTTTTTTTCCTATCCATTTTCACAGTTATCAAACCCTCTGACATTCTAATGGTGGGAGTTCTCTTTAGCCACTTTTAGTTCTCTTCAGCCCCAACTTTTGATTTGGGAAAAAATAAATAGTTCAATAGGGAAAAGGATGTCATAGAAGGGAGCGAGGGTGCAACAAAGAGGAACAAGAGCTAGAGGACAAACAAAACAAGTCAGGACTGTGCAGCAAAGTTGTAACAGAAGGGGAGTTGCTTTTTAAAATATTAAACAATCCTAACCAGAGCAAAGCCTGATGGAGGTTTAAAATCTTTCTCTCAGCTCAGTTTTGAGCAAACTATATTTCTGATAATAGAAAAATACTTTCTGTTTGAAAGTTAGTCTTCTAGATTCTAGAACATTGTGCAGAATTTTCCAAGCTACCTACATGAAATTTTCTTGAAGAATTTATAAACATACTTTTGAAAAAGATTGTTGCAACATTTCCAGTGCATTTTGAAAATTTATATCCCTGTCTAATTCACTACTGTTCTTTTCCCTCCAAAATGATGCTTTTTCTCCATTGTAGACTAGATTCTCCTCATTTCCTTTTACCAACCACTTGGCAGTCTCAGTGACTTGTTTAACCAACAAATATCATACCCCTGGGTAACAGACTGTTATGCCTTCCTTTCTCACCCTACCCCATCCTTTTTTCCTTAAGGAAAAAGCTGTGTTGGAAAAAGTTCTTGCCTAGGGTTAACCAACTAGTAGAGAACATGAAAGCTCTTGGCTAAATTCCCCCACACTTGATTCACTGGAAACCACTAAGACATTCTTCTTTTGACTATTTTACTTCTTAGTTCTTCATACTTTTATTTATTTATTTATTTTTATTTTTTTTTTTTAGAGAGAGAGGAGGGGGAAGGGAGGGAGAGAGAGAGAGAGACCAGTGTTAGAGAGAAACATTGATCAGCTGCCTCCTGCACATCCCTTACTGGGGATTGAGCCTGAAACCAGGCTCGTGCCCTGACCGGGAATCGGACCAGTGACCTCTTGGTGCATGGGACAGTGCTCAACCAACTGATCCACACCGGCCTGGGGCCTTCATATTTTTAATTGAAATTTCCCTTTGTCCTTCAGGCCTGTGGACTTTAGGTCTTAAGCTGGCTTTAGTTGTGATAGGGGCTCAGAGAAAATTTGGGGTAAGCTACTTTCAGGTAAAATAAAGGAACTTAAACAGTTTAGTAATGCTTACTTGACTTGATAGTAGCTGGAATGGGGCCATTCCTCTCTGTTTAGTTTACAAGCAAGAAGAGCTGTGGGGGCTCTGGTCGGGTAGCTCAGTTGGTTAGAGTCCTGATACGCCAAGATTGCAAGTTTGATCCCTGGTCAGGGCACATACAAGAATCAACCAATGAATGCATTCATAAGTGCAACAACAAAAATTGATATTTCTCTCTATATAGTTCTCCTTTCCTCTCTTTCTCTAAAATCAATTTAAAGAAGAAGAGCTGTGGAAAAGAGGGCTAAAGGTATAGTGCTTGGTGGGAAATAGATATTTCATGAAGCGAGTAAAAAGAGGGAACTAACCAATCATTTTTTTTAGAAACAAAAAGATAAATAGAAGCATTTTTCAGAGCCTAGCTGGTGAAGGAACTGTGAAAAACTGCAGTGTCCACGCTGTTATGTGTTGTAGGTGTGTTTTAATGAAGGAACATGGCCAGCCAGCCTCAACAGGAATGTTGAGGGTATCAGTCTTTTGAATTACTGCTGTTCATCTGTTCTCTTCACCTCCCCTTTTAAAGAACAGATCCGAGCATAAATTATTGTCCAGTAACCCTGTCTTATTTAGTCATAAACTGAGGCAGACCTAGCCTCACCTTTTCATTGTCCTTTCACCCAAACCCCTAAATAAATAAAACCTCTACACCATCTTCTTTTCCCTTCCCCTCATCTTGCCTGCTGGCTTCTCCCTACCCTAACAAAAAAAATTCTGCTTGCATTTTTATTCTGCCATTCCATAGCCAGCAGCATAGTACTGGCCCCTTTATGGCTCATGGAGCCCAGGCGGGCTGCCCAATGAGGGGAGACAGCATTTGGCCAATGGGGCTGGTGTGTGCCATTACCGCTGGCCATTGGGCCTCTGTCCTCTACAGCTCCATCCTGACTCATTAAAACCCTGAGCCAAATAGCTGGGCAGGCTCCTGCTGCAGCATTGTGGGGGCCAGGAAGTTAAATGGTTCTCCTAATCCTGCATAATTTATCTCCCTGTTAGCCCCCGCATAAATAGTCCATTTCAGCCCTACCATGGAGAGCTTAATTCTGAACTTCCTATTTTTGTGATGACCAGTGAGTGCCCAGCCTTTCCCTTCTCTCTTTATTATTATTATTAAAAATTATTTTCCCCTTGTTCACTATGAGTTTGCCTTAATGTGTTTTTTTTTTCGTTTGAAGCCTCCTGCCTGGATCCCACTTTAGCAACAATCTGTCCATTTCTCTCATTTGGACCTAATATTACAGAGCAGTTGGTGCTACACTCTTCCCCTTCCTCTCTCCTCCCAGCTTTATAGTGCCTCTTTTTCTCCTCCCTATTTTCTCTTTTTAAATCTATCACCTCTCCTTTCCTATCACTTCCAGTTTTTTCCTCCTTTCCATTCCCTGTTCAAATCCCTCTTTCCAGCAACCAACCTTATCACAGGATGTTTGGTAGGACATTTTAAAAGGGCACTGAAGTGTTGTTTTTTTTACACATCTCCATTTCTGTTTCGTTTCAGAGATTTACAAACGAGGACCACCTGGCAGTTCATAAACACAAGCATGAGATGACATTGAAATTTGGCCCAGCCCGAACTGACTCAGTCATCATTGCAGGTACTTTTTACCCCAGAAGCCACGTGCCTTGATATCACCAGACAGTTAAGATTAATACCAGGGACCAGATGTACTGGGAGCTATACTCCCCTTCTCCCATTAAAAACCCTTATGTGATCTGCATTAATCAGGAAAAAGGAACACTAAAAGCTCCCAAGTTTCTATTGTGCCCTCTACTCTCTATTTTTAATACAAGATTGGGTTCTTTGGTTTTTGAGGGTAGGTGTGTTAAGGTTTTATCTTAGCTTTTTTCAGTCTATTTCCTCCTTGCCTTCTTTTTATTAAGACTTTGGAAGATTTATAGACAGAAGACGCCTTTGACATTTCTCCCTACCCATAATGAAGGGGTGAACAAAAGCAGGGAAGCCGCCCTCGTCTGGCTGCTTCTCATCCACTGGGTGTCAGTTTTCCCCAAGCAGACAGATTGTCAGTTCGTAAATTCAGCTTCCCTTGTGAACCCAGACACCATTGAGGGCACATTTCCAGAGTTCAAACAAGACATTTGTCAATGGGACTTTTCTGTGCCAATTTGGGTGACCTGGAACCTCTCACTGGTTGTTTGTCTTGCTTACATATGCCATCTCTAGGGACCGTTCTCAGCAACCTCTCTCAAACCGTGCAGCAGCAGTTCTGTTGTGCCATTTTCACTAGACAGGCATACAAACCAAAGTGGGCTTTTTCTTTCAATACCATGAGGGGGTTCTGAGTTAGCCTGAGTTAAGCAAGCTTACCTCAGTATTTAACCTCTCTCCATGCTTCTATACATGAAGAAAGGGATTTGCCCTTACAGATCTCCTATTTCTTATTGACTGAATATCTACTTTGCTAGGAGCTTGTAATTCCTGAAAAAGGACATGAGTGGATATCATTAATGATCCTTACGAAAGCTCAGGGGAGCTCTGGCTGGATAGCTCAGTTGGTTAGAATGTTGTCCCAATATGCCAAAGTTTCGGGTTTGATCCCCAGTCAGGGCACTTACAAGAAGCAACCAATGAATGCATACATAAGTGGAACAACAAATTGATGTTTCTCTCTCTCTCTCTCATCAATAAATAAAAATGTAAATTTAAAAAAGAAGAAAGCTAGTGGAGGTTTTAGAGGAAAGAGTAACTATAGGATTTAACATATATTCAGGTAACATATTTAAATTTATTAAGTCAGGTCATGTATTCAGGAAAATAATTTTAGTATTTGTAGTCTAATATAAGTGAATAATACAAACAATAAAAATACTAAGAGAATTAATATTAAATGGAATTAATCATAGTTTATGAAAGAGGTAAATTTGAGGCAAGGTTATCAAGTTGGAGAGGTTATTAGGAATGGTGTAAACGCCTATGCTGAGTCTCTAGGAGTGGTGAGAAATTGATACAGGACAGTCCCAAGGAGAGAAAGTGATTTCTGTTATTTTTTGCATGCTGTTCTGGAATGCTCATCCCGTTGCACATAACTTCAGCTATTCTGTCTAGGCTGCTAATTCTCATATCTGTGAATTATGACCTGGTGTCTCACAGGTATTCCAACCCTAATTGAACACTTGACAGGCTGGCTTTCTGTCATTCAGATCTTCAAGTCAACAACCAAATTTATCTTTGTCCCCTAAACCAACTTCTTTTCCTTTGTTATTCAGTGATGATATTCTCAAAATTTTGAGTCGTTTTATTTTTCTCTTCAGATTCTCGCTGTTCTGTTCCGTCCTGCTCTTCCTGCCACCACCCTCATTATGCTTGAATTCCTCCATAGTCTCCTAGCTGGTCTCTCTCTCCTTGACTACTCTCTTATTATAATCTATCTTCATTCTGTTGAAAAGCCAATCTTCCTTAAATTCTTCTCCTCCACGCAAAATCTATCATTATTTTCCCATTTTCTCTTACTTTAAGGCTATTCATACTTGGATTTTCAGACCTTCTATAACCTAGCCCCATGGTACCTGCCCAACTTTATATACAACTTATGTACCTAACATGATTATCCTTTGACCTAGACCTACCTTCTTCTCATCTATACATGGTGTCCGTGTCCTGCCTCTCTCTGTGCCTTCACCCACCTTACCATCTAAAGCCATTCTTTAAGGCCCAACTCAAGTCGTGCTTCTAGAAACCTCCTAACTACTCTGTCATTAATTTATCTTTATTTAATTTCTGCAATAATTTTATTCTCTACTGCACATGATTTTTGTATACTATGATGTTATTTATGTATAATTATTTTATTTCCTCATCTAGAAAGCATTCTTTTATTCTCTAGGGCAAGAGCCATGTTTTATATTTGGGCAAAACTCCTATATTCCTATTTCTCTTCTCCCCCAGATTTCTACACAAATGTATGCATGTAGCACCAAAAGTGAAAAAGTACTCAGTAAACACTTGTTGATTGCTTCAGAATTATCAGAGCAGGTTAAGGGTTTTCTTATACATTTTCTTATACATTGTTCAGAAATGGAAGAAGTTTGTATGAGCCTCAGATCAGAGATCCAAAGGCCCTCTTCTGCCATAGCCATGCCCTTAGCTGCCCCATCCTGGTTCACTTGAGTGGTAATTTTTTGTGTGTCCTTACTGAAGTGCTCTCTAAGCCTAAAGGATGATATTACCTCTACTCACCCGGGGATGAAGGGAAAGTGGCTTTATCGTTGGCCAACCAAAGCTGCCAGAGAAGCTTTTAAAACTATTTTGGGAGGTAGTGGTAACTTTTCCAAACACTCTGATTCAGAAGAGGTTTTGTTTAAAATTTTTTAAAATTATGTTATTTCCATGGAATATCCCACTGGATTATTCCCAATCGATCATGCTAGAAGGAGCAATTTTAAACCAGGTCTCACTTCTTAAAATATTATTTAAACATTGTTCTATTTCTATCATTCAACCTAGTGGTTTGGGGTATGAGATGAATCCATGAGGTAACTATCATGTCAAGGAAAACCATCTAAAAGAGTTAGGATCAGGGAACAAGATTCAGCTGACCTAAAAGAAAAACTAGAAAAACAGAATGGGGAGAGAGAAGTTCAGATCTAAAATTCATGTTGCTTGGCCCTAGCTGGTTTGGCTCAGTGGATAGAGCGTTGGCCTGCGGACTGAAGGATCCGAGATCGATTCTGGTCAAAGGCACATGCCTGGGTTGCAGGCTCGATCCCTAGTAGGGAGCTTGCAGGAGGCAGCCGATCAATAATTCTCTCATCATTGATGTTTCTATCTCTCTCTCCCTCTCCCTTCCTCTTTGAAATCAATAAAAATATTTTTTTAAAAAAAACAGGTTTAAACATTTTTTTAAAAATAAATAAATAAAATTCAGGTTGCTTGAAAAGTTACCATGGGTTACGGAGAGTCTTCCTCTTCCCAAGGGTAGAGAGGCACTGTGTTGAGGAAAGATTTGTGCAGCCCCTAAGAGGATATTTTGGCTGGCAAATCTAAATCCAAATATCCTGGTTTCCGGAATTTGCTCTGGGCCAAGGTTTCTGTTCTATTGTTTGCAGTTTCCTTTTCTAGCTCATGATCTTGCTGTCTTGTTCCCTCGCCCCTAGATCTGCCTGGAATGCCTTAAGAACGTAGCAGACCCTTACCTCAGTGACCACTGAAAGGCAGTGCACCATTTCTAATGTGGTAGCGTTAGCAAACAAATTCAACCACCTGAGCCTCGGTTTCTCCTCATCAGATGTTAACATTCATCTGCTTACAACTGCTCAATTCAGACCTAGCAGGGAGTACGTTTAAAGAGAAAATGTCGCTTAGCTATACTTGATTTTCAAATCTGGAGGTTTCACAAACTCCACCTGGGTGGGTGGTTTGGTTTTGTTTGGGGGTGAGGGAGGTAAAACCAGCCTCTGGGAGAAAGGTGGTTACATGGATAGTCACACAACAAAACATTGTTCTGTCTTCCCTCTGCTGGCCTTGAGGCAACACAGCACAGACACCCTCTGGTGGCCTAGCACCAGCCTTCACCTACTGGAGATCCATGAAAGCAAATTCGCCCTAACACCGAGACTCTCTCCAAATAGAAGAATAAAACGTGCTCTCTACATACTCTCAAGTTTTAATTTTAGGTCAAAACTGAAATAGAATTTCCTTTCTTTTCATGTCTACAGATCAAACTCCTACTCCAACTAGATTCCTGAAGAACTGTGAGGAGGTGGGGCTCTTCAATGAACTAGCTAGCTCCTTTGAACATGAATTCAAGAAAGCTGCAGATGAGGATGAGAAAAAGGTAAGAGGCGGGACTTATACTGAAAAACTGGTGGTGTTTGAATCTAGGCTATTCTCATTGTGCCCTGGGATAATTTGTTTAATTGGTTAAAGCACAAAATTACAGGTTTGGTTCTATAGAAACAGAGAATACCCACTAATCCTAGTCAGCCACCCACGTCTTTTGGGGGTCCAGACGATGGATCAATGCAAGTCTGTCTTCATGCCAGTTTCAGGGGCCTCCAACCTGCTCAGGTTGGTTATGTGGTCACCCAGTTATTTGATGGATTTTACCTGCTTATTCAGGTAGTGAATCTCAATGAAGTCAAACAAATGAAGGGCATTTTTTGTCAGTGGCCAGTTTGTGCAGTTCCAGTAGTGACTAATTCACTCCTTTTTCCCAGTGTAATGCACACACCATTGCATTCTGCCCAAACTTCCAGTCACTGAGATCTGGTTTCTTGATACCCTGAAGGACGATTCGGCCACCTAGTTGATTCTGCAGCTTCATCAGTTTCTCAGCATGTTCCCTCTCCTCATGAGATTGGTGAAGAAAATATTTGGCAAAGTTCTCCAAAGCCACAGTCAAAGTAGAAAGACGTGGACAGATGGGTTTAGGAAGCATAGAGCTCCAGGCTGATCTGGCAGTCGATGGAGGCCTCCAAGTCCAGGTGGCAGTTCTAGCGCCTGCGAGGTGGGCACGGTCCTCATGGTGGGTGGCTGAGGAGAGGCAGATGTGTGGCATTGGAGCAGTGGTGGGGGGGCCTTGGGGCAGTCCCAGGGTGCTGTGAGGAGGTAGTGGAACGCTGGATCTGGGCGGCTGGCTGGCTTGGGGGTCAGTACTGGTTCCGTCCAAGCACTGTTGAAGCAGGAAACCACAGCAAGTCTCGGCGAAGACTGTTCTGCCTGTTTTCCTTTTTATGTATGGGTTGATTTGAGAAAGAGAGAGGGGTGAGAGAGAGAGAGAGAGACATGGAGACATCGATTTGTTGTCCCACTTTTTTATGTATTCATTGGTTGATTCTTATATGTGCCCTAACTGGTGGGTCAAACCTGCGACCTTGGCTATCAGGACGACACTCTAACCAACTGTTTTCTTAAAGAAGGATGTTCTTACTGCTTTCCAAAGGAGATCAACCAGAATGGTTGAAAGAACTAGAAATTATGTCACTTTGGGAATATTTACAGAAATAGAGGAAGTTTTGCTTGGAAAGAGAAGACAATGTGAACAAAAGTTCAGTCTTAAATATTTGAAGAGTTTTCATGTAAAAGAAGGGTTAAATTTATTTTGTATGGCTCAGAGGTAGAAGTATGGCCAGCAGGTGGAAGCTGTCACCGAGTGCATTGAATTATATGTAGGTCATTTAGTGTAGATAACTGTGGAAAGGATTAAAATGCTGGAATACCATCGCATCTTCAGGTGCTGTGATTCTGATTTTAGACTTTATATTCCAAATCTCTAGAGAATCCTTCAATTTGGAAGACCAGAGGAAATAGTTCAGGAAACTGAGTCAAATAAAAATACTTCCCATGGTATAGGGATTTCAGGGAAAAGGTCAAAATTTATTCTACTTTAGAATTGAAATTCTGGGTTATTGGTCACTTTAAAATCAGGCATGTGTTCCCTAATAATTCAGAAAAATCCAATATATGATCTCAGAACATGTACACATTAACCACATGTATGCTCCACAATTGCATGACAAAGTAAGACATGAAATCCCATCAAAATATAGCAAAGCCAGAATATAAGAAAAAATGTCCAGGAAAGCTGTTGCCTTCTGAGAGGGAATTGTACATGATTTTTCCATTCAGCTTAAATTGTACCAGTAAGAATGCAAGATAAAGTGTCCATATCACTGGAAGTCTTTATAAATTCCATACCTTTCTATGAGTTTCTTCTCATGCTGCCTCCCTCAAACTAAAAGAAGGCGGGGCAATTCAGTGGCATGTATTTGTAGTTCTACTTTCAAAAGGCAGGACTAACCTTCTCATTATTCTTTTTCTTTGGAGACACAGGTCTCTCTTTTTAAAAAATATGTTTTTATTGACTTTAGAGAGAGGAAGGAAGAGGGAGAGAGAGATAGAAACATTGATGAGAAAGAAACATCGATTGGCTGCCTCCTACATGCCCTCTACTGGAGATCGACCCCACAACCTGAGCATGTGCCCTGATCAGGAATCGAATCTGCAACCTCGTGGTGCATGGGACGACGCTCAACCAACTGAGCCACACTGACAGGGCAGTCTCTCATTTTTCAGTTGTTTCATCCTGTGTGGTATAATTTCTCCCTCTCCCAAAACAAAGAAATCAATCAATTGAGCAAGCTGAATTACAAAAAAAAAGAAAGAAAAAGGAAATACGTCAAATTTTTTCCTCCAGGATGTGAGGGATTTTAAACCAAACTCATTATAGGCAAATTCAAGAAAATTAGCCTCCTATGAAAAGTTTAAGGTCTTTTCCATTGCCATTTTTGCTCTGTTGACACTTCTGAGAAGCCTTTCATAGTTGGTCAGGCCTTTACTCATTGAGTATCTCTCGATGTTTCTTCCTGCCTGTCTTCACCTCGCCTTGATGAGAAGCACAGATTCAATGTAAGATTATCTCCAGGAGTGTTTTATGAGCCCACAACTTTCCTGAACCACAGCTTTTCTAGGATGTGCCCCAGAGGGATTTTAAACCTGTGGTTGAGAGGCCTCTCCTTCCCACCACCCTCTGGTTTCAGGGATCCCAGGATTAGCTCAGTTGGGCCTGATATCTTAGAAATGTAGAAAAAATTAGGGCAGAAGTGAAACCATCTTTGCTATTGCTCACCTCCATCATATTGGAGAAAAAGAACCATTATCACCTTCTCTAATGTGGTAGACACAAGACTATCTTCATTTTGCTCAACTACCAAGAACATTTTTAGGGATTAAGGTAGCAAAGGAAGAGTTAGAAACAAACTCCTCTTTCGCCAAGAATTCTAGGATTTAGGAAGACTAGAACAAAGGATTGACGTAGTCATAAAACTGAACTGCAATGCCATCGGGTCATGCCCCTGTCATGGTGCAGTGTCAGGGCCATCATCTCGGATTGTTTATTTTCCCTGCAAAGCCACTTATGGCTCCACAGTTCTGTGAGGTGGTGGCACCAATGCTAGGAATGTACTCTCTTTTATTTCTGGTTTTCTCCAGTCCTACTCCTAGGACCAACTTCCCATTTCTTTCACGGATCAAGTGATCAGCTTTTCCTTTCTCCGTTACCCTGAAGCTCTGTCTTCCTAACTTTCAGCTTCTAGCACCAGATTTGGGGGTGAAATCACCATCAAACATGGGGCATACCCTAGAAAAGGTCTTTCTTATGTTGTTTTCAGTACTTTAATCATCAGTTTGTCTTTATTTGCTTTTGATAATTGGGTAATCTATCATCTGGTTGGCAGAAAAAGTGCTCACAATTCTCCAGTGGCCAATTGAGGAATCATTTTACTTTCCTGAAAAATAATATCATAATACTTGGATGGATTTAAATCACATCTTTTTTTTTCCTTTCAGGGTCTTTATAAGCATTGTGAGTATTTTTTCCCTTTCAGAATCTTTCTAAGTATTCACCCATGGTGAAGCAGGTGTTATTTCCATTTTATAGTTAGGGAAGCAGAAGCCCTGAGAAGTTGAATGGATTTGGCCAAAGTTGTACATAAAACCTTGGCTTCACATTTCTTTGACTTGCAGTTTGGCACTTTGACCAAGGACTAAACTTCTTAGAAGTTTATTCCCTCATCTTTTAACTGGGAAGATACAGCTTCAACTTGAAGGGAATCATGGGGTTAAACCAGCCGTGGGCAAACTACGGCCCGGATCAGGCCAGTTTGAAATGAATAAAACTAAAAAAAAAAAAAGACCATACCCTTTTATGTAATGATGTTTACTTTGAATTTATATTAGTTCACACAAACACTCCATCCATGCTTTTATTCCGGCCCTCCGGTCCAGTTTAAGAACCCATTGTGGCCCTCGAGTCAAAAAGTTTGCCCACCCCTGGGTTAAACTATGCGCATTTCTCTCTTCTAGCAGGCTGCTGCAGGGCCCCTTGACATGTCTCTGCCTTCCACACCAGACATTAAAATCAAAGAAGAGGGGCCAGTGGAGGTAGACTCATCCCCACCTGACAGCCCTGTCTCCAGCCCCTGCTCCCCGGTGCTCAAGGACAAGGTAAAATTCTCTATCAGAAGTCATCCCACATGTTAATTAATAGATTACGTTTTGATTCATAGTTGTATAGTGTGTGATACAGGAAGATGGAATATATTCAAATAAATGTTAATTGTTCAGAAGATTTATATAAATTACACCTACTCTGTGACCCAGCAGTTCTACTTTTAAGTCAATGTGGAAATGAAATTAGTGTGTATGTCCACCCAAAGAAGTGTATGAGAAGGTTCATAACAGTTTTATTGATAATAGTAAAAAAGCTAGAAGTCCATCAACAAGAAAATGAACAAAGTGTAGTATGTTTATAAAATGGAATACTACATGGCATTAAAAAAGAATAAGCTAATGATATACACAGCAATAAGGAGGAATTTCACAAATGTTATATTGAACAATAGCAAAAAAATTCATACACAGAAGCACATACTATGTAATTTTATTTACATCAGGTTCAAGAAAAGGCAAAATTATTTGATGGTGATAGAACTCAGAATAATGTTTAACCTCTTGTGGGGAAAGGTATGGATTGGGAAGGGATGCATGAGAACCTTCCAGGGTGCTAGAAATGGACTCTGTCTTGGTTTTACATATGTAAAAAGTCATTTAGTTGTACCTTAGTCAATGCACTTTACTGTATTTATGTAGTACTTTAATTAATAAGTGAAAAAGAAAATCACTTAGTTTATAAACTGGACATTAAACAATTTTTTAAAAAGTCTTCCCAGAGGTAAGTCTTCTAGTGACTTACAGGGAGTATCTACTAGGATTCTGAATATTTTTTAAAGGAAACATTTTAAGAAGAAGTATTTTTTATACATTTATTGAAATGTAGTACATGTACAGAAAAGTACATAAATTGTAAGTATACAGCTCACTGAATTTTCACAAAGTTTACAGACTTTGTAACTAGTGCCCAGGTATTATCAGAACCTCAGAAGCCCCCTCATGCCTCCTTCCAATCTCTACTGTTCTACCAGCAGTTATTAATTTTAATATCCACTTTGAATAATGCATCTATAGCTCATTTTACTTCCCTCCAAACTTGATTTGATAACTTCTAAAACCATTCCCTCCATAAACATTACAACGCCACTTCCTCCATCCCAGCCCCCCCGCCAAAAAAAAAAATTACAACCTTCCCCTCTCTCCTTTTCATCAGCAGCCAGGTCCTAGAAGCTGTCTGGAGATGTTTTCATGGCCATTGTGGCCACTGGTAACCTAAGATCCTAACAGTGGGAAGCAGTTTGTTTTATTACAATCTGGTCATTATTTAAACTTCCATAGCCCTTTTTTAAAGAAGATATTTGGGTTGCCTTATCACCAGTCTTATACCTGTACCTGCCTTTTCCTGTTAGAGATCACAGGACACAAAGTTTAGAGTGACAGTATCAAGTTTAGAATGACAGTATCTAGATTGTGAAAAGTTATAACAATTTTTAGAATTTATATGATACTACAAGGCTTCTACAGAGATTTCGAGTGATTTTTCAACTCTCATCTCATTCATATGGGCATCATCCCTGATGAAAGGGGGATAGCCAAAAGGTCTTAACTCAGCATTTTTACTGAATGGGTGAGTGAGGTATGGTCCATGACCCTGGAGCAACATGACTTGCTCTACTGCTCTTTCCAATAAATTTGTGCTAGATTTTACCAGCTAAGTATTTCTCTATAAACGGCCCCTTAAAGCACTTTGTGATCTGTTGGTCTCTTCTCCCCAGGAAATTGCCCCCAAGCCTATTGTGATATCTACCCCAACGCCTACCATTGTACGCCCTGGCTCCCTGCCTCTCCACTTGGGCTATGATCCACTTCACCCAACCCTTCCCTCCCCAACCTCTGTCATCACACAGGCTCCACCATCCAACAGGCAACTGGGGTAAGTAAAGAGCAGAGAGAAATAATGAAGCCTGAATTTCTTTCTACTTTGTAAAATTATTTGATAAAACAGGGACTGTTTGAACACTCAAAGAAAATGAGTCACTATGATTGTCTCTCAAAATAAATAGATTCCTCTCCCTTTTGAGTAGACTAGCAAGCATTTATTTGAGGATAATACTTCATTATTTTGGAGGTTTAATACTTCTTTGATCTAAAAGGAGAATCCTTAAAACTTTAGGAAGTTCATCATAATGATGGAGGTCGCACAGGAAACTATATAAGTTCTTGACCTGAATCAGTAGATGTTTATTGGAGCACTACTGAATGAGGGACTGAAACACATTGTCGTCTTTTTTTTAGTGTTTCCCTCAGTTCCAGTTAGGATTCTTGGTCTTTGCTACCTCTAATTCTGTTGGTCTGTTTGTCTTCACTCATGGCATAGCCTGTACAGATTTCATAGTGGGATGACTTGACATCCTATCCCTAGGTACCCATTGAGTTAAGAGGTTACTGTCAGAATTCAGCCTTCTGAAGCTTTATTGTTCTGTGGACCCACTAGGAAAAATACAAAGAGACATCTTTTTGGATAGGGTAAAGCAAAATGTGGAAAGGAACAAGAGAAACTTATTCATATTTGGCTATCATATGGCATAATTCACTTTTGCAAAATAACTTTGGTTCAAGTCTCCCTCATCTAAGGCAAGACAGAATTTATACATGGCAGTGATAGGGAGTTTATTTAATTATTCAGAACTCTTTTTAAAAAAATTATTTTTATTGATTTCAGAGAGGGAGAGAGAGATAGAAACATCAATGATGAGAGAGAATTGATCTGCTGCCTCCTGCACAACCCCCACTGGAGTTGGAGCCTGCAACCCAGGCATGTGCCCTGACCGGGAATTGAACCATGACCTCCTGGTTCATAAGTCAATGCTCAACCACTGAACCACACTGGTTGGGCAAGACTCTTTTTTTCAAATATGCTTTTGTTGATTTTAGAGAGAGAAGAAGGGAGAGGGAAAGAGAGAGAAACATCAATTTGAGAGGAACATCGATTGTTTGCCTCCCATATGCACTCCAACCAGGGACTGAACCCACAACTTGGGCATGTGCCCTGACCAGGAATCAAACCGGCGACCTTTCAGTGCCCAGCATGATGCAACCAACTGAGCAACACTGGCCAGGGCAGTTGTTCAAAACTCTTAATAGGATTTGCTTCCCACCTATTTGAGTTCAGTGGTATTTGCATAATTTGCAAAGTGTAAAGATCTTGTAGCATTCCCTGCTTTTTCCACCTTCATGAGGGTGTCAAGATTATACAATGTTGCCGTTTAGCTTCCCTAACTAGAGAAGACTGGAAAATCTGCTATAATATAGAATAAAGATCCATAGGTAAAAAGGCCTATATTATGAGCATTTCACTTCATGTGTCCTCTAGGTCTCCCACTGGCTCCCTTCCTCTCGTCATGCATCTTGCTAATGGGCAGACCATGCCTGTGCTGCCAGGGCCTCCAGTACAGATGCCTTCTGTTATATCGGTAAGCTCTGTAGTTGGGACAGCCAGCCCTACCAACACACAAACCCTCCCTTCCACCTGAATGCTCTTAAACACATGAGCCCCAGGGAAAAGTGGGCTCTGGTCTGTATTAGTGGAGCATAGAAGCCTGCCCAAACGCTTCACTAACCTCTGCCAATCCAGTACTATGGAACACTAGACAAAGACTCATCTGGACAATTGGCTCCTGGTCTAGGAATTGATCTTGCCAGCCTGCTGATTGGTTGCTTTCACTTGGCTCTTAGCACCTTCCAAATTGCCCACCACTTTCCTCAATATAGCCCCAGCCCTTCCCATAGAAGTTGTCATAGCATTGGAAGATTAGATTCAGTGCTATGGGGGGAGGTATTTCCCAGGAGCCCTGTATCCCTGTATGCCCTATGGGCAGGTTGCACAGAACAGGCCCTAATGTGCCAATCTAAAAATCACTGCATTTTGGGAAGCTGTTGCCCCACCAATACTATTGTGTTCCCTTCTGGTTTTTCTTCCTTCTCTTGATCCAGCTGGCCAGACCTGTGTCTATGGTGCCCAACATTCCTGGTATCCCTGGCCCACCAGTTAACAGCAGTGGCTCCATTTCTCCCTCTGGCCACCCTATGCCATCAGAAGCCAAGATGGTGAGTATATTCCAGCCTGGGGCAACATTGGCTCTTTCTAAGAGAAGTGGTATCAGCCTAGGTTTTTCAAGTGAGCCAAGCAAGGGAACCTTCTGGGACTTGGCAAAGCTAAAGATACCCTGTTGTGAGGTCTGTAGGAAAAGAGACCCTGATTTAGGACTCCCATCTCCTCCCTTCCACCTTTAGAGCCTGGTTCATAGACCATGGCAGTGAAGAGGCAGCACAGATTGTTTGGAGAGGAACAGTTGCTGTTTCAGTTCCAGGGTGACAGATGGAGAGTGGATGAGTGGGCAGGAGAGCTGGCCAAGAGGTGAATAGCTGTGTAACCAGCACCTGGCCAGGTTCCAGGAGAGAGCTTTCATCTGGACTCTATTGCTTCAGCCCCCCACCCCCACCCCACCCTCCAACTGTGCCCAGGATGATAGCCAGGGAATAGAGAGGCATTTTAGGGATCCAGGTGCACACTCTCCCCCCCCCCCCCCCCCCCCATTTTCTTTTATTTCCTCTGCTAAGGGAAAATTGTTGCGGAAATTTTAGCTATCTGTAAGTCAGTAATAAAATCCAAGCCCATTCTTCCCACCCTTGATAGAATCTCACCCTTGACAACCTTTTTTTTTCTTCTTATCTTTTTCCACAGAGACTAAAAGCCACCCTAACCAACCAAGTCTCCTCAATCAATGGTGGTTGTGGAATGGTGGTGGGTACTGCCAGCACCATGGTGACAGCCCGTCCTGAGCAGAGCCAGATCCTCATCCAGCACCCTGATGCCCCATCCCCTGCCCAGCCACAGGTCAGTTGGGCCCTTAGATGGGGGAACCAGCTATGTCACCATTGCTTTTTATGTCCTATGTTTTCCAATGAGCAGAAAATTTAGAGAATAGATTTCAGCTTTCTGGGCACCTTCCTGTGCTTTGATTCTTGTTGACAGTTTGACAGTAGTAAAAAGTACCATTCTTTATTCACCCTGTATTATACTTACATGTGAGCAGACGAGATAATGCAGAACTGTCACAGAGGAGGTCTTAGTTTTTGGTGTTATCTATATGAGAATGGTGTATGTGTACCAGACAAAGGAGATTCTCCTAATCTCTTTCCCATCTATTGTCTTAAAAAAAAAAAAAAATCCACCTGAGCAATGACGAAGTGGCTCGAGAGTTTGTGAAGCTCAAATCAGAGCCTCTTTCCATGGAGGAGGGGACCTGAGCACCTGAGCTCCTGTGCCAACCAGATGGCACCAGTTCCACAATCAGCGCCCGTGAGAGTTACTATGTAGCCAGCTCAGGTCCTCATAGTTAAGAGATTGACTCCTTCAGTTAAAGAAATTTAAAGAAAATTTTGGGGTGATGGGAGTTTGGTTTCCCACAGAAAGGGTCATGAATCCCTGACCAGTAGGTCTGTGGTGCTAGGGTGTTACTGCATAGGGAGATTTTCCATAAAGAGAGAGGGACAGACATTTCTGAGAGTGTCAACCATTCTTGGTAGACATACTTCCAATCCACACCCCATATCTCCCCCTCTCCATACTACACCTTATCCAGTTGGACCAGTCATTAGAAGGTACTCCCCATGTACCAATCACTAGAAGAAAAAGTTTAGAGGGCCAGGAGCTTGTGCCTGGCTAGCTAAGTAGTCAGTTGAGCCTATAGGTATCACTGAGCCCTGTAGTCTGGATTGAAGTACAGTCAGGGCAGGAGCACACAGAATAGAAGTCACACTGTCCCTTGAGCAGAATCCACTGGTTTTGTGTGCCTCCAGTGAGAAAAAGGCCTTGAAACTGAACAAGATACCTCTAAAAATGAGCTCTGTTAATCCCTTACCCAGTTTATATCTGTCATGAGCAGAAGCAGGTTCATATGGTGCTTCAGAGCCTTGTGCAGAATATTCTTTGGAACCCAAGTACCAGAGGTAGGAAGGGAAGTGATGCTTCAGGACATGAGAGGCTGTTCTTATGTGTATGCATCTGAGGGCTAGTTGAAGGATCTGGGAGAGAGGACTATATTTTCTTCTTGGCTAGGCTCCGAACAGAGCCAAAATTTTTTGGAAATTAGTCTAGAAGGAATCCTCCTCACTTATGGCCACTGCCTTCTGACTGTCCTCCCCTTGTAGAATGAATCTAGCCTTTGACCTCACTCCCTTTCATTCGGTCAGTTATGTCCCCCTCACAGATGTTCAGCCCCCTGGAAGAAACTTGGTCTATGATCCCTCTATACAGGCTGGATGGAGGAGGGCCTCAACACTCCCTGGGCGGTTAGAGACAAACTCGAGGGGTCACGTGGACTTCCCAGGCCTTTGCTCAGAGAAATGACATGGTCCTTTAATATCCTTGGTAGCAGCTTCCTGGACTTTCTGAGGACTCTGCGTTGTCCACATCTCTGTTGGTCATTATATTAAACAAGAAACTAAGCATATTTGCTGTTAATTATTGTATGTGCCATTGTTATAGGAGATTATTGGCTAGTCTGCAATAAATTATCTTATAGCAAAAAAACCAAACAAAAAAAAAAACCCCACCTTACTTGATTATATTTTATAGCAAAAATCAAATAGTAATATATTAATATGTGATGTCACAGTATTAAGATGGCTCAGTAAACAAACACAAAAATTCAACTTTTCCTTATCAATTTAATTCGTTAAGACAGGGCAGTCCCATTTAGATGCCCAGTTCTTTTCTCAAGGAGGCCTCAGTTTTAGTAAATTTCTTTGAAAACCAAATAGGCCTCAGTTTTGTATTATCTGTACTAGACAGGTGACAACAATCTGAGATCGGTTTCTAGAGTTGCATTCTTTGCCCAGCCCCTTTTCCTGATGTCACCACCTGCTTCATCATTTACCACCACATGTCCTAACATGTAATGTAGGATATTTCATTACAATGTAATATATTCACATACATACACACAAAGAGGTAGAACCTGGTATAGCTAACACCAGGTTTAATTCCTTTCATATGCTGCTTTAAAGCTTGGCCAGCAACAAAAACCTTCATTGGAGTTTTCTTGTTGGAAGCTAAGCCTGCCCACCCTCATGTACCCCCTTCCGATGCCAGTCCTTGGAGATGGTAGAGCAGTAACCCCTTGCCTGAGTTGTGCTGCTTTGCCTCTTGAGGAAATTTTATGACCTCCTTTTTAGTCACCACGGATTCCTTTCCTTCTCGTTCTTCCCTCTCTCTTGGGCTGTTCTTTCACATCCATTCCCTGCATGAGCTGTGAGTTGCCTGTGAGAGAATAGGAACCTACCATTTCCTTTTCCCCATCCTTGGTAAAGGGTCAACCTTTACATGTGGTCCAGTGAGCTCAGGGCAGAGAAGAAATTTTGAATTTCAAAAGAATGAGTGTAAATTTCCCTAGGTGTAGTGAGAAGCATTGACCTAAGGCTTCTAGCTCATTAAATTAAATTTGAAATTTCCTCCCCATTTTTTCTTTTGGGAGAGATATTAGTCTGAATAAATAAAATTATCTCTTGATTATCTTAATGAAGAACATGATTCAGTAGGGCCTGAAGTGGAGTATAAGATTCTATTTTTTATAAGCTCATGCTTATTCTCATACAACTAATGTGAGCTCTAGCATTGGGGGACTAATATAGATATTCTTTAATAGCAACAGATCTAGAACATACTTACCTTTGGTGGCGTTTTACATTACATAGTTTGTTATATGCAGATGGTTTACCTCTCTACATTTTTATTTTTGCCGCTATTATAAAATTGGTCTATCAGCTTAACAGAAAGGAAGATGATCCAAAAGTCAAGGGACATCAGCCTGAAGTTTGAAGACAAAAGACAATCCTATATCACCAATTTATAAAGGGATTAAAAAATGCTCTTCTGTTTAAAAAAGAACAAACAGGATGGGGGGAGAGTTGATGAGGATTGTAAATAAAAAGAATATACTAATCCATAGTTCTCCATAATAGCCTAATTCTCACTAGTAGTAAAATCTTTTCTTCTTTTCTGAAACTTGTAGCATTCAGTTGTTTGTATATATTGCTTGTCCAAATCAGTGATTTGTAAACTTTTTATTCCAGTCTCGCTAAAAGTTCCCGATATCCTCCTTTATGCTTTCCTTCCCTATAAGATTCCCTATTCCTAAGAAACAAAAAGTGATCCTAGTTTCATTTTGTCTGTCTGTCTCAGAAATAATCAGTTTCCAACTGAACTCTGGTTGTCTACGTATGGGACTTGAGAAGACTGGAAGGAAATGGGAGACAGAATGAGGAACAATTACAAAAGAGAAGCTAAGGGTATACATAGTGATGAGACTTGCTGTGGTTACAGAGATTGATACATCCCTTTACCGGGTCTTACTAATATACCTGACACCAGGTTCAATTCCTTTCAAGTAACTCCTCTTCCTTCTTGGGCAACAGGTCTCACCAGCCCAGCCCACTCCGAGTACAGGAGGGCGCCGGCGGCGCACAGTGGATGAAGATCCGGATGAGCGGCGGCAGCGCTTTCTGGAGCGCAACCGGGCTGCTGCCTCTCGCTGCCGTCAGAAGCGGAAGCTATGGGTGTCCTCCCTAGAGAAGAAGGCAGAGGAACTCACTTCTCAGAACATTCAGCTGAGTGTGAGTGGGTCCTAGATGGTTGTTGAGATTGTTGAGTCTTGAAAGTGGTGTTGAATCAGAAAAAAGTGGGACAATATAATAGAAGATGGTAATTATTTAAGTTAGGACAGATACAGAAGATGTTCCAGGAAGAATGCAGAAAGAATCTCTTACTGTCAGAGTTGAAATCTCTTCCTCAGGGATTGGAAAAGACATCATCAATGGACAAATCTGCTACTGGAATGATTTATTCATAGACCCATTTGGATGAAGGGAATTAGATTAAGCACCCCAGGATGCTCTTTTAAGTCATCACTAAACTCTGACTGGGGTCATGGAATACCCAAAGGGAAATGCATTTGCCCCAGATAATGCAGCTTAATAAAAGAAAGAAAGAAAAAGCCACACAAGCAAAAATAGAACAATTATAATCCATACATTTTCTTGAATATTATTTTTCCTTCTTCTGGTTATTTAAAATATTTCATTACAATGTAATATATTCACATACATACACACAAACAGGTAGAATAAAAACACAGAGTCAAGCCCTGGCTGGTGTCCTCAATGGTTAGAGCATCACCCCTACTCCACCCCACCTCTGAGCACCTAAGGGTCACGGGTTCAACTCCCAGTCAAGAGAACATACCTGGATCATAGGTTCGATCCCTGGCCCCCACGGTTGGGGCACTGCTGGAGGCAACCAATTGATGTGTCTCTATTTCACACAGATGTTTCTCTCTTTCTCCTCCTCCCCCTCCCTTCTACTCTCTCTGAAAATCAATGGAAAAAATCCTTGGGTGAGGATTAACAACAACAAAAAAAAAACACAAAATCCCTCTTCAGCATGCCTTTCCAGACTCATTCTTTTCCCTGTAGGTAAGTTTGATGTGCACCTACCAGACACTTTTTTTAGAGAGAATGAGAGAAAGAAAGAAACATCAGTTTGTTATTCCACTTATTTGTGCATTCGTTGGTTGATTCTTGTATGTGTTCTGACCAGGAATTGAACCCACAACCTTGGTGTATCGCGATAATGCTCTAACCAACTGAGCTACCCAACCAGGGTCCAGACATATATGTATTTCTAAATATTATCTTCATTTATAGTTTTGTAGGGGAGTCAGGGAGGGATTGTGTGTGTTTTTTGTTGTTGTTTTTTTAAATATATTTTATTGATTTTTTACAGAGAGGAACAGAGAGGGATAGAGAGTTAGAAACATCCATGAGAGAGAAACATGGATCAGCTGCCTCCTGCACACCCCCTACTGGGGATGTGCCCGCAACCAAGGTACATGCCCCTGACTGGAATCGAACTTGGGACTCTTCAGTCCACAGGCCGACGCTCTAGCCACTGAGCCAAACTTGTCAGGGCATGTGTTTTTTAAAATAGCTCTATAGTAGTACACTCTATAGTGTGGTTACATTACAAGGTGTGGGTATTTGTAATGTTTCTAACTTTTTGCTAGAACAGCAGTGCTGCAGTGAACACTGTATGCACTTGAGTAGGTAGTTCTGTTAAATAGATTCATGGAAGTCGGCTTTCTTAGTCAAAGGACATAAGCATTATTAATTTTGGTATAATCATGTTTATCCTGTATAGGAGTAATTTTTCTATTGTAAATCCCCACCTTACACTGTAAGCAGCTCCGTCATTAAACTCATGATTCTACTGGCCCTGGGCTAGCTGAAGCCTGGCTGGGTCAGAAGTCTCCAGATTTGGAAGAGAAAATCGAGGCAGCATTCTGTCGTCACTTTGAGAGATGGTCACTGGGGGTTAAAGAGTGAAGGATGGATTTTCTTGATACTGTTTTCTTCCCTCCCTCCTCAGAATGAAGTCACATTACTACGCAATGAGGTGGCTCAGTTGAAACAGCTGCTGTTAGCTCATAAAGACTGTCCAGTCACTGCACTACAGAAAAAGACCCAAGGCTACTTAGGTGAGTGGCTTACAACCTAAGCAAGGTCAGAATGTACTGAGTGTCTCAAATGTTTATAATTTTACTAGAGGCCCAATGCACAAATTCGTGCACCAGTGGGGTCCCTTGGCCTGGCCTTCTGGACTGGGCCGAAACCAGGTCTCCAACATCCCCTGAGGGGTCAGGCCAGGATGAGGGACCCCACCGGTGCACGATCAGGGCCGGGAGGGACGTGGGAGGTTAGCCAGCTGGGGAAGGACTGCAGGAGGGCTCCAGGACATGTCTGGCCCCTCTCGCTCAGTTCCAATCGTCCAGACCCCAGCAGCAAGCTAACCTACTGATTAGAGTGTCTGCCCCCTGGTGGTCAGTGCACATCATAGCCAGTTGTTGAGCAGCCTTAGCATATTATGCTTTGATTGGTTGAATGGACCACTGGACACTTTGCATATTAGGCTTTTATTATATAGGATAACTCTATTCTCAATGTTCTGGGGGGTCCAGACTGATGAGGGAGCAGCCTTTGTGGAGCAACCAGTACTGTGGGAAAAAAATTTTTTTAGAACGTAGAACTTTCCTAATTAACCATCACAGATAAAGGGTGACTATGTTTATTGGGAACCTAATTTGTGTTAGGCACTCTACCATCTTTCTAGTTATCTCTTCTTTTTTTTTATTTCAGAGAGGAAGGGAGAGGGGGAGAGAAAGATCAATGATGAGAGAGAATCATTGATTGGCTACCTTCTGCACGCCCCCTAGTGGGATCAAGCCTGCAACCCAGGCATGTGCCCTTGACCAGAATCGAACCCTTTAGTCCCCAGGCTGACGCTCTATTCACTGATCCAAACCGGCTAGGACATCATTGATGTTTCTATCTCTCCCTCTCCCTTCCTCTCTCTGAAATCAATAAAAACGTATTTAAAAAATTTTTTAAATAGTAAATGCTTGGAAGAAAAAAATAGACATGAAGAGAAATATGCAGTGTTGGCAGCAGGGTTGAAATTTTAGATAAGGTGGCTTTTAGGGTTTTTTTTGTTTGGTTGGTTTTGTTTTTTTGTTTTTTTATGAAGTAGCTTTTGAATAAAGACCTTAAGGAAGTGAGGGAGCTAGCCATGCACTTATGTGGGAGAAAAGTACTTCAGGAAGAAGAGCAAAGACAAAGATCCAAAGTGGGAGCTTGCCTGGCACATTGTAGGAACATCAAGGAGGCTGCGTGGCTGGATTGGAGAGAATGGGCCTGGAGCCTAGTTGGAGATGAGATAGGGAAGGTAAAGGGAGTATCTTTGTGTGGGGCCTTGTCAGACATGGTGAGGACCTCAGCTTTTACCCTACACTGGGACCATCAGAGGGTTTTCAGCAGAGCTGTGAAATGACTGATCTGACTTGCATTTGGACAGGATCACCCTGTCAGTGCAGGGGTGCAAGGGCAGAAGCAGGCAGTCCACTCGGGAGGCTATTGCAATTTGCACAAGAGTTGTTGGAGCCTTGGACCAAGGTGGTGGAAGTGAAAGTGGTGAGAAGGAGTTGAATTCAGGATATTTTGAATTTAGAGTGACAGGGTTTGATGATGGGCCAAATGGGACAGTATATATGAGAACAAGAAGAATAAAAATTACACCAAAGTTTTTGGCCCAAGCAACTGCAAGAATGTATTTGCCATTAATTGAAATAGGGGAAAGTGTAGGAGGAAATGAATTGGGAAGTATATTTGGAGCTCAGTTTTGGACAAGGTGAGTTTAAGAAGCCTGTCAGTCTTTTTGTTTGTTTGTTTTTGTTAATATTCACCAAGGATATTTTTCCCATTGATTTTTTTTTTTTTTTTTTTTAGAGAAAATGGAAAGGAGGGAGGGAGGGAAGAAGAGAGAGAGAAAGAGAGAAACATCAGTGTGAGAGAGACACATCGATTGGTTGCCTCGTGCACACACCCCGATCAAGCCTATAACATGGGCATGTGCTCTAATTGGGAATTGAACCACCACCTCCCAGTACATGGGACGAGGCTCAACCAGCTGAGCCACACGAGCTGGGCAGAAGCCTATTTGTTTTGAAGGCGGAGTCAAGCAGACAGCTGGTTACATGGGTCTGCAGTTCAGAGGAAAGTCTGCAAGATATGACGATGGGAGTCAGCAGCGTATAGTTAGGTTTTTTTAAATACATTTTTATTGATTTTAGAGAGGGAGAGGGAGAGAGAGATGGAAACATCAATGATGAGATAGAATCATTGATTGGCTGTCTCCTGCATGATTGGGGATCAAGCCTGCAACCTGGGCATGTAACCTGACCAGGAATCAAACCGTAACCTCCTGATTCATAGGTCAATGCTCAACCACTGAGCCACCGTGGCCGGGCTAGTTAGTTTTTAATGCCATGAAACTGGATGAAATACTATTGTCAAGGGAGAGCCCATAGGTAGAAAAAGAGAAGTCCCAGAGCTCAGCCCTGGGGTACTACAACATTTGAGGTCAGAGAGATGAGAAGGAACCCACAAAAGTGACTGAGAATGAGCAGCTTAGAAGGTAGGAGGAAAACCAGCTGAGTAGCTGAGTGTAGTGTTCTGTAAACCAAAATTAAGTGTTTTACAATGTGTGATCAACCATTTCAGAAACTTTTCATGAGCTAAAGCAGGGGTGGGGAATGTCGGGCCCACAAAATCATTTGGCCTGCCAAGGCATTACGGGTAAGTTAATTAAATGTTTGGGACCAACGATAGCAGACTAATTTTTTTTGTTATTGTTGTTGTTAATCCTCACCCAAGAATATTTTTCCATTGATTCTTAGAGAGATGGAGGGGAGGGGGAGAGACAGAAAGAGAGGAACATCAATGTGAGAGACACATCAATTGATTGCCTCCTCCATGCGCCCCGACCAGGGCCAGGGATCCTGCAACCAAGGTACGTGCCCTTGACCTGACTCGAACCCGGGACCCTTCGGTCCACAGGCCAAGACTCTATTCACTGAGCCAAACCAGCTAGGGCAGCAGACTAATGTTTTTCCCCCCGTGGGGGGAAAAAAAAAAAAGCCCTCTTGCTTATTTGGTTAAACAAAAATAAAATAAGTTGCATAGGAACAATTTTAAAGTCCAAAGAGACACCAACTTTGTTTTAAGGCTGCAGTAGCTGATACAGCATCTCTTTGCTACCTTCAGCCTTCTCTGTGGACCACAGCGATACATTCAGAAGCCCGTTAGCCAACACAGGAGTTTTTGAACACTTTCCCATTGTTTCTTCACCTGCTCATTGCCCGTCATGCCTGTGGCCTGCAGTATAACATTTAAGATGCAAAGTAAAAATCCACAGGGTTTAATGAAAAACCCCACCCCAAACAAACACGGGCAGCAGACTGATTTTTAAGTTGATAATTTTGTATGGCTCTCGAATGATGTTATAAATATCCAGGTGGCCCTTGGCAGAAAGGAAGACAAGGGTATCTATCGGTATGAAATCTATATACAGTAAGTTTTCTACTCAATCCCTACAAGAACTCTGACATGTAGTCATTCCATTAAACTACTTATTTGTTACAGCAAAAATGAATGTAGTTCCTGCTTTATGGTGTAGACATTAGAGTAGGTATTTAACACAATACAAATGAGACACTGTCTCTACCTCTGAGAGACTCAGGGCTATGAGGAGATAAACATGTCAACCTGTTAGTAGGGTAAGCACAGATATCCCTGCTAAGAAAGCCCTTAGACTGGGAGCTTCCTAAGGACAGGGCTACCGTTTTATTCTTTATGTACCCCAGTGTCTGGCGTGGACGATGCTCAGTAAATATGTGATGAATAAATGAATGTGTGCTCTGAAAGCACAAACAGAGAGAGTTACTTTCCTGAGTGCAACAAAGAAGGCTTCACAGATTCTAAAAGAAGACTCAGGCATTCTTCAGGTCAAAAATACACTAACTATTGGAAGTTTTCCCTCATTCCACACGTCTCTATTTAAGCAGCCATCGAGGCTGTCTGCCATTTAAGAAAGCTCCTTGACTGATGAGCAACATGGAGTTATCAGTATGCAGTTCAGATATTTGTGTTTAGTGAAATGTTATTGTTACGTTAGGTGGAGTGGCATAACTCATCGTAAATATTTTAAATGGGTAATACCTAGCTAAGTAATAGCTTGGAGGGTAAACTCTTTAGGGTTTGTTGTGTTAAGTGAACCTTGGCCAAGGACTAATTATTTATGACATTATTTGATTGTAGCTTGATATTTATTAGGCTTACCTATGGTGCAATACATGCTAAAGGAATATAAAAAAGAACGGAATGATTCAGTTCCTGTGCGAATTAATCAGAAAGGATACCTAAAAATAAAGCTATTTTAAATCACCTTTAATCCTGGCTGGGGTGTTCAGTGGTTAGAGCATTAACCCATGCATGAAGCATCCCAGCTTCAGCTCCTGGTCAAGGGCACGTACCTGGTCCTGGTGTGTGCAGGAGACAACCAATTAATGTGTCTCTCTCACATCAATGTTTCACTACGTCTCCCTTCCACTCTCTCTAAAAAAACCAATGGAAAAAGTATCCTCGGGTGAGAATTAACAACAACAAAAATCACCTTTAAAAACATGACTAAGAAGACTGTTCCAGTAGGGCCGTGGTCAGCACACCGAGGCTCAAGAGCCACATGTGGCTCTTTGGCCCCTTGAGTGTGGCTCTTCCACAAAATACCACGTGCGGGCGGCGACATACAGTGCGATTGAAACTTCGTGGCCCATGTGCAGAAGTTGGTATTTTGTGGAAGAGCCGGTATTTTGTGGAAGAGCCACACTCAAGGGGCCAAAGAGCCGCATGTGGCTTGCGAGCCACGGTTTGCCAAGCCGCAGTTTGCTGACCACTGCAGTAGGGTAATGAACTGCATACAGAGACCTAGAAGCCAGACAGTGTAATTAGCATGTTGGGGATTCGCTTTATTGGACTAGGTAGGTTAACTTGTTTAGTTTTTATTTCCCTTCTCAGGGCTTACTGCTTCCTAGCTCATTCATAGCTTAGAAGCCAAGATTCTGGGAAGTTTCTCCCCAATCAAAAAAAAGATATGCTTCCTTTTCCTTTGGCCTGCTTTAGAATTGTGGCAAAAGGTAGTCTTGCCTGTTTGCCCATTCTGTTTTCTAACCACTTGCTCTCTGCTATTTGCCCTCCTTCCCTGGCAGAAAGCCCCAAGGAAAGCTCGGAGCCGACGGGTTCTCCAGCCCCTGTGATTCAGCACAGCTCAGCAACAGCACCCAGCAATGGCCTCAGTGTTCGCTCTGCAGCTGAAGCGGTGGCCACCTCAGTCCTCACGCAGATGGCCAGCCAAAGGACAGAACTGAGCATGCCGATACAGTCGCATGTGATTATGACTCCACAGTCCCAGTCTGCGGGCAGATGATGCCTCCCCTGGTGGAGAGGTCCCCAGCCAGAGCTCGCCCGTTCAAGAGCCAAGAAAGATGTCATCTTATCCCCTCCCATCTGTCCTGGACATGGCAGTATGGGGGGGAACTGTGTGTTGTGAGTAAAGGACAGATGTGGGGCTTTTCTCTTCAGCCACATGGTTGTGTACGTTGACACCTGTACTAGGAGCCTCCCAGCCCCAGAGCCACATCGATCATCCCCTAAGCGGGGGTTTCTGATGTCCTCACAGCCAAAGGCCCTTCCAGATGGTCTGAACAGTCAATCACCCTTGCCCACGCACCTGTGCTTCTCTCTTTTAACACTAACCCTTGCACTTCCAGGTTTCAGGTTTCCCAGTTTCCTCTCTTCCCAATAAGCCATAACTGTTACCTTCTTGTTCCTTAGCAGCATGTCACTACCTGCTAGGTAGAGAGAGCCAGAATTGATGGAGTATCACCTGCTAACCCATCTCTAGCCCCCTCATGGACTCAGGACATTGTGTCCCAGTAGCTGCTTATATCCCTTTTTACCCATCCAAAATTCTAGTCAAAATACTCACTTAGGGAGATTGTAAAGTTACCTTTGATGTATGAAGTAGCAATATTTTTTCCAGCTCTTCCATAAACTTTAGACCTTCTCCATATCTTCTACCAAAACAAACAAACAAAAACCAAAAAAAGGAAAAAGAAACAAAACCCCAAGAGTTCTAGTCCTTTTTAATCTGTTTCCAGAGCTATTTGGATACCACATTTTGTCTCTTGAGTTTTCCCAGTCTAGTGGTGGGCTCTTTTCCACTTCCCACTAAGCCTTGCAATCTCACCTGGTGGCCTTATTAGATATGGCTTGGTAGTGCAAAGGGGAAGAGCCCAGGATCTGACTGGCTGACTCCTCCCCTCCCTGCTCCATCCTTCAGTCTAATCATCAGGTCAGGCAGGAAATCTTGTTCCATCAGGTTAATGGAGGGATTCTTTGTGTTGTACAAGAGTTGTCTGACCAAAGCATACATATTCCTTTTGGTCAGCTTTCCGCTTCTGCCTCTCCCTCTTCATTCTCCTGTCCACGTTAATGCCTCTCTCTTCCACGGCTGGTTCAGATGCAGCCCAGGGAGGCTGTCCCTCACTTTCCCCCTTCTCAGCCTCACACATCTGTCTTCTTTTCTGAGCTAGGGTCTTGTGTTCACAAGTGTCCCACGCCCTCTGGATCTACCTTCTTTCTCTTTCAGCTCGTAGCCTGGCCACTAGGTCTCTCTTCAGCTCTTTTCTGCTTTTTGCCCCCTGGATGCAGTGCTTCTCCATAGGCCAACCCCCGGACGCAGGCATCATCGCCAGGGTCCTGAGAGGGCTTCTGAGTACGAGGTTGGATGGGGAGGTTGGGGGGCGGGCGCAGGTGCAGTACTGATCTCAGCAGAAGAACCCGGCTTGTTGAAAGGTCCTGCCTGCCTGGGAAATCGGTGACTATTGCTCTCAGCCATTCTCACTTTGAAAAGTTGGGTTACAGAGGAAGAAATTCATCCCTCTGGTCTCTCTTTCTTCCCCATGAAGACTTCTCATCTTCCTTTGGCTCTGAACTATGCAATTTCTACCAGGGCCATAGGAAGCAATCCAAAGCCAGGGGCCTGTGGATAGGTATGTCAGCTTTAGTAGCTCTTCAGTATGAAACCCTTCCAGTTGTCCCAGAGCCACCTTCTGCCATCTGCCAAAGCCAAGAATGTCCTTTTCTCCATCTCTCTACCTCCATCTTAAACACACATACAGATAACTCCCAACTTCCTTTGTTATTTTGTCTTCCAAAATTGACTGGCATAGGGGAACGAGGAAATGTTCTAAGCTACAAGATTGCCATCTCCTCAGTGATAAACTGGTCAGCCAGTCAGGTGACATGTTCTACTGCATTGTTTTTAATTTCCCCTTTCAGAGCCGGTGCTGAACAAGCCACACCTGGTGAAGAGAAAGGAGAGAAACGTGGTTTTCTCATCCTCTACCACCCGGGACCCAGCAGGAACAGCCCCTGAGGTGACTCAGATTAGCAAATGGCATGGCAGATGGTCAGGATGCAGGTTTCCGCCTCCGGGGACTCCACTCGCCTGTAAAATTCACAGCCATAACTCGTGCTCAGGGCTCTCAGACGCTGCTCCCCGACTCTTCTGCTTTAGTTTGTTTCAGTTTTTTATTCTATTGATTTCCCACCAGCAGCCTTGCCCTTAAGCTTGACTGAGTTTATGGCTCCTAAGGAGCCTTCGTAAGACCTTTCACTATTTTCTTCCCCCTTCAGTCAAGTGTGTTTCAAGTGAAGAATCTCACACAGGCCCTGCCTCGCTGCTGGGCACTGGAGGAGGCTGTCCTGCCATCTGCCCCTGAGTAGGATGGCTCATTTACATAGAGGGTCTCAGCTCGTTCCTTAACCCCATGTCTAATCTCATTTTCATCAGTGGGAAGTTAGCACTGGGGACCTATATGAGGGGCATTGACAGACCCTCAGTAGAAAAGCAGCAGTGACTTGAGGAAGGGGCAGGACAAGCCTCCAGCCAGCTCTTCAGTTGGTCCTCGGTCTCACCAAGAAGACAGAGCAATTGCTTACCGTGAAGCCTCTCTTATATCAAAGGGAATGTCATCGACCTTGTCCTTGCTGCCAGCCATGTGGCCGCTCTTCCCTGCTCTTTGCCTTCCAGACTCATCTGGACCAGAACCAAACATCATGGAGGGTGTTATTTAGCCCTTTTTAGGTTGCCTAGGGAGCTAAGGGAAGACATTTCTGAAAGGAGCTGGGGTGTGGACCCTAGGACTCTTCCAAGTGAACACAGGACTAGGCCTCTCACTTCACTCCAAAGACATAGCTGCTAGACATGCAAGGCCAGAAAGCAGGGGTGGGGAACGTCCAGCATGCAGGCCATTTAAGACCCATGAAATCATTTGGTCTGGACTTGGCAAGGCATTAGGGGTGAGTTAATTAAATTTTTAACCAAATATAGATGGCTAATTTTTTTAAGTTAATAATTTTTATCCCCCTTGAATGATGTTATACATATCCAAATGGCCCTTGGTAGGAAAAAGGTTCCCCACCCCTGGAAATGAATGGATGGGTGAATTTCAGGTAATATTCTGAGCAATATACTTAAATCCAGTTTTACAAAAGCACCAATATCCAGACTGACCGTTCCTTCTTGGAGTTTTCCTACAAGTTGTGAGGTGGACGGGACAGAGTTCCTCCCCATTGTATAGACAGGAAAACTGAGGCTCCTGAAGAGGATGAGCTCTGTGGAGCCCAGTTCTTTGGCGTGTGGTCTGGGGTCTTTCTGTGCTTTCTGTGTCTCCTGAAGGCTGTGACACCAGTGTGTGGCCTAATGAGCGTGTGCTTGGCTTTCCCTGGACAGCAACATGGAAGTATATACTGGAAAGCTGGGGCCAGTTTTAAGTTAATAATTTTTATCACCCTTGAATGATGTTATACATATCCAAATGGCCCTTGGTAGGAAAAAGGTTCCCCACCCCTGGCCTAGAGAAAGGGGCCAGAACCGGGTGTGGTGTGCAGGCTTCTGCCCATTTCCTTGAAAGCATGCTTAGAGCTGGAAAGCCTGAGAAGCCTCCCCACAGCTGGGAGAGACAGAAAGGGCAGGCACTTCTTTACTGACTCTTCCCCTGTTGGTTGTATAACCCAGATCTGGCTTCCTTCAGCTTCTACTCCTCTTCTTGGCCCTAAGACTAGACCATCTACTCTCAGTGGTGGTAAAAGAGGTGACCTAACTGAACCTCACCTTGTTGCCTTCCTATGCCTGTTGTGCTGTTCTTGGCTCCTTTCCTGATTCCCTGCCCTCCAGCACCACTCCTGGACGGGGTGCTTCGTCATAACCAGGCCTGTTTACAGCCTGCCCACCAAGCAGACACAAGGTATTCTCCTCCGGCTTCTGAGGCCCTTGTCCCACACTGAGAGGCTCCATTAAAGGTGCTACCCTGAGACAGCTCTCCCCCCAAAAGTTCTCCCTTTCTTTCAGAACTTCCTTTCCGTCCCCACGTCATTATTTCCCATTAGTATTGTACATTGTATACACAGGAAGGAAAAGTATTGTTTTTTATTTCATAACCAGTCTGTTTAGAATCCAGTCCTTCTAGCTATATCACATATGCCTTTGTTGATGTGCTCTTTATGCTTTCTTTAGACTTTTGTTTGACAGGGGCGGAGGGAGGAATAAGATAAGTGAGGATCCTCAACCTCCCACACCTTAATCTCCCCTCAGAGTACAGAACTGATTCTCTGTTTCTGTTTACAACACACACGTGCACACAGACACAAATCCCCCTCCCAGGTGCTGATCCAGCTGGAATGAGCATAGGTGGCTGCTGGCCACCATTCCCACACTTTGTACCACTTCATCTCTTTTTGGGAAAAGAATGAGAAAAGGCTGGGAGAGTAGGGAAGGTTAAGGCAGCTTATGTCCTTTGTAGAGGCAGGTTTGTATTGTAGCTGGTAGGGTTGGTTTTTAATGGGGGCTGGTAGCACAGAGATATCTTACCGGCATCAGCTGCTACTGGTGAGTGAGGCTGTAGCTGTAAGAAATGGCTATGAGCACTAGTTTCATTGACTTTCCCTTCGGGCAATGGTTCTCAGAACATGGTCCAGGACAAGCAGCACCAGCGTCTGGGAACTTGTGAGAAATGCACATTTGGGCCCCACCCCTGACCTGTTGAATCAGAAACCCTGGGGATGGGCTCTAACAAGCACTCCGAGTGGTTCTTATCACACTGAAGTCTGAGAACCACCGCCCTCAGAGCAAGCTCGGAAGTTCTTGTAGGAGGTCGAGACTATGAGTACCATCCTCTGCCTTAGCACTAACATATGTATTTTCCCATTTCCTCCAGTCCTTCTCTTCACCCCCATTAAAACAACAACCACATCATTCATCTTGAAATCTAGGTTTGTCTTCATCCTACTTATCCCTAAACCCTGTCCTGCATCGGTCTGGGCAGGTGTTGTCCCATATTCCCTTGCAGACTGGTCACTCCACACTCTGTTACAGGAAGGACCAGCTGGAGTTTAGCTGTTCAGTTCTCACACACACATACCCCTTCAGGCAGGGAGACGAGCCTCCAGCCCCAGCAGCAGATGCTGCAGCCTCCTGATATAGTATCTGTTGAAAAGAAAGCAGTGTGTATCTATGGTTATATCTCTGCTCATCTGTATATCTTTGACATGTAGCAAAACCTCTCCATCTCATCAAGGAACTCCACTGGGGGGTCTGAGTCTCCCCGGTGGTGGTCTTTGACAGGTGGGAGCATGCAGTGCTACAGGCTATTTTGTTACAAAACCATGGTCTCCCTTTCCCCTCCACCCCATTCAGCATGACCCCTGTGAGCAGGCTCACAATCCCCCGGGACGGGCTGGGGCAGAGGCTTCGCTCCGTCCTCCCTCCCCGTCCCTCTTCCCTTCCCCTCCCACTCCGCAGCTACCCCAGCCAGGCCTCCCCCTCTCCCTTGCCCTGACATATATTGTGCCTTATTTATGCTGCAAATATAACATTAAATTCTCGAGAGAACCACTGTTATGTCTGATGTTTCGATCCTCTGATCTACAAGTCCCACTGTCACTTCCTGGGGACTCATTGGGCTTTCACGTCTGATCTTCCTCACTTTCCCATTTCTTAAAACAGAAGGAGCTGGGATTCTTACCCTTCCTTTTTATGCAGTGAAAACACAGTCTAGAGAAGGTGGTGGCTTATATAAATACATAACACAACCGAAGGCAGGGCTCGGATCTGTGCACTGCCCTGGGGGCAAGGGCCCAGAGCATCATGGGAGCACTCACTAGAGGAGGTGGATGGGGGATGAGATGGTGTTTGAAAAGCAAGTGTCCTCTCACCATTCAGTGTTTTGTACCCCCCCCCCCAACAATTTTTTTAAAACAACAAAAATAAGCCCTATCTTCAAGACGTTTCCAACATGACGGGGGAATGCACAGAGACCAAAAGAGAACCTTTCTGTGATTGTATAAATTCTATGGGCATTGGGGGGGGCTGGTGTTGGTTAGAGAGCAGGTAAGAGAGTTTTCAAGAAAAACAGGTAGCACTGGCCAGTGTGGCTCAGTTGGTTGAGTATCGTCTCATGCACCAAGAGGTCGCCGGTGCGATTCCTGGTCAGGGCACATGCCCGGGGTGCAGGTATGGGCTCGATCCCCAGTGAGGGGGGTGCAGGAGGCAGCCGATCAACGTTTTCTCTCTCTCTGTTTCTCTCCTCTCTCTCTCTCTAAAATCAGTAAAAACATATTAAGAAAAAGAAAAGAAAGAACAAGAGGTAATGCCTAGGAACCATATGGAGTATGGAGGTGTAGGGCAGTCACTACTTATTGGATCGGTGTATTCCTTCACTATCACAAGCGCAGAGAGTGAGCCAGGCTGAAGAACTTGACCAGGTGTCTCTGGGTTTCCCAATAGGAGAGAAATTATCTAAGAAACTGGCCGATGTCAGGATTAATTGACACAAATAGGGAGACTGAGTCTCCTAACTTAGAAGTAGGAAAGGCAGTCGTGGTCTTCATTGTGTTGTGGTCAGGAACACAGGGAGGGCCAGAGAAGGGTCAGAAAGGAAGTTGCCGAAAGCCAGATCCTGAAGCCAAGATGAAGAGGTTTGGGAGGGCTGGGATGAGACTCTGAAGGCAGGGCAGTTTCCCATGAGAGCAGAATCAACCCATTCCAACTACTAACCACCGACCAGTCAGCTCCATCCTGACATAGGAAGCCAGCTAGATCAGCTCATTTCTCCTTGTAGCCTCAGCTCAGATAGTGGTGTGCTTGATCAGAGAAATAGAGGGGAAGCAGCAGGGTGGTAAACATTGAGTGCCTACTCTGTGCTAAATGGAGAGCTAGATGCTTTGCATCACTTACTGTTCACAGCAATCTCTTGATAATAGGAGTAGTTGCCTCATTTTATTGATGATGAAGTGAGGTTAAGGTTAAGACACTTCCCCAAGGCACACAGTGAAGTGCCAAGAGCTGGGATTAAAATTGAATTCTGTCGGACCCCAGAGCTGCTCTTTGCAGTGCTCCCCCCACTCTGCTCCTCTGGACTTCTGTGGGGCCAGATCCATTTCCCACAGAAGAACCATCTACCTATGGTCTTAATTCTCCCCTTTAAGAAGTGGTGAAACTGCAAGATGCAGTGGCGAATGCCAGGTTCTGTGCTTGGGACCAGCGTGAGACAAGCTCACAGAAAGGCTCTGCTAGCTTAGTCTGCTTTCATAGAAATGTAGTATCTAGAGCATCCAGATCAAAGCCTGATCTAATCTACCTGCCCAAAGTACATGTTGGTTTACAAATGCCTTACTTTAAAGAGAGATGCCTCCCCTTGAACAAAAAAAGACTATAGAGTAGAAGAATGAAATGTCTTCAAACCTGTGAAAGGCTTGCATACATGAAAGAATGGAGAGATGATCTGTGAGACTTAAGAGGCAAAACTAAGACCCTCTGGTGGAGGCCACAAGGAGACGGAAACCAGCTCAGTGCAAGGATAAATCTGCGAAGACTCAGGTGATGGTAAGTTCCCGGGACTCGGGGGTGTCAGCTCCTCACAGCTAACGTTCTGAGGTCGCTTGCTCTGTCAGATCCTCTACTGAATGGATGACCAAAAGTGGCTCAAATAATGCTCGTCCTAGGAAGCAGTTTTTCATGTCGCCATGTTCTGGGTGAAGAAACGGCAGGTTAGAGGTAGACAGCTTGCCAGGCCGGGCACAGGCTCTTTACATCATGGCACCTCTCCAGGCTGGTACAGAACTATTGGAGGGTGTGGAGGGAGGGATCCTAGGATCGGAAAGGAAAGGGCACCAGGTGACTTGAAGGACCCCTTCCTGAGAAGCAGGTATTTCCCAAGGCTGGATTCTAGTCTAGCACCCCAGTAGGTCAGTGCCAGGCGGAGGCGGGGTGACTAGAGTGAAGTGGACAAAATCATAGTCCAGCCCCTGGATTCTGTCCCTGCCTGTCTGGAACTCCGTAGAATCAGGGCCCTAGGCACCTCCATCCACCTGGTCCTTCAAAGAGCTCTAGTCCAGAGAAGGAAATGGCTGGGCCTGACAATGTGGAGCTGTGGCCACAGGGTGGCAGCAGTGCCTCAGCTGCGGGGATGGCTCCCGAGCTCCAGGTGAGGCAGGTCCTAAGCAAGCAGTTGCCCTCTAGTGAGGAGGGGGTCCGTCTACAAAGATTTGAAGCACTCCCCACTCTGTGAGCTCCCCACTTTCGTTTTGTTCCCTTCTGCATCTCATTTTCCTATCCACAGGCAAATCTCAGAGTAGTGGCTCTGAGAGGCACATATGCAGGGGTGTGGATGGGCTGGGTGACCCTGGCTGCAGCCATTAGGGGAGGGACCCTGGCTGGGTCATCCCGGCCAACTCTGACCCTAACTCTTCTCCCCACTCCCTCTGTTCCAGGACACAATGCCTAGCCCTTCCTGACAGGGCTTTCTTTATGCTTTTATTCTACAAGTTAGAAAAGAGAGGAGGTGGTGATCAATTGGAGCTCTCCAACCTGTTGAGGGATTGGGGGTTCTTAAAGGCCCCCCAGGGCCTGGCGCTGACAAAGCATCTGCAATTAATGATGCTTCTCAAGCTCTGGAGACAGGATTTATGCATCTAATAAAGTCTGTAATTCCAGGCTTAGGGGCTAGGGCCGGAGGCTGAGAGCAGGAAGTCCCGGAGGGGCCATGGGAGGGGATCTCAGGGGCTCTTAATGGAGCCGTGCATTTCCATTGCCTGCTCTAGATTCCCCCTCCAGCTGCGGTGGGGGTGGCGGGCAGGGGGACAGCAGGTATAAGAGGCAGATGTGGCCGGAGGAAGGCAGATGACAGCATGGATTCCAGGCAGGCAGCAGTGCTACTGCTGGTGCTGCTTTTCATAACAGACTGGGGCCACGCTGAAGGACCAGGGGGCCAGGGTGGAGATCACATCTTCCTGGTAAGTTAGCACCCCTCCCCACATCACTCTCTCTACCTCAGCATGGGACTTGTGCTCTAGGTTCAAACACTTGTGGCCAGGGTCTTCATTGGAAGAAATGGCTACTCAGCCTCCTACAACTTGTCACTGGAAGCCACATCCTTCCCCTACTGACCTGAATGTCCAAAGTCTTTGCCCATATTCCCTGCTGGATGTCCCTGTACCACAGGAGGAAGACACCGGACCCCGCACGCCACAGGATGCCGAGGCCCCTGCGTCACTCTTACTCTCCCTGCTCCAGGCCATGCAGAGACCCGGCCGGAGCCCAGCCTTCCCGTTTCAGCCCCAAAGGTGAGTCTGAGAGGGACACAGGCAAGGCAGGGGCCAGGGGAGGGTCGAGGGAGGGGGCTAGAGAAGGGACTGGAAGGACCTACAGCTGAAGATGGATCTCTCCTAAGGTTTGGCAGAAATACCCAGGGCTCCGGGAGCAATGACCGGCTGAGTACCCGAGCTGGGGAGGGGCTGAGCGCCCCGTTCTGGAGTCTGGCTGCCCCTCAGCGCTTTGGGAAGAAGTGACATGTCATCTCTTGATCCATCTGCATGCAAGGCCCACACCCAAAGTGCCATGTATCTCCCCCCCCCCCCCCC
>NW_005361075.1:1069325-1076079 GCF_000412655.1 Myotis brandtii
CCCCCAAATACTGCCTGGCTTCTGAATCAGGTGTCTGTGTCTAAGACTTGATGGGGCTGGGCGGGAGCCCATGGCAAGAACCACAGTCCCTCCATCTCCACCAAACTCTCCAGAAACACAGGTGATGGGGTTCCCAGAAGTCTCTGCACCCAGCCTCCCGCCACGCCACCAGAAAAGCAAGCACGGGGACATGTGCGGAACAAGGTGGGGAGGCAAAGGGGAGGTGATCTGGCACGAAACTGCCATCAACTACTCAGGGAAACAGGAAGATCAGGGTGTAAGGTTCCGAGGAGCAGCACATTTATTCTGGGCTCTAGGGGACAGTCCGATGTCATTCCCCTCCATCACCACCAGTAACATGAGGACGGATCCTGGGCCACTGAGGCACTGTGGTCCCTGGCTCCTGGGCCCATGCTCTCCTCGGCCTGCGGAGAGGCAGTCTGTGTCAGAGGTAGAGATGGCACCTCCAGAGGGTACCCGAGCTGGGTAGATGCCTGGGCCGAGAGCAGGAAGAGCAGGGAGCGAGGTTGTATGTCCATGAGTCCAGCTGGAGCTTTACTTGCTGCCCGCCATGATCTTGAGGTACTGCAGGGCACGGCGAGCAGCCTCGCCACGAGCTGCCTCCCTGGTGGCTGCAGAGCCGTGACACACGGTGATCGGCTGTGTGGACAGCTCCACCAGGCACTGGCAGAGCCCACTCAGGCTCAACTCCTCTGGAGACCAAGAGAGAGGAGGAGGCAGTTTTGGGTGGCAAGGCAGCACCGGGGGTGGGGGGCTGTGATCCGTGCCACCATCATGCCCTCCCCCCACTCCTTATACCCATGTGTACTTGCTCTGGTCCAGTCCCCACCATCCCCCGGCCCCCCAACCAGCCATACCAATATCCAGGTAGCTGACATGGAAGGCCTGCTCCTCAGACAGCTCGCTGAGGACACTGCAGCAGGCAGGGCCCAGGGCACCTAAGGAGCCCAGGGAGCAGCTGCGGAGGGACAGGATCTTCTCTCCCACCGAATTGCGCAGAGAATCCCAGGTGCAGCCTGGGCCCCGGTTCCGAAGTCCATCCAGGCGAGAGCCCACACCCTGATGAGATGAAAACAGTGAGAAAGATGCGGCACTGGGCTGGGAGGCCCTGGCATTTAAGAGACATTTAATGTCCCAGGAGAGAATAGCCCAAAGAATGGTACCTCCAGCCTGCCTCCCCTCCGTCAATTCCCGTTTGATCCCCTATCCCTATCAGACCCTGGACTGGATGGCCAAGCTGCCGTTCTCATCGCAGGAACAAAAGCCTACAGGCCCCTGGCCTGCACCAGCTCCCCCAAGGCACTCACCATGTGGGCCTACAGCTGAAGCTGAACGGGAACCCCAAGAATCCTGGCTCCGATAGGAAAGTGGACAGAAGCAGGCCTGGGACCCAGAAAGGCTCACTCCCGAGTCACAGAACTGAGTCCCCAGTGCCCTGGCCTGGCAGGGGGGACGGCCCACAAGCCACTCACAATGGAGAAGTGATCATCGTCAGGTTCTGCCTCATTCCCATCCCGGGCATCCAGAGGCACCGTGTGCACGCGAAGCAGCATTTTGGCGGCCGCATTCCGCTTTGCCAGCTTTTTGGAAGTGCCACTGCCTGCATGTGGGGAGAGGGTTACGGATTATAACTCCCAACAGACTCAGTGCTTTCCACCAGGCTCAAATCTGGTTTGAGGGTCCCCTAAAGAGATACCGATTAGAAAGGGGAGCTCAGGACCTGCCTGGCACCTGAGAATCTGGTTGGCCAGAGAGGGGGGAAGACAGGGCGCAAGGAAGAAGCTAAGGGGAAAGAGCCAAGCTGGGGGTCTCAGCCAAAAGCGCGGGGCTGTAGCAGAGAGAAGCTAGGCGCTGCCTGTGGCCAGGACTGGAGTGTTGGGGGACAGTAGCTGCAAGAACGCCCTTCTGCCCAGTTACCAATCTCAACGAAGCGCTCCACTCTGCAGGTCATGGTGAACTCTTTGCGGTGGGCTGGCCCAGACTCCTGAGTCACCGTGTACTCAGGCAACCGCCAGCCCTTCTGCACCACCAGCTCCTTGGAAGGGAGAAATATGGGTGGACAGGCTGAGTGAGAAGAGTCCAAACATCCTTTCCCTCCTACCCTAGATCCCAGCCTCAGATTCCAGACTAGAGGAGGAATAAATGGGGTGAAAAAAAGCCCTCAGGAAGGGCAAACACCCCCCATAACCTTCCCCCATGGCCCCTGGTTCAAGGGAGGACAGGCATGCACAGGAAATGAGGAGGGGGCACACCTGCAGAGCACCAACAGGGTTGCACTCAGACTGCTGAGGGGAGACAGGGGGCTGCACCTCCATGGGGGGGCTCCTGAAGGAAAAAGGGTCCAGGGCCAAAGCTGAGGGGGCTAGTTTTTTCTGCTGCAGCCCAGGAGTCCTCAGCCTCGTTTTGGTTTCCCCCACTCCAAACTTCCAGCCTCCTTCCTTCCCCCTCCCCTGCAAGTGAGGTCTCCTCCAGGTCCCAGGCCCATTTCAATTTTCTGGAACATGCGATCATCACCTCGCCAGGACAGTGGGAGAGGGGCTGTATATCCAGACCCTGGAAGCACCGGATGGGACTCAAACACAGGACCATCATGGGGCCAACTCAGAAGAAAATGGGGCCTGCAAGACCCTTAACATGGGTCAAACATCATCCACATGGCCATTTAAAATCACTGATTACCGCTTGTCCCAAGAGCTTACCAGCTGGTGCAAATTCTTCAAACTCTGGTCCCCAACTACTCCAGCCTCTGTTTACTCTCAGACTTCCTCATGCCTGACCAGCCCGGGTCCAAGGGCTGGGGGCCAGGAGCCAGGACCCATTCCTCCCCCCTCAGGCAGTCAGAAGACACAAGATACCTGGTTGGGAGAGCAGATGGAACAGGAGTAGCAGCCGCTGCAGCAGTAAAAACCGGACCGTCCTCAGGCAGTGAAGAGTCTAAGGGAGAAAAAGAACTTCCCGAGGGGAAGGGAGCCTCTGATTCACACCCTTGTGGGGCGGGGACAGTGAAAGGGTGGGGGACCCAGGTCCTCCTGACCTGCTCATCCCCTAAGAAAACTCCTTCCCATTCGAGTCAAAGACTCAGGGAAGCTCAACCACCAGCTCTTCCTCCTGGGATCTTTGCTTGCCAAACACTGGATCAAAAAGACTGAGAAAAGGAGAAAGAGGGTCTCTCTACCCAAGACCTATAGGAGCAAAAAACTCCAACCTCAGTGCAGAAGAGGAAAGGATATCTTGCTAGACAGAGAAGGCAACTCCCTCCAGCCTCAGCTTCCACCCCTCCCCCTCCTTAGCCTGAACCCCAAACCACAGCCACAGTCCCTCAGTGGAGCTGGCCATTCCCCCCTGGAAGCACCCTGCTCAGGTCCAGAGGAAACTCAGGAAGAGAAGGTCAAGGTGGCTCAGTGTCACCAGGTCAGGCCCACTGGGCAAAGGGGCTGATGCAGGGGCCTGGGTTCCTGGCAGGGCCTCTAGGATGCCTCAGCTGTTCCTCCCTCACCTGCTGTCCTCCAGGGCCGGCTCCAGCATGCTCCCCCCTTTGAGGTGTTTGAGGGCCACCTCAGCTGCCTTGTGCTTGGCTGCCTTCTTGCTGGGGCCCTGACCTGAGAGAGGGGGCGTGGGCAATACTGGAGGTCACTGGAAGAGAAACCAGCATCCCACAGCCTCTCTCCTCACAGCTACAGCGAGTCAACCAAGCTCCTCCTCACTGACCTCCCCCTGTCCAAGACTGGAAGTGTTCTGTGAGCTCCCCAAATCAAGCCATGCCAGACAGAAGTGCTCCCGAGCTCAGACACCCTGGGTGGAGATTCTTTCTGGCTTACTTTCCTTTGGGAAGCACTTTCTCTCAGTAAATAGAAATGGCTGGAGAAATAGAAATAAGGTAGGTTCTAGCGTCAAAGCCTGGCTCTGACTTACTAAGAATGGGACCTTGCACCAGTCATTGAATCCCTCTGAGCCTGTCTCCTCCTATTCAACATGAGGGAACGACCACCTACATCACTGGATTAGACTAAACAGGAATTTAATTAAGCACCTGCTACAGAGCCCAGCAGAGCTGACACTCACTCCCCAAACTTCGCTGAGATTTCGGTTTATCTCCTTTTCCTCTAGGATGCTGACGACCGGCCAGATCACTGTGGCAATCTTGCTTGCTCCTCTAACTCTCCCAAGTCCTACCCACCTCCTCACAGACCTGTTCTCCCAATCCAGTCAGTGGCTTTCCCCCCTGAAACCTCCCCCTCCCTCACTGCTCTTGGAGAAGAGGACTGTGAAGAGACTCCAAGAAATAAAGCCAGTGGGGCCCTGTGAATGAACACCCCAGCAAGGCTGGCCCACGCCTTCCTCACCAGTGCAGCTGGTGTCGCCAACGGTGACCCGAAAGGTGAAATTAGGCTGGTGGGCTTGGCCCTCGGCTTTGAGAAGGTCGTACACGGGCGTCTTCCCTATTCTGGTCCCATACTCCTGCAGAAGGCTGATCGGGGTCTTGCCTGGGTTGGCTGCCAGCATTTGCTCTATACTGGGGGGAGGGGCACAGACCCTGATCACACCTCCCCTCTCTGCACCCACCTGGCCAAGCACGGCTATAACAGACCCAGGCACACTATGGGGGTCACAAGGTCCAGGGGACCCCAGGCAGTACAGCAGTCACAGGCTAGGTTCAATGTGTAGAGGTGCAGGCTGGGAAAGCAGGGTCCACTGCCCTAGGGCAAACGGGGAATGCACTGTTCCTGTCTCAGTTAAGGCGGGGGATCCTGTACCCGAGTGCAGGTTAGAAATGCATGTCCCCTAACACAGTGCGGCCAAGAACCCAGTTACCCACCAAATGCACTGAAAGTCGGGGGCATGAAGCCCAATGCCCCAGTGCAGTCTGGGAACCGGACCAGCCCCAAACTATTTCGAGCTGGAGGCAGTGGCCACTGCTCGGGTGAATGCCGGGAACCACGGCCCACTACCCCAGTGCTTGCCGGGAACAACCCTCAGGCCAGGTGCATGCTGGGGCCGCGCCGCTACCCCTCCGCACAGCGCCACGCTCTTCGCCCTGCAGTGATGGATGCAAGGCCGCTCACCTGGGCAGCCCGCAGCCCGTGGTAGTGCCGGAGCCCTGCTCCTCTTCACTCATTCCCTCCTCCGTCCCCGCGGGCGCCACCGTGACTTCTGCCTCCACGCGCCCCAATACACCGCCGACAGGCTAGGGCCGGGGCCAAGCCCGGAGTCGCGGCCGGTCGGGCCCGCCGTGGGGCATTCTGGGATATGGAGTCCCCCCGCCCACCCGACTCTATGAGTCTCCATCAGCAGGGGAGCTATCCGCCCCACAACCCTCCGCGTGGTCCGCCCTCGCAGGCAGCACCGCCTTCTGGGAGGAGCGGACCCCTACACCGCCGCTCCCCGGGATGAGGGTGGGTTGTTTGTTTGTTTTAAATACTATCCCGCCTCCTTCCTTCCGCGCCTCCTCTCCCCTGGCTGCGGGGGGTGGGGGTGGGGGAGGCTCTGGGCATGCGCAGTAGCAGCGTGGAAGCGGCGGGGCGGGCGGTAGGGCTAACTCCAGCGGGGGCGGGAGCGGGGGGGGCAAGGCTTCGAGCGCTCAGAAAACTACCGAACCCAGGAGCTCGCGTGTCACGTTTGTCGCAGCTGGAGGGGCAGGGTCCAGCCTGCACGAGAAGCTTCCGGCGCAATTGGTTATTCCCGACTGCGCTTACTTGCTCTAGGTGTATTGCGATTGGTTACTTCCCCCGAGGGGCAGGGACAAGGAAAAAGTCAGTCCCCTTGACCCCGCCTCTTTCTGGAAGAAAGGTTGTGATTGGCTCGTGGTGAGACTGCTGTCGGGTCTGACTGTCCGCGGTCGGCGAGGGGAGGCCTGACCTGGGCGCGGAGAGCACCGTCCTCTGCCCCTCCGAGTGCAAGTCCGGCTCAGACAGTTCGCCCTGGGCGCTCAGCCCAGGCCCCTGGCGTCCGGGCCTTCGTCTCACAGAACCTGCTTCCTTCCCCGGTTGTCCTTTACCTCTCTCCCCATTGAACTCTGCCCCGCAGCCTGTCGGTGTCCGTTTCTCTTCTAAGGCCTTTTTAGAGGGAACCTTTCTGTGGCTGTGCCCGAGTTCACCCTAGTGAGCCTTGCTGTGGCGGCCAGGAGACCCCTCCGGAGCCTGAGAATCAAGGGCACGACGGGATTGGAAGGACGAAAGCACGTGCTGGTCTCATTTCCTCGGCCGTGGGTCTTGGGTCTCAGTTGAGAGCAAGAGAAAATTTTGGCCTCTTAAAACACTCCACTGATCTGGTTTTCCGAGGTCCAGTCCCTCCTTCCCAAAGTCTCACAACCACTGAACTGAAAGGTGAAGGAAAATCTTATGACCTTGCAGAGAAAGAGATCACGAAAAATACCTGATTCTAATGAGTGTTCTGAGAATGGGTCAGGGAAGAGAAGGCTGAGCCCGGGGTGGAGGTCCAGAAGAATCTGGGAATATTGGGGGGTCATCCAGGAACACGGAAGGGGGAGGGAACTGAGCTTCGTGGATTCCCATTGGCTGGAACTGGAGTGGTGACAATTAGGGGAAGGAAAGCTGGCAAAATTGGTATGACTGGGGGAGCAACGCTAGTGTGCAGGGTGGGGTGTTTTCCCCTCTAAGGGGCTGCAGCCTCAGGGTACAGGAGGGAGTTTATGACTAGTCTTGGGGGGCGCCTATGGGATCGGCATAAGGCCCGCGGTGGGACCGCCCGCGGGAGGCGAGGGGCCCAGACAGAC
>NW_005361075.1:1076626-1081137 GCF_000412655.1 Myotis brandtii
TGCAGCGGGGATGCTGAGGTTGTGGGAATGGAGGAACCGTAGACCTGGACCCGACGCCTGTGGGGATGGGAAGGAGAGGAACGGAGCGGAGGGACGCTGCGGCCCAGCTTGGCCCAGCTTGGAGATGAAGAGCCTCAAAAGCTTGTATGGGGTGGGGGTGGGGTATGGTTGGGGAACCGACTTAAGGACAGCGGGCAAGAGACCATCCACCTCTCCTCCCACTCTTCCTCAAGAAGGAGGAGGAGGAGTTTTGGCCCTTGAGAGAGGAGAGGAAGGATGGACAAGGCCTGGTGTGCCCACGGACCCCTACAACCTCCCCCCAAACACACACTCGCTTAGCAGGCTGCACCTGAGGGATATAGGCAGCGAGCACCTGTTCCTGGAGGCCCAGGCAGTGGTCTCCTCCCCGTCCACGGTGAAGCCCCTAATCCCCTCCAGCTATGGCATTCACCTTCTCCGTCCAGCTGTTGCATCCTCCCCTCCCCCATTCATATGTGGTTTTCTCCCTCTGTCCTTCCATCTCCTCTGGTTTTCCTAACCCATTTCCCAAGCCCAGGCCTTTCGTGAACCTCCTCCTCCCTTTTACCCACACACTCCTCAAACTCCTTGGCTTAAAAATACACAAGAATCCTTTCCACAGAGTTGAGACTCCCCATAATCATGGCCTTGGCTGAGGGGAGGGAAGAGAAGGGGTCAGAGGCTTTCTAGATAGTGGAAGGAAATGGTGGGGCGACCCTTAGAATTTAGGGAGTAGTCCTACCTTTGCACTCCATGACCTGTTCCCTCTTGGGAGGAGAGTGAGTGAGTGGACCTCAACCAGGAGGGAGTGCCCATGAGGTCCCCCCACCCGAGTTATCTCAGGACATTCAGCGCCTCCTACTGAACAACTGCAACTCCCTCCCAACTTTCAGGATCAACCCCATGGCTCTGGGAACTCTGATTTTCAGCCAGAGTGTCATTCACACCAAGGAAAGGCAAGCGGAAAGGATTCAGGAAGGAAAGGACCCAGGTGTGCCCGGGGCCTTCCTACGCAGACACCAAAGTTCCTCTGAGCTGGTAGAGCCAACTCTTTTCTGTCTCACACTTAAGAGTGGCAAAAGCAGCTTCCCTCTCCAGCCTGCCACTCACCCACTCACACTGGGGACTGAGGGGATTCTGGGAGGCCCACCTCCGGCGCACGTGAAAATGCACAACTAAATATCCATCCCCTCCTTAGACCCAGTTATGAGCAGAGGAGGCAAGAAGTTTAAGTAAGGAAGTGGCTCAGGACTTCCTGGGCGTCCTTACAACCGAGGACAGCAGAACCCCTCTACAAACCAGCTGCTGTTCCCCAGGCCTTCCCAGGAAGTGATGGAAATGATGATGTGGTCATCTGGCTTTGCCAGGAAGAAGACTCTAAATTCTAGTACCCTCCACCCAGGATTCACCTAATGGAAAAATGGCTCCTTGTGTGCAGTCCTGCCTGGGCTGGGGGGAAATAAGGGACTAGGGATCCACCCTTCAGAAGTCCCTGCTGGGGGAAAAGGAGCAAAGTGTGAAGATGCCAGCAGGGGACACAGGGGCTTCCTGAGGGGTTGCCCACAGAGACTGGTCTCTCTGCTTCATCTGCTCCCAGGACTAGGGTTGTGTGTGTTGGGGAAGGTGGTGAGGAAGCAGGGACTCTATTGCAGAAGAGACCAGAGATCTCCCAGGATAAAGAGCCCTTGTCCTTTCTTCTTTCCTTGCTCCCCTTTATCTCCCCTCCTGTTTGTCCATGTCCCTTGCCCCTTTCCATTGGTACCCTGCCTACTGCTTGTTTTGTGGAAGAGGGAAAGGGAAAGAAATGATGGGAATTACATGAATAAAGCCCCTACTAATGCTTGTCAGGCACTTTTCACATGGCTGATGCTTATAGGGGGCTTGCTGGGTGCCAGGGACTGGGCCAAGAACTTTATTCAATAATACTTACAACAGGACTAAGAGGTAGTGTTATTATCATAATCTCTATCTTAGGGATGAGGAAACTAAAACTTAAGTAATCTGTTCGAAGTGAAAAGGTTAGTATGTGGCTGGAGCTGGACCGGAGCCTGTGTTCTTACCCACCACGTTATATATTGCATACCACTGTGTGACAGAGGCACCGCTGCCCCCATTTAGAGATGAAGGAACCGATGTCTGTTAAGAAGCCTCATATTCCAGGTTGCCCAAATGATCAGGAGCAGAGACTGGATGTCAACCAAGCCTCTGATTCTCAGGTCATCCACTCTCCCTCTATTGCACACTGTCCCAAGCTAGGTGACAGAAATGGACAACACTCTGTCCTTTTCATCTCCTCTTTAAAAATAGATTTTTAAATTTCTTACTTTAAAGCAATTTAAAGTCATTACTGAAATACTAGAAAATATAGATAAGCCTCAAGAAGAAAAACACCCACAATTCCACCTACCTAGAAAATGGTACACTGGTATCTATCCCTCAAGCTCTTTTAAAATGCACATTCAGCCCTAGCAGGTTTGGCTCAGTGGATAGAGCGTTGGCCTGCGGACTGAAGGGTCCCAGGTTCGATTCTGGCCAAGGGCACATGCCTGGGTTGCGGGCTCGATCCCCAATAGGGGGTGTGCAGGAGGCAGCCGATCAATGATTCTCATCATTGATGTTTCTATCTCTCTATCCCTCTCCCTTCCTCTCTAAAATCAATAAAGAAAAGAAAAAATAAAATGCACATTCAGCTCAGGAACTATTTGTTAAAAAACTCTGAACTTCCTCCTCCACATTCCTCTGAGGTCCTGAGCAGGAAAGACCCTCTGTGAGCCCCGTGGCCCATCATATCTTGCTCCTACCCTGTCCTTCCCCTCAGACTTTAAAGGGCAGGGTTGAGGGGTGATCCTAGACCACATTGGCCAGGGGGTGAGGATGGGGTGCAGAGAATTAGCCTTCCTCCTCAGACCAGAGGAGGAAGTATGGCAGGGTTTGCAGAGGAAGGACAAAGGATCTGGTAGAGGAATGACGGGACTCTAGCACACACTGCCATTGTGACCTGGTGTGCCTGGAACCTGAAATTGAGATTTGCCTTGGGGAAGTAGAAGGGTGGAGACCAAGTCTCCCTTTTTCTGGTCAGACAGAAAGACATGGCCTTTCCAGAATTCACAAAGAAAGACCTGGTGTCCAGCCAACCAGGAAGACAAGCCAGGGACTGTGTTCAGAGCATTCCTACATCGTTTCACTTAACCCTCCCCACCCCATGAGGTACCGTTGGGAGCCTTGGAGAGGTTACATTTCTTAAACTAACTTTTGGCAAAACTGAGGTTCTACTTCTGATCTATCCAAATCCAAAGCTGGCGTTGTTTCCCCCCGCCATTTCTCAGCACCTTCGCTGCCGGAAGATGTGGTGGCCACTAGGGTTCTCGGGGCTTGGCCTGTATGAGGCTGAGGGCCCGGATTTCGTTTTCTCCAAGGTCTCAGGAGAAGGCATTTCCCTCATGAGGGCACTGAGAAAAGCTGTAGTTCTTTTTGTCTGAGAAGAACCCTGGGGCCGGGACCATGGATTCTGTAAGATGCAAAACAACAAGCTGCAGCCAAATGACCAGAAGGCATGGCCAGAAGGGGTCGGTCCATCCTCTAAGGCAGTGGTTCTCAACCTTTCACAGGGGTCGCCTAAGACCATCCTGCATATCAGATATTTACATTACGATTCATAACAGTAGCAACATTACAGTTATGAAGTAGCAACAAAAATAATTTTATGGTTGGGTCACAACATGAGGAACTGTATTGAAAGGGCCAGAAGGTTGAGAACCACTGCAAGGGTCTCAAAGCCTGCAGAGGCGAAACTAACATTCCAGTCTTGGGTCTCCTTTCCCCATGAAGGCCTCCCTTCCCACCCCCGCTCAAGGAAGAAGGGGAATCTTCCTCCCCTTCCTGAGTGCCAGGTGAAGTCCAGAACAAGTGGCTCGTGCTCAGGGTGAACACCCAAGATTTAGACAGATGGCCTGGCCTCTCAACAGAGCCTCCAAGGCGCCAGATAAGCAGCTTGGCGTTGAGATTATGCTGTTAGGAGGAACCAAGAAAGAATTCAAAAGGTTTCCTTGCCACGGGCCTCCAGCATCTCAGGCTGGAGAACCTCGGGGGAAAAATTAAAGGGGGAAGAGGGTATTCCCTGCCTTCACCCCACTTATACAGCCTCCTGAAGAGGAACTCTAGGAACCAGCACCAAAGCAGAGAATCTAGTAGCTGAAACTGGGTGTCAGGGTGTCCAAAAAGCCTCTTACCCTGGAAGATGTATAGCTTAGGGGCCACTCTGTCCCCTCACCCAATCTGGAACAGAGTTCTGCACAGTAAGCACTTGATAAATATGGTGGACAGGTGACTGACAGATATCCATCCACTCCTGTCACATCCCTGCCCTTTCCCAATGCTCTGCATAACTGATGTCTGGGGAGACAGCTCCCCTCCCCCAGGTGACCAAATGTCTGGGCCAGGGGTTCCTAGCCATGTCCTCCCAAAGCCCTGGCTCCAAGGCCCAGCTGATGTGT
>NW_005361075.1:1081263-1092612 GCF_000412655.1 Myotis brandtii
AGCTGGCAGGTCAGAGAGAAAGGAAACAGAAGGGCGGGGGGTGTGCTGCTAGAGAGAAATCTCCCATTTACTACAGCTCCCTGGAGCTTCACCCCTTCAGGTCAATCTGGAAGAGTAGTCATTAGCCTGAGAACAGGGCGAGGGTGGATTGAGCCTGGATAGATTCCCTCCCTTTCCCTTAGTCCCATCTTTTTCTTCAGCTGCTCCCACTGCCCTGAAAGACAAACAGGTGAAATGGCTTCTCCCTCTCTCCCCAGCTGCTGGCCCTGGATACCAGAGGGTCTCTGGGGAAGTCTGGTGAACTGGAGAGAGGCTGGGCTTCATGTCACCCTCTCTATGCCTGAACCTCTTAGTTGCCAAACGCCAAATGAAGGCTGAAATTTTCCTTTTAAAAGCCAGGTGTTGTGCCTACTGAAGGCTCAGCGTCTAAACAGAAAACGAATCATCCTGTTCTTCAGTCAGTCCCTTTTGCTCTCCTTTTTCTCAGTGTCTTCTCTGCTTTTCAAAGTCAGTTTTTCAATCCATTCTTCTCAGGTTTGACTCTCCCTGACTTCACGCTGTTTCGGTCTGTCTCTCAACTTGTCCCTCCCTCTCTGGCTGTGCCTGTTGTCCTTTCGGTGTTGGTTCTCCCTTCCTCCCGAGTTCCTGCTTCCTCTGTGACACTGCACCCGCCCTGCCAAACTAGGTCCACTCTCCAGCATCAGTCTCCTCCGCTTGCGCCGAAGATCTGAATGAGGGGCAGAGGGAGGCAGGGCAGGTGAGGGGCACCGAAGCAGCCGGCAGCTGCACGTGGGCCAGCTGGGGGCGGGGGCGGGGGCGGGGCGAGGCGCAGCCCCACCCCCGCGTCGCTGCTCACGTGACTCAGGGCTAATCTGGTCCCGGTGACTTCACGCGCCGCCTCGGGCCCAGTCGTCATGGTTACGCCGCAGCGCCCAGCGCTTTCCTCAACCTGCTGTGTCCCCTCCCCTTCCCGACCCGGACCCCCTCCTCCCGCTGCCGGGCCTCCGACCGCAGCCACGAGTCACGTGACGACCGGGAAGGGGGGGTGGGGGGGGCCGTAACCCCTTCCTCTCCGCCTCGTTTGGGCTTCTAGCGGGCCAGCAAGTGGTCTTGGCTCCTCCTCCAACGCCCACCCCGCCGTCCTGCCCTGCTGGCCTGCCAGGGAGCTCCCGCCTGTCTTCTCAGGGGTTCGGAAGGGAAGCCCCGTTTGAGGGCGCTGGTGGCAGCCCTCAGACCGTCCAGGCGCAGCGGTTCTCAACCTGTGGGTCGTGACCCCTTTAGCGGGCAAATGACCCTTTCACAGGGGTCGCCTAAGACCATCCTGCATATCAGATATTTACATTACGATTCATAACAGTAGCAACCTCCTATATAATAAAAGGCTAAAATGAAAATTGTCCCCTTGACTGGGAGTTCATCCTGAGAGTTCAACCAGTGGGCGGGGCCAGCCGGCCAACCACCCACGGCCCCTCCCCTTGGCTGGTCCAGCCTGATCAGTCTGATCAGGGCAGGCCAGCTGGACCCCACCCATGCACGAATTCATGCACTGGGCCTCTAGTTATAGTTATAAAGTAGCAACGAAAATAATTTTATGATTGGGTCACAACATGAGGAACTGTATTTAAAGGGCCAGAAGGTTGAGAACCACTGCTCCAAGGGGAATTCTGCGGCACACTGGCCTGTGTTTGTCATTTGCATTGTAGTGTACATCTAACCCATTGAAGGCGCTCATCTCGTGGGATATGTTGGGGATTCAGAGGCTGGACCTGACTGTGATTTCAGCTCTCTGCACCTGCTTTCTCAGGAATATAAAGGGGCCAGTGGTAATATTTCCTTCGCTGGCTGGTTCTGAGGAGTGATAGGTAGTGTAGGTGCGAAGTGTAGTAAGACATTCCTCTGGGGTGAGTAGAACAGTGGCCCCATCTTACTGAGCACCTGGTGCTGTTTGAGGCCCCGGGATCGATCCCATGTGAAATCATAGCTCTCAGAGGAGCCAGGCGCCCTATCACATGCGGCCTGGGTAATGGGAGCCATGACAGAAGCACAGGGGACTGTGCCACAGCAGCAGGGACAGGGAGGAAGACTTCCAGGATGAAGTGAGATGAGAGAGCAAGAGATCCGGCTCGAGAGCACACCTGGGGACCGATTCTGAGCCTCTTCCTAGCTTCTTGGGCAGGTTAATAATACCTCTGTCAAATGGGCAAAGGATGCCTACCATAGAGCTTTGAGCATTAAGTGAGCTAATGTGTCTATGACAGAGGCTGACATATATAGTAAGCCTTCCATGAGAGTTAGCCATTCTCAACTCAGTTGTGTATGGCTTGGGTGGGTACCAATAGCAGTGGGAGATGAGGCTGGGCAGGGGCCAGAGCTCAGAGGTAAGGCAGGTGGACCAAATGCAGTGGATCATACTAAAGGGTTTGAAGCAGAAGAGGGGTTGCTAGCCAACTTTTAGTTTGGAGCATTGTCTGATACACCCAAAAACGTTTTGACTTCAGTTCCTGGTCAGGGCACATACCTGGGTTTTCAGCTCAATCCCCCATCGGGTGGGTACAGAAGGCAACCGATCAATGTTTCTCTCTCCCTCTTCTTCCCTAACTCTTGCTCTCTCAAATCAGTAAATATATCCTCGGGTGAGGATTTAAAAGAGAAAAAAGTTGTTTTAAAGGCTGGTGGAGAATGGGCGGGGGCGGGGGGGCTCGGCGGCTTTGGAAGAACTTGGAAACCATTTAAGAGGCAGTTGTCCTGGGTCAGGTGACACAGCTAATAAAGCCTGAATTAAGTAGTAAAGTGGGAGTAAAGAAGAAAGAGTAGAATGGCATTGCGTCAGAACTTTTTAAACATGTCAGGTACAAGAATCATCTGAGGTGCTTGTTCTATACACAGATTCTGGGTCCACCACACACCCACTGAAAAAGGCTTTGAGAGATGCCAGACGTCCATGTTGATCTGCGTCATTATCTAGTGCAGTGATGGCGAACCTATGAACTCATTTTTTGGGTTGATTTTTCTTTGTTAAATGGCATTTAAATATATAAAATAAATATCAAAAATATTCATCTTTGTTTTACTATGGTTGCAAATATCAAAAAATTTCTATATGTGACATGGCACCAGAGTTAAGTTAGGGTTTTTCAAAATGCTGACACGCCGAGCTCAAAAGGTTCGCCATCACTGATTCTAGTGAGCTCTCTCTATGTGTAGATTCCTGACATCCCTCTCCTGATGTGACTCAGGTTCTGGTGCAGGGGGTTAAGGAACAATGAGAGGATTGCTGTCCTCAGGAACCTTCATATCACAGGATTTGGTAACTGTATGTGGAAGGAGACGGGCGACTGGAATGACCCCCTGTGTCAAGCTCTGGACAAGTTTGGTACAGGGTGCAGAATTGGTAGCTAGTTTACCCTTTGTACAGTTGGAGAAACTGAGGCTCAAATACAGCTTGCCTGAAGTCACACAGCCAGTTAGTGGCAGAAGCAAGGCCAGGATTCAGAGTTCTTAATGATTGCTTTTTAAGTCGCATCCAGCTATGGATTGGGACATAACTTCATTGTCTAGAAAGCTGGGTCTTGGTTTGGGGATCTGGGAATGAGGCCGTGGAGAAAGAGGAGACAGGGTTTACTCTAACTGACCCCTGGGGGGAGAAGCTGGACTGATGGGGGTGAGGCTAAGCAGGATGAACTTGTCCTGACACAGCTTCTGCACCCCCATTGAATGGTTCTGCCTTGTTCCCCAACTGTGCTGGGGAGATAGTGGAGGTGATTGGTTACTGCCTTCACTTACCTGGAAGAAGCCCAGGTGTGTATCTCTGAGCACCCTCACGGGAGACCAGATGTGAGCTCTGAGCCTCAAGATACTCTCACCTGAGTTTAGTGTTCCTGCTACCGCCTCAGCTGTATCATGTGTAAGTACATGAGCGTGAGGCCAGAAAATGTCACCTGAGAGTGCTTGAGTGGCACTGAGTGTTATTATCACTGTCACCTTTGTGTGCTTCAGTGCAAGGGCCCTAGGTGTGTTACTTTTAGGTGCCTAAGGTTCAGACTCAAAAGGTATATATATCTGAGACCCTTATATGACATGTGTGTGTGCATGTGAGCCTCAAGTGAAAGAAATATGTGCTCCTAAGGCAAACTACAGTAATCTTACAGGGAGAAGGGACTAGTCTGTTACCATAATACTTGAACTTGAGATATATTTTACCAGTACCTGAGCAGGGCTGTTACCTGTGTCTACGTGAGGATGATACTCAGGTATGTTACCTGTATACCTGAGTATCATTCTCAGACTTGTGTTACTAATAGACACTTTAGTGGAAGCCTGTGTATCAGGTTTCCTAAGATGGGTCCCAGGTGAAACTTGTGAAGGGGGATGGGTACCTGAAGGTGAGACTCAAATGTTATTTCCAGTAGGAGCCCAGCTCCCCAACTTGTGCCTGTGACTGGAGTGAGCATTCTGAGCGGACGCGCCTGTGGCTTTGACCATTTCTCCCTCCTTTGTTCCCATAGGGCCCATCGCTCACCGCCACATTGGGGCCTAGAGGCCATGGCCTGCCTCCATGAGACCCGAACACCCTCCCCTTCCTTTGGGGGTTTCGTATCCACCCTCAGCGAGGCGTCCATGCGCAAGCTGGACCCAGACACTTCTGACTGCACCCCTGAGAAAGACCTGACGCCTACCCAGTGTGTACTTCGAGATGTAGTGCCACTGGGCGGGCAGGGCGGGGGTGGACCCAGCCCCTCCCCAGGTGGAGAGCCACCTCCTGAGCCTTTTGCCAACAGTGTCCTGCAGCTACATGAGCAGGATGCAGGAGGCCCAGGGGGAGCCGCTGGGTCCCCTGAGAGTCGGGTGCCCAGAGTTCGAGCAGATGAGGTGCGGCTGCAGTGCCAGAGCGGCAGTGGCTTCCTGGAAGGCCTCTTTGGCTGCCTGCGCCCTGTCTGGACCATGATCGGCAAAGCCTACTCCACGGAGCACAAGCAGCAGCAGGAAGGTAGGCTTTGTCCACTTTGTCCTCAGGGACTCTCCCCCTGTTTCCCTGAGCTTGAGATCTGTTGGACAATCCCATCTAACTCACCTGTTGACCCTCTCTCCTGAGCTTGGCCCAAGCTCCTTATCCATCCATCAGCTACTGACTTCCCAGCTTTTTTTTTAGGCCACCCATTCATTGCCTTCCCTGTCCCCCCAAACCTAGTCGTCTTGACCTATTTTGGCTACTTTTTTACCTCACCCTCCTTGAGTCATTTCAGCTGACCCAATCCTCTCCCCTGTGCCTATCACAAGGCCCTGAGGGTGGCTCTCTCTGAACCTTGTGGCACTGTGCCTCCTGTCCACAGACCTTTGGGAGGTCCCCTTTGAGGAAATCCTGGATCTGCAGTGGGTGGGCTCAGGAGCCCAGGGTGCTGTCTTCCTGGGGCGTTTCCATGGGGAAGAGGTGGCTGTGAAGAAGGTACGGGATCTGAAGGAGACTGACATCAAGCACCTGCGAAAGCTAAAGCACCCCAACATCATCACTTTCAAGTAAGGTTCAGGGCAGGGGTTGGGGATACTATGCTGAGGGCAGGGACCTACTTGGGTGGCAGGGATCTACTCCACCCTGTTTATTTACTTTTAAAAAATATTTTTATAAATTTTTTTTAATCCTCTCCTGAGGATATATTTTTATTGATATGAGAGGGAGAGAAATATCAATGTAAGAGAGAAACAGCGGTCGGTTGCCTCCTGGATGTGGCCTGACTGGGGATTGAAACCACAACCCAGGTATGTCTCCCGACCCAGAATCGAACCTGCGACCCTTTGGTGCACAGGAGGATGCTCCAATCGACTGAGCTACACTGGCCGGGGCTATCCTACCCTTTTATTTTTTTTAAAATGATTTTTATTGATTTCAGAGAGGAAGGGAGATGGAAACATCAATTATCAGAATCATTGACTGACTGCCTCCTGCATGCCCCCCATTGGGGACCGAGTTGGCAACCTGGGCATGTGCCCCTGACTGGAATCAAACCTGGGACCCTTCAGTCCACAGGCTGATGCTCTCTCCACTGAACCAAACCAGCTAGGACTACCCTACCCTTTTTATTTTTATTTTTTTATAAATATATTTTTATTGATTTCAGAGACCCACCGGCCGAGCTACCCTACCCTTTTTATTTATATTTTATTTTTTTAAATATATCTTTATTGATTTGAGAGAGGGAGAGGGAGAGATAGAAACATCAATGATGAGAATCACTGATCGGCTGCCTCCTGCATGCCCCCCATTGGGGACCGAGTTGGCAACCTGGGCATGTGCCCCTGACTGGAATCAAACCTGGGACCCTTCAGTCCACAGGCTGATGCTCTCTCCACTGAACCAAACCAGCTAGGACTACCCTACCCTTTTTATTTTTATTTTTTTATAAATATATTTTTATTGATTTCAGAGAGGAAGGGAGAGGGAGAAACACCAATGATGAGAATCATTGGTCGGCTGCCTCCTGCACGCCCCCTACTGGGGATCAAGCCCACAACCCAGGCATGTGCCCTTGACTGGAATCGAACCTGGGACCCTTCAGTCCACAGGCTACTCTATCCACTGAGCCAAACCAGCTAGGGCTACCCTACCCTTTTTAAAGGAGACACCCAAATGGCATGGGTGGGAATGGGGTTCCAGGTATACTGGGCTGGTTCACACTACTGTTTGGCCCCCAGGGGTGTGTGCACCCAGGCTCCCTGCTACTGTATCCTCATGGAGTTCTGCGCCCAGGGCCAGCTGTATGAGGTACTGCGGGCTGGCCGCCCTGTCACCCCTTCCTTGCTGGTTGACTGGTCCATGGGCATCGCTGGTGGCATGAACTACCTGCACCTGCACAAGATTATCCATAGAGACCTCAAGTCCCCCAAGTGAGTAAGCAAGCAAGCAGGGAGACACTGATGTGCATGGTCTCCTGCAGATAACCCCACCCACATCAGTGTAGCCATCTCCCTGCTTCCAGACCCTGTCCTACGTCCATGTGGCCATCTCAGAAACCCTCCCAGGGACAGTCCTATCTCAGGAGGGTTGTGGTGAGCCCCCTGCCTCTGGGTGTCCCAAATGATTTAACAGAAAAGTAGAGTTGCTGCACTGGATGAGGTGTGTGGAGGGGCCTTAAACCCCAGCTGACTACACTCTTTACCAGCATGCTAATCACATACGACGACGTGGTGAAGATCTCCGATTTTGGCACTTCCAAGGAGTTGAGTGACAAGAGCACCAAGATGTCCTTTGCAGGAACAGTAGCCTGGATGGCCCCTGAAGTAATTCGTAACGAGCCTGTGTCTGAGAAGGTCGACATCTGGTGAGGGCCAGGCTGAGGACTGCAAATAGCAGGTGGCCAGCATAGGGAGTGGGGGGCGGGGGGGGTTCCCGGGCCTGAGTGCAAGTGAGATGTGTTGGTAGCAAGCAGGTCCTTTGGAGGGATCGCCTCCCAAGTGATGTCCCCTCTAATCCCCAGGTCCTTTGGCGTGGTGCTATGGGAACTCCTGACTGGTGAGATTCCCTACAAAGATGTAGATTCCTCAGCCATCATCTGGGGTGTGGGAAGCAACAGTCTCCATCTGCCTGTGCCCTCCAGCTGCCCAGATGGCTTCAAAATCCTGCTTCGCCAGTGCTGGTAAGAGTGGCCTGGCAAAGCTGGGAAGCTAAGGGGTATTGCTGATGGTTAGCCAGCATGTAGAATCCAGGCATTCAGGCCTAGAATCCTGAACAGGGAAAAGGGGACAGCGTTGCCATATATGGCTCTTGAAGACCCCAGGATTCAGACCATGAATCCAGGGGACGACAATGTAGAAATGAGAGGTGGATTGATCAGTAAGCTGCATGCGTGCATTCGATTCAAAGCCACACAGGCTTTCTGTGACCATGGGCAAGCACTAGAGTTCTTAGAACACAGAAGGGAAGAGCCCTAGTCCCTTATTTGGAACCTAGACCCCAAAGGAAGGTTGAACATTTCTAATCTTTGGTTAAACATTTCCCAAAGTGTGTTTCTTTTAATGGAGTCATTAGGGAAAAGGTTCTGTTTTGACAAGCAAGTTGAAAATGAATAGGTTTGCTGTAGGATTTTGATATGCTAACAGATAACAGACTAGGGAATTCTTTTATCAGAGTACATTCTAGGATTGGATTCATGAGGACACTAAGAAAGGATGCCCTAATTCCTTTCTGGTCCTCCCTCAAATTCCTTTCTCTAATGCAACTCCATTCCCTCCAGGAACAGCAAACCACGAAATCGTCCCTCATTCCGACAGATCCTGCTCCATCTAGACATTGCCTCAGCAGATGTCCTTTCCACACCCCAGGAGACTTATTTTAAGTCCCAGGTGTGCTGTGGGTAGGAAAATGAACACCTCAGCTCCCCCTCTTTGAGGGGAGGCTGGGAAGGGTTGATTGGGTTGGAATAAATGTGCTTTGGGGGGCTGAGACCTGGTGTTGATCAATCATGTACTTCACTCTCATGTTCCTCACCCCTCATTATTTCTCCACCCCCAGGCAGAGTGGCGTGAAGAGGTAAAGCTGCATTTTGAAAAAATTAAGTCAGAAGGGACATGTCTGCACCGCCTAGAAGAGGAGCTGGTGATGCGGAGGAGGGAGGAGCTCAGGTGTGTGCCTGTGTTTGGAAAGGGGATTTCAGCAACAGCAGGGACCGTGGACCAGTTCCCAGGGACTGGGATCAATTATGGCACCCGGTGAAGCCAGCTAACCTCAGGGACCCTTCTGCTCATTTCAGACATGCCTTGGACATCAGGGAACACTATGAACGGAAGCTGGAGAGAGCCAACAACCTGTACATGGAACTTAATGCCCTTATGTTGCAACTGGAACTTAAGGAGCGGGAGCTCCTCAGGTAACCATACGGCCCTTATGCAACCCTAATCCCACTTTCATGAAGCTGTGCCTGACTCAGATGCTACTAAGCCTGGGTCCCCCTTCCTGGTCACATGCCCAACTCAAGTGGTGTGTGTCTTTAGGAGGGAACAAGCTTTAGAGCGGAGGTGCCCAGGTCTGCTGAAGTCACACCCTTCGAGGGGCCTCCTGCATGGTAACACAATGGAGAAGCTCATCAAGAAGAGGAATGTTCCACAGAAGCTGTCACCCCACAGCAAAAGGTAAGACCAGAGTTAAGTGCTGAGGTTCAAAATTGGCAAGAGGGATGCAGAAGCAGGGAGTAGGAGTCAAGGACGCCAGGAAGACTGGTACTGTATTTAGAAAGGGGAGAGAAGTGCTTTGTGCACTGCCCAAGGTTAGGGCATGCTTTCAGTTGATAAATTTGTTAATCTCAAACTTGTCCTTCCCCTCTCCCACCAGGCCAGATATCCTCAAGACTGAGTCTTTGCTACCAAAACTAGATGCAGCCCTGAGTGGGGTGGGTCTTCCTGGGTGTCCTAAGGGTCCCCCCTCACCAGGACGGAATCGCCGTGGCAAGACCCGTCATCGCAAAGCCAGCGCCAAGGGCAGCTGTGGGGACCTTCCTGGGCTTCGTGCAGCTGTGCCACCCCATGAACCTGGGGGACTAGGAAGCCCAGGGGTGCTAGGAGGGGGACCCTCAGCTTGGGAAGCCTGCCCTCCAGCCCTCCGTGGGCTCCATCATGACCTCCTGCTACGAAAGATGTCCTCTTCATCCCCAGATCTGCTGTCAGCAGCACTGGGAGCCCGGGGCCGGGGGGCCACAGGGGGAACTGGGGATCCTGGCTCACCACCTCCAGCCCGGGGTGACACCCCCCCAAGTGAGGGCTCAGCACCTGGCTCCACCAGCCCGGATTCACCTGGGGGAGCCAAAGGGGAGCCACCTCCACCAGTAGGGCCTGGTGATGGCGTGGGGCTGCTGGGAACTGGAAGGGAAGGGACGGCGGGACGGGGAGGAAGCCGGGCTGGGTCCCAGCACTTGACCCCAGCTGCACTACTGTACAGGGCTGCTGTCACCAGAAGTCAGGTAAAGTATGAGGGTTCTTAAGTTCTTTTTCTCCCTGGGGTCCAAATCCATGAACTCACCTCCCACATCAGGCTCTTTATCGTAAGCCATTCCCTCCTTAATGCTTTATAATTATGTTCCCCTTCCCTGGGCCCATTACCTCTTTCCACTTTTGACCAGTCTATTCATCTCTCCTACAGAAACGTGGCATATCATCAGAGGAAGAGGAAGGGGAAGTAGACAGTGAAGTAGAGCTGACATCAAGCCATAGGTGAGTGATGGAGCACAAGAAGTAATGACATTCTTTTGCTTCCTGGGCTGCAAGAAGTGCAGTCAAGCTATAGGTGTCTTGCTGACCTATAGGTGGCCTCAGGGCCTGAACATGCGCCAGTCACTATCTACCTTCAGCTCAGAGAATCCATCAGATGGGGAGGAAGGCACAGCTAGTGAGCCATCCCCCAGTGGCACACCTGATGTTGGCAGTACCAACACTGATGAGCGGCCAGATGAACGGTCTGATGACATGTGCTCCCAGGGATCAGAAATCCCACTAGACCAACCTGCTTCAGAGGTGGTTACAGGCCCTGAACCCTCCTTGCCCATCCAGCACCAGGACCTACTCAGGGGGGAGCAGGTGAGTAACAGAAACAGCCAGTACTGGGCAGGGAAGAGATACCTGGTCATTTGAGAGCTATTGGGGAGATAGATGCAGAGGCCAGAAGATAGGTTTTTTGCATTTTAGTCACTCTACCTGAACCTGTTTTCACCAATATTAAAGAGCAGTATCCACATGGTGGAATGAAGCCTATAGTGTGGCAATTTAGTTCAATAGGCTTGCTTACACAGTAGCTAGAAATTGCAGCCAGGGAGGAATCCTGAAATTAGGAGTCTCATGCCTTGGAGAATGGCCTGAGCAACAAAATCTGGGGGCAGTAAAAAGCAGTAAGTTGCTGGCTATTATAACAAAGATTTCAGTGAGGGATCCTAAAGGAATCTACAATACAAGGGATTCTGAGCCTCACACCTCCTTGCATGTCTACTTTTCACAGGGCCCTCCCAATTCCGAGGACTCAGACTGTGACAGCACTGAACTGGACAACCCCAACAGTGGCGAAGCCTTGCAGCCCCCAGCCTCCCTCCCTCCATGAAAGCCACTCTTGTTCTTGTACATAGGAATATTTATATAAATAATATATATATGCGCCACATAATCAACAGAGAAAGACAGGGCTATCCCAGCCTTAAGTCAGGCTCAAGAGACTGACCCCCTGACCAATTCACCTAACTGGCAGCTGTGGAAATGAAGAACAAGGACTGCCCTAGATCTGTGGCTAAGGGCAAACTGGCCCCTCCCTGCTTGACCCGGTTATGTTCAACAAGCAGTCAGGCAGTAGAAAAGCCCAACTTGCCTCCTATGATCCTCTAC
>NW_005361075.1:1092753-1115046 GCF_000412655.1 Myotis brandtii
GGAAAGGGAGCCACTTAACTGCACTTTTTTGTTTTCCATTTACTGTTTACACATTTTGCACCTGGGAGGAGGGAGGCTAAGGCTGGGTCCTCCCTCCTGAGGTTTCTCAGGTGCAATGTAACTAATTTCTTTGTCTCTTCATTTCTCTGCCCAAGCCCTGGCTTAGGGTCTAGGGGGGAGGTTAGAAGATTGTACAAGCATGTGATGGCTCAGGCTGAAGAACTGGGGTTTTAAGTCCCTGCTTTTATCTTGGTGCCTGATTGGGGTGGAAACTGTCCTATTGTAACCCCTGTGAAAAACCTTGAAATATAACCACTCCATGCAGGCCCAGCTGTCGAGGGTTTTCTTGGTGAATGAATGAGGTAGCATACATGATCAAGTAGGAGCCTTGGGCTCCAGACATTATCTGAGGACTGTGGATAAATTACTTCCTTTTATGCTCTTCTCTCTAAATGAACATCACTTAAAGCTCCAACCTTCTAAACTTATCTGCATAAATGGGAGCAGGTAACTCTAAAGGATGTTAGAAGGCAGATCTTAAAATACTCCATCCTAATATGGAGAAGGACTGTAAATGAACAGTTATTAAAAACAAGGTACTGATTTTTTTAGCTTGGACAAGGGAATAGACATTCCTAGCAACCTGAATCCCAGTCACACTTCCAACAGCTTCCAGGTGTATGCATGTGCATCCTTTCCCACACCCCAACCCCCAGTTGACTGCCTATTCTTTACAGATAAATCCTAGGAAAATGTAACCCCTAACCTTTGAAATCAAGGGCACAGCCAGCTTGCTATAGCTACTAGGTCACCTTTCAACGCAGGCTCAAGAGACAATCCAATGAAGGGCTACTGAAATAAATAAGAATGGAGTGGTAAAACAGAAGAAAACATCTTAACTGGAATAAAGGCTTATATTCAAAACCCAAGCAGGGTCCTTGTCCTTTGAGGGATAAAAGGTGCAAAAGTAACAGCAAGACAACAGGAATAAAACCCACATGAATCACTGTGGCATCCAGTTTCTATTCACAAAGAAAAAGCTCCAGTCCATCTTTTAATTTTTTTGAAAAATTCCTGACATTACAGAACTAAACTGAAATGTATTAATATTCCACTCTTACATTTCCATGACAAACAAAAAAAAAATTCATGAGCCAAAAAAAAACACCAAAAAAAAAAAAAAAAAAAAACAGGGAGAAGCTTATAAAACTAAATATGGATCTCAGCATTAACAGCTGAACAGAGAAAGGAATTAAAACGCTTTAATTAAAAAATCACGAGTGGATGATAAAGTGTGTAGAAACTGAAAATTTACAAACTATTTAAAACCTGGAATCGCTGACTGTTCAGAAACTACACAGATGGATCATGGGTGGTGGTGAACAGCAGAAAGGGATTATGGATGAATCTGCATTGTTCTAGCTGCTCCCCATGCCACCCGTCTCCGAAGAAAGCCTGTAACACAAAACAAGAACTCAAAGTTAGTTTTTTTTAATGCCCAGCTGCACCTCAACTCCAAATGTTTCAACCTGATTGGTTGGTGAACTGTGAAGTAGAGTTTATGTGAAACAATCAGTGGTTCAGTAGCAAGGTTTTTTGAATCAACAAGTACCATGTGCCTGTAACCCCTGCAATCGAAGAAACTTCTTGAGGGGAAATTACCTCAGAATCAAAGGAAACTGAGAAGGCTTGGTTACCAAGTGTGGGCGTCCCTCAAACTATGTTCCTCCGGAACCTTTGTAGGAGATGTTAAACACTTTATAGAAGTACACCGTGACAGTAGGTGTATCTTCTTCAAGTCACAAATCACGGAAGCAATGGTTCTTTACTGCCGAGCTTATTTCCAATCCTCCTAAAATACTGACAGAATAATTTAGGAAACATTTATCTGAAAGTAGCCTCACAAAGCTAGTCTAAAACAGCTTTTTATTCTAGAACAGTCCTGGGTTTCTCTATCAATAAAGGCCATTATTAACTATTAAGAGATAATGAAGTTTCAAATGCTAAGAGATGTCAAACAGGTAACAAGGTAACAAGTATAGTAAGGATCAAAAATTATACTCAAGCTATAGTTTTTATGGTTTTCAGAACTTAAAGGTGGAAGCCAAAATAATTTGTTTCAGCAACTCTCTAGAAGCTCCCAAATCTGTGGTCTTAAGACAAACATACCGGGCTATAATGCCTTTGTTTGAAAACATCATTTGAAGCCCTAGAGTCCAATTTTGGGCTTCGAAGGAAAGGTATGTAGGCATTTGGCTTGCTTCACTGATATTAGGTAGCCAGCAAGACTTAGTTTCCATTTTAAAGAGAACTAAATCTTACAACTGAAATTTCAGTTCATAAATTTATTTCATAGACTTTAAAATGACTTGCCTAAGTCAAGGGAGCATGAATATTTTCCCATCTGTATCTCTTCTATCACAATGAAAGCCCAACAAGCTGGCCAGCTGGCTAGAGAGGCAAGAAAAACCAAGGCCAAGATAGATGGGTCTTTCAACTACGAATTAGTATTTTAGTCAGAAATTGTTATTTCTACCTGGGTATAAAGGAGGATATTGTGTTCTTAAAGAGAGTAGATCCTTGACAATGCCAAAATGGGATATCTAGAATAATGTAAACAACAGGCCCTGAATGAAAATTTAGGGGGGAATTGCTGGAAACAGTTTAGATCTAGGACCTAAAAGAAATTAAATTGATGCAAGAAGGTGGTGGCACTATGTCACCAAAGAGTTTAAAAAGAACTGTTCATGCACACAGCCTGAGCAGGATTGGAAGAGGGAGCAGGTATAAGGGAGACAAGGAATAGGAAAACCCAACAAAAATATTGTTAAGGACTCTATGTGACGGTAATCAGCCCCTTAAAACATCTGGATTCCTTCCTAGCAATCTTTCTTTAGGAAGAACTCATTAGGTGAAGAGGCCTTCTAATCAAGAACTAGATAAAATAAAACCAGGTACCTGGGTGGAGATGATTATCAGCAAGATTAAGTCCAAACTAAAGAAAGAGCTTACCTAAGGGAGAACTGGACTACATGATAAAGGAGCAACTATAGCAACTAACAAGAAAAAGTCTATGTGGACAATTTACTAATGTTTGCCCCTCCCATCCCATGCAGACTTGGGGGACATGTAAAACGAATTCATAGACCCAATCTGGGATTGAGGGCCACACCACTAATGTAATATATTGCAATACTCATGAGCAATTCGTTTTAACACTATAACATAAACCAAAGGGACCCTGCCCGGTATGGCTGAATGGTTAAGAGCAGTGGTTCTCAACCTTCCTAATCCCTCGACCCTTTAATACAGTTCCTCATGTTGTGGTGACCCCCAATTTCATTGTTACAAATTGAACATAATTAAAGCATGGTGATTAATCACAAAAACAGTATGTAATTATATATGTGTTGTTCGATGGTCTTAGGTCCCACGACCCCTGTGAAAGGGTCGTTCGACCCCCAAAGGGGTCGCAACTCACAGGTTGAGAACCGCTGGTTAAGAGCATCAGCCTACACACCAGAGGGTCTCAGGTTCAATTCCCGGTCAAGAGCACGTACCTGGGTTGTAGGTACGATTCCTGCCCCCAGTCGGGCACTTTCGGGGGGCAACCAATCAATGTCACATCAATGCTTCTCTCTACCCCTTCCATTCTCTTGAATCAATGGGAAAAATCTAATCCCCGAGGAGTGAGGATTAAAGCAAAAACAAAGGGAATGTGGGAAAAGGTCATCAGGGAAAAAAAACCTCTACACTGGTGCTTTGGGAAGAGCATTATACTTTCATTAGCCCTGTAATTTGTATTCAGGTAGAATGTAATCCTACCAGATGGCTTAAGCCACTATACCTACATTATTTCTAACCTTTTATGGAGAGAGAACTATGGTCTTGGATAAGAAAAATAATAAGGCTTCAGGGAGATTAAGTGCATTTTGAGTTGTTAGTCCTCACTCGTCATCCCTGTGATTTGCAGATTTAAGTTTTCTTAGGGCCTCTATAATTCTCTACACATGATAAATTAAGGAGGTTGGTGGGGAGACAGAAGGGTATAAGCAAGGAATAGAAAAAAAGATAAAGTCTAGTAAATTAGGGATGATTTAGGATGACTGGACAAAATCCTATCAAATTTGGGGAGATGTCACAGGTTGGTTGTTTAAGATTTACCCAATGTCATAGGAAGAGGACTAATGCTAATTCAGAGGAATGCAGACATGCTGGCAAACTTTTGAGACTTAAACTTGCCCCCCCATTCTGGGTAAAGAAATAACTTCTTTGAGTAACCACTCATCAGCAGAAACAAGCCTGGGATGGACACCCGTTACCTGCTGCTTTTGGCAAGGTAAGGGATCTGAGAAATCAGAGAAAGTAATCTTCACTAAGTAAACTTCTTGCCAATTATGGAAGACCCTCTGGATTTAATCTGCCACAGGCCCATCTCCCTTTGTGAGGAATGACAAAGGATTACAAAATTAACCAGGGATACAAAGAGGTCCGGTCAGTTTTATAGACTCCCTAGTCAAGCCACAGGTCACAAGTTCCCACCCCTTTACACTTCACAGCACACAGTCAACTAAGGTTCTTACTGTGGCAACTTTATTATAGCTAGAAACACAAATCTGGCCAAGGCCAGCTGATAACTTAACCATTAAATAATAATAATAAAAAGATTAACGGAGAAGCTTTTATTCATTAACACAGAGCCTAACACATTGTTATATTGCAAGGCAGAATAAAGCTACAAAAAAGTAACAGAATGAGAAAGCAAGAACTGTGGCTCTAGATAAAATATTCAACAAATCAGACTCAGAAACAGGCACTCAGCTGAAATGGCCTAAACCTACACACCGTTACCATTGCCCCCACCCCCACCCAGTTATCCCCCAAATAGTAAAAAGGAAATGTCACAAGCTCACAATTGTTTGATTCTCACCAATGTTAACAAAGGAAAACAAAGTGAACCAAGAATTACTTGAGGGAGTGCCTCAAGATATGCAATCAGTAGGGGGAGAATCTCTGTTTCTCGCCTTTCAGTTTGTTAGTTACACATGGCACGGCAGAGGTGGTGGTGGTGGTAGCTGAAGCCCCGGTACCCTTAGCAGCAGACACAACATTTAGAGCCAGGAGAGGGATGGGTTTCATGCCAAGCAGACTGGAGACACAAGGGGCGGTCGGAAGAGGGTTGGGGAGGCTGGAGGGTGCGTCGGAGGTCCCCGCTGTGGCGAGCGAGGGGGTGGTGGTGGAGGAGGAAGAAGAAGAAGGGGTGGAGGGTTGAGAGAGGTTGATGCTGAGGTGATCAGGGATCGTGACGGAGGCTGCCTGGGAGGAGGGTTTAGCGTTTTCTAAACTGTAACAGAGGAAAAAAGGAACAAAAAAAAACCGGGTGGGTGGAAGGGAAGACCACAAAAGGGAAAAAGTACAGGACAAAAACCGCTTCAGTTATCAGTGTTTCTGGTTGCAAATTAGGAAGACCTAACACCAACTTGTGACAAGCTGTCTCCCCTTTACCTTGCATCCCACCCTCTAAAACTGTATACCTGCCAAATTTCATTCCACAGTGCTATTTAAAATTGCTATGGTGAAGAAAACGCTCATAGACTGAAAAAACAAATACATTTCCACATATGACATATTGATCCAACCCAGAGGTCAGAAAGGAATGATTTCAAGTAGAAAATGAAAGCACTCTATCTCCAAACAAGAAACAAATGTTTCAGCCACCAATCACTTGTGAAGCCTTGGGATATTAACCCACAGAATTAAAAAAAAAAAAAAACTTACCCTGTAATTAATATGAAATTTTGCTTCCATCTCCACTGCAAACTAACCAATATATTAGGATGGACAGGGGAAAGAGACCAAAGTAGGTCAATGACTAATTTCAAACCTGAAAGAATGTAGCATTTTCAAAGAAAAATGCTGAGAACAGAAGCATAGATAAGAACTAAGGAAGCTTCATTTCTGGTGAGGGGTTATGATGGTGGTGGGGGGAGCTATTTGTTTTGTGATGGACCATATTTGCAATACAGAACTTACAGAACTGGAAGAAACTCAAGCACTGCCAAAAAAATTATGTTCAGAAAGTAAAAATACTGTTTCTATTCCTAAAATAACTCCAAATGACAGTAATGACCTGCAATTCCCAAATGACTACACATGTCTAAGTCAGAACTTCTTTAGTCTGTCTGAACAACCCAACCCAAAGGATGAACTCTACAAGGGCAAGGAAGCTCCTCTTAAGACTCCATTTTGTCTATGTAAGTCCAGGACAGCTGCAATCCATAAAGGAGGGGATAAAGGAACCCAGATTGCCAGAATCAGGCCAGAAATGCTCACAAACCATTACTGAAAGCATAGAAATATTTCTTGCCTAGTATTAACAATAAGACCAGTGTGTTTTTTGCATTCAATTGGGCTAAGATGAGAAAATGAAGACTAAGGGTTGTGCACGCAGAGTCCTTGCTTTGATGTTAACTCAAGCTTCAAGAGGTTTTGACCCAAATCCATAGCCTAAACGGTTTTATTAAATAGGATGATCATGAAGAGGAACTAAACCAGGAAACCAAGTTCTGCTTCCTTACAATGTAGCCACTGACCTAATATAGGGGGTCAGGCAAGAAGGTTGCATTTCAACACCATCTGACAATATTCATGGCAAGCCTACCAAAAGAAAATAACTTCCAGCTTCCAAGAACAGCTTCCACTTAACCATCCCCAACTAGAAACAAGAGGACAAAACCTTTGTAAACAGCTTCTGTGAAAAGCTTACTACCATTTGAGTCTGAACATTAAGAAGTTGATGTGCTTGGTAGCTGAAGAAAAAGCAGACCCTAACATAGAAAAGTCTTTTCCACATGAAGATTAGTAAATACCTCACGACATAAAAAGACTGAAGGGGGGCGGGCGGGGGGACCAGAACCACTATTGAGGAACTGATAAATTCTTAACCAGGGAATAAAGACCATGGAATAATACATGTTAGTGTAAGCATGACAACAATATAAAATTCATACTTATGAATCCCTTTGTCTTGCACTAAGATTCAAAACTAGAATGCACAGAGACCAAATAGTTACAGAGGTAAAAGCAACTAGACAAAGGCTACATAAAATGGATGGCTAAGCTCCTTGGGAAATGGGCTAACACTGGTCTGAAAATGTTAGTAAGCAATGAAAATGTGACATAAGCACTAATGCTGAAAAAGCAAGAAATATATATTTTTTTAATGCCTTGTAGGATGCCCACTGGACTATAAACAGTCCTGCTACAATCACGTATTTAGTAACATTAGCTAGCTTTGGATAAGGAAACTACAATCTCGGGAAGTCATTATTGAATGAGATGGTGGGGAAATTATTTCTGAAATATTCCAAAACCTGTGCCTCCACTTTCCCACAAGCTCTGAACAATGAAACTCATTTGTGATTTGAGAAAAATTCATGTTTTCAGAATAAAAGGTAATAGCTACCCCCAAGAAACTGCCTTGCTGTCACATTACCTCATTATCCTTATTTCAATTAAGGGTACTTTGGAGCCTTAACCCAATCAGTGAAAGAAACATTGGGCTATATGACATGTACAGCAAAGTCCCACATTTGAGTCTAAGTATGGGTGGCTCCAGCCAGAGCACCTGACCTATTGCTAAAGACACAGTCCCCAACCTTTCCACTCCCCAAACCATGAAGTCAAATCCGAGCATTCTATCCTCCCCCCTTCAACCTCATGCAAACTTACTACAATCTGATTCCTTTTTCTGCTACACTAAAAATGGATGAAAACAGGGCTAGACTTAAACTTCTCCCCCATCTCCATCTATCCCCATTCCCATCCCCCAAATAATCCCTCATTTAATAATACATTTTGGCTTTCCCCAACACACACATTACTTGTGTGTTGACATCACTAAGACAAAAAAGGCAGGGAGCTCTTACCTGACATTGATTAGATATTGAGCCAGGCTAATGCTGGCAGCAGATCCAGTGATGGTAACCTGCCTATCAGTAGATCCTTCCACTGGGTTCGCAATTTTGATCTGCGCCCCAGACATCTGACGGATCTCATTGATTTTGGCGCCTTGACGCCCGATTATGCAGCCAATCAACTTTAGGGAGAAAAACAAGAATGCACACCAAATTAGGAATAGCATGGCTAGGTCCAAGAATTTCATCCCACCCCTCCAGCCTTCTATAACTTGGGTCCATGAACAAGGCAATGGAAACTACTACTATCTGCATCCTACACACTCCACTCATATACTCCAGATGAGTTACAGACTGTGCTCAACTCTTACCTATTCTTTTGTCAGAGCCAACTGAGCCTCCTGACTCCAACATAGCCAACTGAGCATAGCTCATTTTCTTAGAGTAAATCCAAAGACAAAATAAAACAGAGCCAAGATAACAAACCTAATTTATCATAATAAACCTGGAAATAAAGGTAAAGGTATCTTTGGGTTTTGGGGCAACATAGATATCTAAAACTCATCCTGCCAGGATTACCACTTTACTATGGATTCTGGCTAATTTCTAAAGTTTTTACCTTGAGAAAAAGTAAAAAATTGGTCTATATTTGCATTGTCCAGTACTGTAGGTACCAATAAAATGTGATTATTGAACACATCCAGTGTGGTGTGGCTAGCGAGATTGAAAAATTGAATTTGTTTTGTTATTCTTAATTTAAATAGCCACATGTGGTTAGTGAGTACCATATTAAATAGCACAGATAAAACATCCAAAGACCACTGCTTTAAGGATAAGGCTTCAGATTCTATAAGAAACAAAGGCAAACAAGAATTTCTACTTGAGATAAGAAGATTCTCTCTGCCTCATGAATACCCAACAAGTGTTACCAATTTTCTCCATCTATTTTTATTCAGAATTCTAGATACTATAAAGTTTTTAATTTGGTATCTAAAGCAATTTTCTTTCCCTAGGCCTTGAAAGTGGCTAAGACTTCTATTCTTTAAAGCCAATTCTCTTATTTTCATCCCATGCAACCAAACTAACTATACTTACATCATTTGGAATGGTGAGTTCATGAGAAGTAGTCTGAGCAGATGCATCCAAACCTGCTAAAAGACAGAAGAGAGCAAGAAAATTCAATGTGCAGCATACAAACCCCAACTGATTTGCACATTAACCTAACAGAAGGAAACAAACTGGAAACCCAGCATTGGCTGTTGGGATTCATCACTAACTTAGAAACCTCAAAGAGTAAAGAGGGGTAGATGGGTATAGAAATAATTCTGGAAAGATTTCTCTGTATACTCAGGAGAGCTGATTTCATACCATTTCCTGCAAAGCCCAGCCTATTAGGGTGTAAGGGGATGGAAGCAAGGGGAAAGTGAGTGTGGTATCCTTAAACAGGACCAAAATCTAACCAAGTCAGTCCTTCTGCACTTCTCCCTTTTTCTTAGAATTTCCTGCTGTTGTGTTCCAATTTTATCTCACCTGATGCTCACTAGCACCAGTGCCAATATCATGCCTGTTATTGGTACCATGGACTCTTGGCACACATGCAGAGTTGCTTTAAATATACCTGTATCAGATTAACAGTGCCTTCCCCCACCAACCACACACACACTATCTTAACCTACATTTGAAGGTCAGAGAGAATGGCAGTCAGGTGAGGGAAGTTCATTTCTCCAGATTTATTCCCTGTCTTTTGCTCAATTGCTCATTAATTTGTTCTGGTTTTTATTGTTTTCCAAAGAAAAAGAAAAAGAATCTAATCAGCAAACACTCATAACCATCTATAATGGCACCTGGACTGGACCAGGGCAGCTAGCTAAGTCTCAAGGCTAGCCCTGCTCTCAAATGTGGTTGCTAAATTCAATACTTTTAGAAGGGGGTTGGCCAGATCCATCAAGGGACCCTCAGGGGCACCAGGCCCACCCTTTTGCTCTCTCAGCTTCTTTCTGCCATGTGTATGTTGCTGGTATGTCATGGGCAGTGAAACAAGACTCCCACCAGTTTATTAATATAACAGTAGAATACTACAGATTTTTTTTTTAATCATTACCCCAATAGCCTTTCACCTCTGGAGAGCTGGATTCAATGCCTGTTAAGATACAAGTGAAAATGAGTTTGGTGGTCTCATCCTAACCCTATCGGACAAGTTATTCCTTATACAAAAAAAAGCCCAAAACAAAACAAAACAAAAGCAAAAAAACACTACACAATTTGGCACAAATGGTTTGTTGTCTCTACCCAGGTCTGTGAAAGCTGGTGGAAAGAAAGGGGGTGCCAATCAGATCAAAGGGGCAGCAATGAGAATGGGTTAGAGGAAACGTCAGCCTACCCTTTGCCTGACAAGCATCCCCTGACTTCACCCCAAACCTTCCAGGGCCTTTTTTTTTTCTCTTAGAATAACTCATCCCATATGAAAACCAAGTTAAACACATTACCTCCTTTGGTTTAGCCACAGAAGATAGTCAAGTTTAAACCAGCAGGATGCTGGGTAACGAAGTTTGTCTTAAACAGATGTCAAACTGAGACCTTGAGGCTGGCCTCTGTCTTGCACTACACCTTACAAAAATAAACACTGAGGTATCCATACCACTGAATCCGGTGTTGCCATGCGTCATGGGAAAATGAGACTGTTGCATTGCCAACTGGTGCAGCTTGGTCAACTGCAGGGAGGAAACAGGAGAGGTTGACATTAGAAGAGTAACAGAGCCAGGGTTCAAGAGCATTCAAATTTGAAAAAGCAGAGCTCCTGATGATTCCCCAAAGTTGTCTCTACTACTCAAATTACAACTGAGGGTAAGGATGGGGCTTACCCTCTGGGGATAGACAGAATATGAAGGGTTAGAACAGGAATCAGTACAAGAAAATGAATGCCATTTTGGGTGTGTGAAAAGAAAAGCAGCAGCACCCACCCAACAACCATCCCCTTGTAGGCTATTTAATGAAGGTGTTTGCAGCCATTGCCAAAGTTGCCTCAGGGACAAGCACAGACAGGCTGGGTAAATAAACTGTGCAGTGGTGCTAGGGAAAACACACCATGCAGGGTTCTGTCAGTATTGGGTAAAGGGAAGGAGATGGGGGTGGGAGGGAGGAAAGAGACTGTAAGGAGAAGAGAGATTAAAGATGATACCAAATGGGTTTTAGTCCCTCCCCCACTACTAGTTTTTACAGCTATTTTTCATGTATATAAACTGTCTTGGCTGTTGTAAAATAATCCCTCTTCAAGTATACTTCCCCTTCTGGGCCCTAACACTAACCAAGAGCCAAACTCGAACTTCCCTAGTCTAATGCTTAGCACCTAAAAGGGTTAGTAAGGATAAAGGAAAAGTGCAGAAAGAAATATCTTTAAACAAAAGTCTGATTATCAACACTTTTTAAATAGGAATTTTTAGTGGCAAGGAAGGTTCCATTGAGTTGAATAGCCAAATATTCAGCTTCCTATCCCTCCCTGTATAAATAAGCCCCTTTTCCACCCCTCTGGATGCTTTTAAAATTACTATCTCAAATTGAGGAATATCCAAAGACAAAACCATCTCCCACCCCAACCCCAATTGAAGACTCCATACAGAGATGCACAGTCCACTGTTAATTTAAATTATGCCCAGAAATAGACAGAATACCATGGAACATTTCCCTTTTAGACAGAGTAATCTGGAACAGGCAGGAAAGTAGAAACTAATATTCTGCCAATCATAATTTCCAGGGATTAAATGTCAAAAGTGCAGCAAAGAGGGTGCCATTATACCCTGATTAAGGATTATTTAAGGGTTGAAATATGGGATTCATCTTATGAGGAAAACAACTTAATATTGCAATTGTTTTAAGACCCAACTCACTTCTGCCTACATGGAGAAGAAAGGAATGAGACAATTTTGGATGGGAGAGGGAGCTTTTCAAAAGAAGAAGTGAAACAAAACTTACATCTGGCTGTGGAATGGCATACTGTCCTTGAATGGTATAGGCCTACAAAAGGAGGAAAACAGTTCCTATTAAAAAACCAATCACGGACAGCCACCCAGTTGGGAGAAAAAGACATTTCAACTAGCCAGGAAGCCAGAGTTGAACTAGAGAATGGGGAGGCCAAGATTGAGGCAGTAAATGATATCTCACAAATACAGTCAGACCCAAGTTGGCCTTCTTTGAACCCTAAATATGACTTATTCTGGGAAGCCTTTAAAGGGAGCCATAGCCATGTTCCCTGCAATCAAAGGCAAAATACACATCAGTTCCTAAATGAAAATATGAGGAGTGGGATTAAGCAATGCCTGGATTGACAAGCCCCCTTCTTTCTCCCTATGTACAAGACAGCCTGGGAGGAAAATGATCTCTTCCCTCAAACCACCCAACCCCTCTACCAACCACAGTGTTGTGAATGATTTGTTTGCACAAACCTACATGGCATGTTTTGAAACACTTCCCTTTCCCTATTTTATTTTTCTCTACATCTGCCTAAAGACCTTTAAATGCACTGGAAGCTAGCTTAGTCCCTAAGTACTAGGGAGCTGACCACAGAACACACACACACAAAAAATCACTGTGTTCTAAGTCCTGCCTTCTCCCACCTCCCCTCAATAAAAGGCACTTGCAGCTCCCACTACGCCCTCCTCCCCCCACACCATAACCTCAGAAAAAGGAGCTGGGACTTCAGGGCAATGGGGTTGGGAACAAGGAGTAGGAAGGGCAGGGAAGGAAGGAGTGGCTGGCTAAAAGGATATGAGATTTCTCACATCAGTGGCCAGTACCCCCAAAAGTGCACCCAGGTAGGGGTGGGAAGGTGAAAATGGGGGAGGAGTGGGATATAGGGAAGAGGGGTTGAACAAAAAGAAAAAAAAAGAGAGTTGGTGTTACCATCTGGTGGGCTACGCGGCCTGTGTGAAATGAGGTGTGGGGGGGGTCAGTCCAGGTCCCCGTGGACAGGTGGTGTCCACAGCACAAAAATCACCAGCGTCACTGGCCCCCCGCGTGTTGGCAGTCTCGGCTGAGGCGGAAGGATTGAGTGAGCCTTGGAGACTGAACATCCCCTCTCACCTCTAGAGGTGGTCCCTCCAGGTCAGGGTTGAGGCACATGGACGGGGTGGTGTGGGGAAAGCTCGCACTGTCGCTGCCTGTGCTGTACCTGTCCTGTGGATAAATAGAGGATTTCAGTCTCCAGGGCTGTCAATCCGGCACCTTGTCACCAGCATGAAATTCACATAAAAAAAGTTGTTTAATTTTTTTCCTTTTCCTTTAAAAAGTAGCTCACAACACAATTTGAAACGAGCTGCAATCAGTCAATTAAAAAAAAAAGTTACCTAGAGGCAGGTTTCACACTGCACAATTGGGCTATTTTCAGTAAGAATAAAGGGGTAAGGCAACAGAGCTGATGCCAGCTCCTGGTCAGTGAGGGATTAAGTTAAACCCCTATAGAGCCCACTTTATCACAAAGGAACAAAAGACACAGGTCCATCTGTGGGACATTGCATGAACTGGTCCATTTAAAAAAGCTCATGGGAATAATCCATGACAGGGCCACTCGTGGGAGAAACTGCAAGCTTTTAGAGGGTGGTCAACTGAATAAAGGAGAGGGAGGGAGGGGAAGCAAATAGGAAAGAAAGGGAAAGTGGGTAAGGAAGGAAAGAAAAGGGAAATGAAGTAAGAATTGTAAACAGAAAGGATTGCTGTGGCACAGCATGGGACTCTTTATAAAGGGGAGTAGTAGAATCCAGAAGAGTAGGAACCTGGAGTTCCTGGGGAGAAGGGAAAAAACTCCTAAAGCTAAAACTTGCTACACTGACTCTAGCTGGGCCTTTGCTTATCCTGCCCCTAACCAAACTGACTGAAAGCCCTTTGATCAAACCAGTTTGTACAAGGCTAGTGTTAAAAGCAAGGTACTAAATTGTTTCAAGGTAACACTGTGACATGACTAACTTGTGGAAAAAAAACCCAGAACTACATGACAAACTAAGTTCCCCAAAACTTGGTCAATTTTATGCCAACTCAACAGAATATGAACGAGACAGATTTCAAGTTTATGCTTCCCCAGTTTAAATACAAGATGGGACTAAATAATTGTGCTTGCAAACAGGACAGCCCCATGTGGGTAAAGATATTTTGAGTAAAGCACTTGTTTAAAGCAGGTACCAAAATGAAGATCACTATTCCAACCTGAATCCCAGTATTTTAAAAACTGACCTACCTACTCCTCAAATACTAACCAACAAAGCATAAAACTACCATGGTGATCACTGCTTGTGTCATAAAAATCTAACTTCATAATAAACCATCCATGTGCCAAGGATCAAGTGTTTAGGTGAGTGAAGGAGTAGAAGAAGCCCAAGGGGCTGCTTTAGTGTTCTTATTCAAACACCAAAGGTCAACATCACCACTGCCCAACATGCTCTCCCCCTTCTATTCTTGCACACTGAATCATTACCCCAGCTGATTTGTTATATGCCATGTGGGTTCAAACCAGTGTTTATGAGGTTAAGAACCTGGGGGACAATACACTGGAGTTTGGGAGTGAAGGGATAGGAGTAGGGGAGGTGAGGTGGGGGGAAGGGAAGTTTGTAGGACACTCAAGTTCTGGACCCCCAATTTTGAGAATACCATCCAGAATCTCCTTCAGAGGTCCAACTCTTTGCTACCTTTATTCAGACCTCTGAAGAATACCCCACACATAAAATAAATATGGATGGGGTGGGGATAGGTAGGGTAGTGATACTGAAGCAATTTAACCCTTTCTTCTAAGCCAACCCACTTTAAATCACCAAGTAAATGACCTCTTCGAGTGCCTACAAAACTCCCATTGCCTACTAAAAATTAAATAGGGCTTGGCATTCACAGCTTTCTCCAGTACAAAAATATAAATAAATAAAACTAAAAGCAGGTCAAACTATGGCCAGAGTACAGGTTTCAGCAAGCATGCAGAGTGGCCTGATGTGCTGCTGGCAAAGTTGACATTTCAAATATAAACCTCATTCTTATCTAGCCCAGCAATAAGAATTTTCTTACCTGACCACCTGCAAAGATGACTGGTGAACTGGACGGCTTGGGCCGGTACGGGATGGTCACGCCCTTCGGGGGGGACTGGGAGAGAGTCAGAGGGGAAAAAAACAAAAAGAGATAAGGTTTCAAAGCTGCTTCAGCTGTGTGGCTTAAGCTCACACAGGTTAGTTAAATAGAAAACTGTATTTCCATCCCCTCACCTACCAACGTTGTCTTTGGCTAGATCTAATCTGAAATCATCTGCAGTTATTTGCCTTTAAAGTAGTAAGATGGTCCGTGGACTACACAGCTCACACTAATTCTCATCAAGGCAGATCCCCCTGTAATAATTTAGGCATTATTTCCATGTTTTCAAGTAAGCCTAACGAATATGAAAAACCTCTATGTGTACATATGTACATTTTAGTTGGAGACTTTTTAGTATAATACAGACACTGTCCATAAATAGTCCAAAGGTTCAATATTTTTCTACTTGGAAATTCTACTTTCCTTTGTTGCCAAGATGGGTCCAACTCCATATAACAATTCTAAAAAGGCTTACTGTCTCTTAATTTTGCTATTCTTGCTTTAATCAAGTAACACATACCAGGACCTTATGTCATTCATAAGCACTGTTTTGGATTTATTTTTTCTATACAACTACCACTTTGAATATAATCCTGCCACAAAACACAGAAATTTAAATGTTTCAAAGTTGAATGTAGCAAAAATTCTGTAATCCAAGAGGCAGCTTAAATGAGAATCTCAGAAACCCAGATACATCTTTTATCCACTCTGTCCAAGTAGTGAATCTTCCCCTACCAACCCCACTAGAATTGCTATAACCCAAAAGATCACAGCTACTTAGCAGTTTCTATTTTTTGCTCAGACTATAAGAAAAGCCAAAGCTGGGGAAAGGAAAATATGAACTCAGGGATCTTCTTCCCCACCCCCATTGGAGGCTTCTAAGAGCCTCACCTAATTCTAGTCTTACTAAATATAAATTAGGCTGTCTCCCCTAGAATCACCCTCCCCCCATTCTCAGCATGAGCCTGAGGGCTTACCTCCAACATGACCACGCAGATCTGTTTCACACACTCAATGATGGATTGCGGAATGCCAGCAATAGTGATGGCCCGCTCAGTTGAGTTGGGGAGCATATCCCCTGCCACCTGGACTTGAGCTCCTGTACTCTGGGGTAAAAAGAAATTTAAAAATCAGAGAAAAACAGCTCATACTTACTCTTCCAATACCTCCCAGTAGCAACTTTAGAATCTAAAGATCAATAGACACTTACCCCACCTCCTACCTTACCCTTTTTGACTTCCCTTCCCACTCCTCCCTTATTCCAGTTAGCACTGTTTAATCAGTTATAAATAAATTAGCCTTTGAAAGCCAAGAATAAACCTGAATAACAGTCTAAATTTAACCTGCTCTCAAGAAAAAGGCCCTTCTAGACAGTTTCCTTTCAGCTAATGTTAACTGTGGGCCATCAAACAAAATCCCTACAAATCTCACCCACCTTTCATTCGTATTAATCAAATATTTATATTAAGCCCATTTTATGTGCCAGGCATCGTTCCAGGTGCTAAGAATACATCGATGAACAAAACCAAAATCCCAGCTTTCTCCTGGTATATACAATATTGAGGCTCCAAAAACTCCAACTAGTTTTCTTTTAGGAGTCATTCAAATTTCATTCCAACATACAATTTGATAATTCCCAGATATAGTTAAAAGCTTCCATAATTCAATGTAACTTCCACAATTTAAGAGAGCAAGATTACCACTACATCCCAATATACCTTCCAATATACTTTCCCATTTTCCCCTCCCTATTTAGGAATTTGGCCAAGGAAAATATTTGCTACTATTATATATCAAATTGTAAACTCTTTAGACATAAAAGAATTATGCAGATTCATGGAAAAGTTGTCAAATTAATAAAAAGATCAATTGTACAATACTTTTCATCCCAATATAGTCAAATTATAATCTTCTAGGACTATTTCTTTAATAATAATCTTCACCCCAACAAATGCTAACTTTTCCTAGTCTTACTTAAAGCTAATAGGAAAAGCCGCATTTAGAATACTTAACAATTCAAAAAGGAGCACAAAAGTTACCAACCTCTCTTATTTCCTTGATCTTGCAACCACCTTTCCCAATGAGAGAGCCACACTGACTAGCAGGCACCACCAGCCGCAGGGTGACTGGGGGTCTACTGGCAGCTGTGCTATTGGTCATAGAGCTGCTGATGTCCTACAAGAAATTAGTCAGAACACCAAAATATAACAAGTTTCTTTTTAAAGGAAGTTTTTAAAAATGTGTTTTTACTGATTTCAGAGAGGGAGGGGGAGATAGAAACACTAATGATGAATCAATCAATCGTTTGCCTCCTGCACACCCTCTATTGCGGATCAAGCCTGCAACCTGGGCACGTGCCCTGACCCCCTGACCAGGAATAGAACCGTGACCTCCTAATTCAAACTGAGCCACACCAGCCGGACAGAATATAACAAGTTTTAAGCAGATCCCTTGGAACCCATAAATGCCATAAAAGAACCACTTACCCTTAAATAAAGGACATATTATATATATCACAATCCACCATCAACAAATGCCCAAAAATGTCCCTTCAAAATAACTATTTCTGAAAAGATAAAAACACCTACAAACTTCCTCAGAATTAGCCCTATATTTATTCACTCACCCTGGGGAAAGGAAATGTTCTTGGTAGAGGAAGAAAAACAATTATTAGTTTTGGAAATTAAAGAGTTGACTGGCCAAAGGAAATCAAGATTGAAGTCACAGTTAAATAAAATATTAAGGTGAAGTCCTAACCGGTTTGGCTCAGTGGATAGAGCGTCGGTCTGCGGACTGAAAGGTCCCAAGTTCGTTTCCGGCCAAGGGCATGTACCTTGGTTGCCGACACATCCCCAGTAGGAGGTGTGCAGGAGGCAGCTGATCGATGTTTCTCTCTCATCGATGTTTCTAACTCTCTATCCCTCTCCCTTCCTCTGTAAAAAAAAAAAAATCAATAAAATATATATATATTTTTAAAAATATTAAGGTGAAACAATGCAACCCCAAATTCAAATAACCAATTCTGTCCTCTTAGAAACCTAGAAAGATTAAATAGTATACGTCTATATACCATTGTTTTAATTTCTTGGTAACGTTACCATTGTACAAGTAATGAAATTGAGCTTGAGTACTTGTCCCAATCACATCTATAAAGCTGTAGATTTAAAATTATAAACTCTATTGGCCCCAAAGCCCACAGTTTTCCCCATAACAATGCTGCATTTGCCGAAACCGGTTTGGCTCAGTGCATAGAGCGTCGGCCTGCGGACTGAAAGGTCCCGGGTTCGATTCCGGGCAAGGGCATGTACCTGGGTTGTGGGCACATCCCCAGTAGGAGATGTGCAGGAGGCAGCTGATCGATGTTTCTCTCTCATCGATGTTTCTAACTCTCTATCTCTCTCCCTTCCTCTCTGTAAAAAATCAATAAAATATATTTAAAAAAACAAAACAAAAAAACAAAACAAAACAAAAAAAACAACAATGCTGCATTCAAAAAGTCATGGTTTTAATCTATTTAGCCTTTTGAAAATTAACTAGTTTAAATATCACTACCCAGCCCTAACCTTTATATAGTAGCTAGACCTGGGAATTGCTTAAATATAAATATTAAAGTCAAGGACATGTTTCTTAGTTGGTTCAATTATGAACAGATTTTCTGAATGTTTTTTAAGCCACAAGTTCTGGATTAGCAGGGTCTTGTAGGTCAAAAGGTTAACATTTCTGATTTGGCAAGGATAAGATTTCAGCCACCATTAAGGATCCAAGGACCAATCAAGCAGCAGCCAGAAGCTCTCCTCTGCCTGTGGTGTCAATTAGAGATTAGCAGTATTACGGCAGAAGGGAGAGGAAGCCAAGACTTAAGACCTAAGGCGATGGTTAATGGCTGTTCAGTGAGGTGGCTTGGTGAACAACAAAAAACTTCCTTCTGCCAAAAAGCTGGAAATCAATATTTTGCTTCTGATAACCTATAAAACATTCTCTCCCTCCTAGCTCCGACACAAAATTATCAGATTGATTTTTTTTAAAAGTATAACTGAACCCCGTGCTGGAAGATATCCATATTTATAAGGTATATTAGTGTTCAGCAGGACCATTAATTAAAAGCACATTAATCTAATTCACTCAACTATGAATTGAGGACAAAGTTTACCAGTGCAGTGGTGGCATACCTTAAAAACCATTGGTCAATAAATAAACATAAAAGATGCTGCTTTTTTAACACAATTATTTTACAGGGATTCCCTGGTAATAGTCAAACTATTTGTTTTAATACTCAAATGACTTATTTTCTAAACAACCAAATTTTGGGGATGCTGAAGGGGAGCAAAGAGCCCATCTACAGATTTTTATCATCGTCTGTCCTGAAAATTAAAAACTCCTTTGAAAATCAATAAGGTATCTAGAAGCAATTATAAATGAAAAAAATGAGAATGAGGGAGGCAGGAGAACAACAAACCTCTTCCAGTTTGTCAATGATCATAGCGAAGGCTTTGAAGATGGCATTAGTGGGTCCAGCCAAAGTGATAATTCTCTCAGGACAATTCCCTTCTGAGATGTTGATACGTGCACCACTCTGGATAAGAAACAGAAACAGGAGGTTAAACAGACAAAATATCTAGCATATGTAGATATAGAGACCTACTAAATAAGATGGGCAAGGAGCTGCCTATATACATGATCCTGATACTAGGTAATGTCAACATCACTGCAAATACTGTTCTATGTTTGTCCTCAAACAGACTATAGAAATTGCCTTAAGCTCTCGCCCTTGTAGCTCAGTTGGATAAAGTGCCAAAGTTGTGAGTCTGATCCCCGGTCAGGGCACATACAAGAAGCAACCAATGAATGCATAAATAAGTGAAACAACAAATCAATGTTTCTCTCTAAAAATTAATAAATTTAAAGAAAAGTTGCCTTAAGTCATGAATGAATTAAGACGTGCTAGAAATACATTTCCCAGCATACTATTTGTAACCACAAAGCCAAAAAAATATTAACTTCTTGAGACCTTCCTTCTTCTAAGCTCTCCTTAAACAGAATTTTTGCTTTTAAGTTTTTAACTTCCCAAGGTAACAATTCCCCAAATCCCCCCATAACTCACCTCCTCACGCATCTTCTTAACTGATTCTCCTTTCTGTAAGAGGAAAAATCAAGAGTGACTTAAACTGCTATTTCAACCCAGACTGACTAAATAGTAATTAGAGTGGAAGTGAAACTATCTTACCTTTCCGATGATACTGCCAACTTCCTGCAATGGAGAAAACTAGTGTCAAATACAAGGAAACTTGAAGTGCTCATTATCATGAAAAGAAATTTTTAACTGTCCAAACTAATGAAAAAACTAAGAATTATTGGAAAGGGGAGTGGGCGGGATTATTCTTTTCTTTGCTCAAAATGTTAAGTGAAGCTCTCAATAAGGAATAATAATGCAGGAGTGATTAAATGCTGTGTGTTCAATATAAGTTATTTTAAAATAAACAAAAAACACATCATCCACCCTTAAAGTTTCCCAAAATTGCAGGGACAATCTACCTACCACAAGCTATAGCAACCTCTATGAGAAAAATCTTATCCAGGTATGACATAGTCTTTGGCTCTAGGCTCTAGTTAAGCCTTTCCTGCTCAGTGGAGCTTCCCAGAGAAGTCTGTCCATTTTCCCACTACACTCTCATCTACTCTGCTAGAGAAGAGTGCTTAAAGCCAGACACCCTACAGTGCTAATCTGATGAGCTCCAAGACACATGCCCTCTCTTCCTGGCCCCTCCCCTAGCAGTTACTACGACCCAATTTCCCAAGCTGGTGCATACCTTTCCATGCATAAGTAGCCGGATGGTGAGAGTGACGTTTAATCCACCTTCAATCACACCGGTGTCCATGTCGAGTATTCTGGGGAGCTGGACTTTGAGTGGTCAAGTCTTTGGTCACTGGTGGGGGGGAGGGAGGGTGAAAGCCAAGAACTGAAATACAAACATGACCAAATGAGAGGAGGAAAACAATAGAATATTTCCCTGTTATTTTCACCACTATCAATGTTTTCAAACTGACTCTTCTTTAAATGACAGCCTTTCATTTGGCAGGCTTGTATACACCCAGCAAAACTGCAGTAACGACCCCCATTAACAGCTCAGGTTCTATTAAATATGGAAAGCGACTTTGTCGTCTCTCACTAATGGTCGGGTTTCTGCTGACTCTCAGGATGAGGAAGATTCCTTCAATTGGCAATGGTTCTAAGGGGAACTGCTGAACGTGCACCAGTCGTCCTTCACCAGAATTAAACTTCAATAGGATACAAAAACACTTGGAAATTATGAGGGCAAACCTCAAACTAACCAACTACAACAGAGAGGGCAAGTGACCTTCTGCTTCCCTGTTAGGGAGCAGCTCAGGCTGAAGGCTAAAGAGGACACATGTAAATTTTCTTATTAGTAGCAATTTCTAGGTAAATTGAAATGAATCTATCATTAAAAGTTTGTGTTGATAAAATGACACCAAATAATTTTTCAAAGATTTACATGAACAACCTCACTGAAAAAGGCATCATCTGAAATGCCCTCCATGTAGGCTGATGTTCCATATTCCCCCCTTTAGAAAATGACTCAATACATTCATTAAGTATAGCCTTCTCCCAACCCAAGTTGATAGTCATTCAGATCTGAAAATTTCTTTGCTTCTGTGTATTAACCTTTATTACCACTCAGTCTTTATTCAAGTCTCTTAAATTTTCTTGCAATCAATCAAAATAAAACTGGTACTGCTAAAAATGTATTGTGTAGTTGTTTCGAACAACAATGAGCCTTTCCTACTGAGGAAGCCCTTTCCCCATCTAGCCTCTATTTCTTAGCATTTCTGTTTTAGAACACTGACTATGTGAAGATTTGTTTTGGATATACCTTTGCCTAAAATACCGCCTTAGGACCTAAAATTAAAGTGGCAACTTTAAAGACTCTCTCCAAAGTTGTTAAATTTCTCCAGTGACATTTCTAGTATCCCTCCCTTCAAAACTGAACAAGGATCTCTTACAACTAGTTTTTTCTTCACAAAACTAGCCACCGTTTTAACTTTGCTCTACACAAAGCCCTTACCCTAGTACTTGTGTTTAAGTGGCTGCCAGAGCATTCTGTGTATGGCAAGCTGCCCCAGAGTGTGCCTGCCCCAGAGTGTGATTATTTAAAAGATGGGCTTTGCATCCCCAAAGCACTCCTCACCCATTTTCAGAATAATTAATTGCTGGCAAAATCCCAGAATTCAACAATTTTTAATCATGGAAAAACAAAAGTGC
>NW_005361075.1:1115067-1115620 GCF_000412655.1 Myotis brandtii
GCCAGACTTCGGTCTACAGGAATGACTTTTTTTTTTTTAATAAAGCTATTTTAACAAATTGACTGTTTAATTCCTTATCCCCACTCATAGGAAGCACTTTACAAATACAATAAAGCAAGTTTGAAAGGGCAAGAAAACTGAAAACCTATTTGAAGCCATTTCTTGAGGTAAGGCACAAAGGTGCATTTCTAATTCCAAATCATCCCAAAAAAATCTCTCCTGACTAGGTCAATAGAAGTACACAATCCCAGCAATCCAGCTGTTAATCCGGCAGTCCATTACCCCTTCTATAAATAGCTCGGTCTGGGTCTATATCGACAGGCATTTTGTAATTTCAAAATTCGTTACCCCGAGAGAACGTCCTGAATAACTCGGTAACTGGGAGGGCCAGTCTACCCTTTCTTTAACTCCGCAGCCCCCCTCCCCTTGGCCATCCTAGCATTTTCCACTTAAAAAATGCCCCCCCTCCCATCCCTCGACTAGACTAAGAGGAAAAAATAAACGGTTCGGTCGGGGGGGGGCGCTGCGACCCAGGGGGAGGGGCCGCACTAGC
>NW_005361075.1:1115805-1116169 GCF_000412655.1 Myotis brandtii
TCGCCTCCCCACCCCCTTCAACCAACAAATCCACCGCCGCCCTCCCAACCGCGCGCGCGCCCTCCTTAACTCCTGCGCAGCCGTCACCGGGAAAAGGCGGGGGGAGGGGGGCAGGCCTTCACGAGGCCTACTAGGCCGCGCAGGAGCCAGGACCTCGCGTGAATGGCCGACCTGGCTGAGTGAGGGAGTAGGCGCTCACGCGAGACTACGCGAGGCCGGGGCTCGTGACGAGGACTGGAGCCCGCTAAGAAAGATGGCAAGAAGTGAAATAGTGCTATAGCCGGGGGCGGAGGGAGAATTTTGAAGCTTACCTGCAGGCGCGAGGCGACTGAGGGGAAAAGGGGAGCGGGCGGGAAGGGGAAGG
>NW_005361075.1:1116745-1126719 GCF_000412655.1 Myotis brandtii
CGGGGCGGAGCGGCCCGCTTTCAACCCCGCGCACCCTCCGACCCCGGAAGCGCTAACCGCCCGGGGGCCGGCGAGGCGACTGCGTCGTCCAAACCTTCCCCACGCAACATGGGAAGGCCTCCCAATATCCTAGAGCGGCTCCGTGGACAGCGTCAGCACCAGAGAGACAACAGCTGATAGTACATGGCGAAGTCTATGATAGAGCGGCAGCATAGGGGCAAGGAGGAAACTAGTGTAGTGGCCTCTAGTGGCCTAACTGGAAAGTCCAGGCGTAAATGCGGAGAATTGACAGTGGACGTGGATAAAGGGAAAAAGAGATGGCTGAGGACATCCATCCAAGATGAAAAGAATTGGGGAAAACTCGGTAATCTAGAATAACACTCAAAAACAGAAAGAGAAAAAAACGAATTTGCCACATTGGAGGTAACTTTTACACCACCTCCTTATTCTGAAAATTGCTAACTGAAAGGGAAGATTTAAGCATTTACCCTCTCTTCTTAGAAAGAACTGTAGCCCTAGCCGGTTTGGCTCAGTAGATAGAGCGTTGGCCTGCGGATTGAAGGGTCCCAGGTTTGATTCCAGTCAAAGGCACATGCCCAGGTTGCCAGCTCAATCCCCAGTAGGGGTTGTGCAGGAGGCAGCCAATCTGTGATTCTCTCTCATTGATGTTTCTATCACTCTCTCCCTCCCTTTCTGAAATCAATAAAAAATAATTATTTTTTTTAAAACTGCAATTCATTCTTAGTCAATAATGGAAAACTTTTTAAAAAGACATCTACCTAATAAATGTAGAAGAAATAAAAGGCTTAGAAAATCACCATTCATTCTGCAACCCAAAATGAAATAATTGATTCAGGCAAGTGTTATAAATCACCAAAACTTTAAGCAAAATGTTGTTAGGGAACAAGATATTATCTGGTGCCAAATATCACCACACAAATTGTTTGCAAATCGTACAGGGGGAAAAAAAAAAGATAACTTAAAATGGAGTGACCTGCCTAGCCAGTGTGGCTCAGTGGTTGAGCATTGACCCATGAACCAGGTCATGGGTTCCATTCCTAGTCAGGGGTGTACAAGAGGCAGCCAATCAATGATTCTCTCTCATCGTTGATGTTTCTATCCCTCTCTCCAAAATCAATAAAACATTTTTTAAAAAAGAATGAACTGATAGTCAACATCTTACCCAAGTGATCAACATTGCATCACTTATAATAGGACAATTTTGACATTATTTCGTCTATTAAGTATTTTTCTCAAAGTGTTTAATCTTAATCTCATCAAGCCTTTAGACCTAACTTACAGTTTATAGGATATTTACATGGGCTAAAGAAACAGGTTAAACATATCACACTATAAAGAGGTAACCAGCCAATCCAGAATGCTGGTTTCTTCAAAAAGGCATTACAATAGAACAAAGGAGGAGCAAAAGGAGGGGAGAAGAATGAAAAATTTAAAAGGCAATAATAATCTAATGTAATGTATAGTCTTGTTTGGATTCTGGTTTTTAAAAAATCCCTATCTAGGATATTTTGGAGACAATTGAGGAAATTCAAACATGAACTGAATATTTGCTAATATAAGGAAGTATTGTTAACTTTCTTAAGTGCAATAATGGAATTTTGGTTATGTAGGAGAAATACTATTTAAGAGGTGCATGATGAAATATTTAAGGGTGAAGAGTCATGATGGATGCAACAGATTTTCAAGTGCTTCACATAGTATATCCATAAAGAAAATATGGTAAAATGTTAGCAATTGTTGAGTGTAGGTGGTAGGTTTATGGGTGATCATTGTACTGTTTAAACTTTTTTATATTTTCTTTATTTATTTCAGAGAAGGGAGAGGGAGAGCTAGAAACATCAATCATGAGAGAGAATCATTTATTGGCTGCCTCCTGCATGCCCCACCTGAGGATTGGGCCCACAACCCAGGCATGTACCCTGACCAGGAATCGAACTGTGACCTCCTGGTTCATAGGTTGATGCTCTACCACTGAGACATGCTGGCCAGGCTGTTTAAACTTTTAAAAAATAATTTTCATTGATAAAAATTGGGAAAAATATGATGTGGAATGGAACAAGATTGGCTAAACATTGATAATTACTGAAGGGAAATTATATATAGGAGTCCATTAAACTGCTTTCTCTACCCTTGTAAATTTCCACATTAAAACTTTTTTTTAGCCCTAGCTGGTTTGGTTCAGTGAACAGAGTGTCGGCCTGCAGAATCAGGGGTTCCGGGTTCGATTCACATGCCCGGGTTTCAGGCTCGATCCCCAGTGGGGGGCGTGTAGGAGGCAGCCGATCAATGATTCTCTCTCATCACTGATGTTTCTATCTCTCTCTCTCCCTCTCCCTTCCTCTCTGAAATGAATAAAAATATATTTTCAAAAAACAAAAAACTTTGTTTAAAAAAACAGGAGCCCTGAAAGGAAATAAGACAAAATAAGGAGAAACGAAAGAGACATCACATACAAGGTTATTATTGAACCTTGTTCAATTCCTTTGGGTGTTGGTTCTAGCCTTAATATTAGTCAAGTTTTATTGGGCAACCCCAATTCAGTAGAGTCATCTGAAAAGGGATAGTTTCCTGAAATGGAAATAAGGCTTGGGGACGCCAGTGCCTTTCCTCCCACCCACTCCACTACCACCCCCCCACCCCCAAATGAGGGAGTGGACATTAGGATCAAAGTGAAATAGAATTAAAGAAGTCTAAAAGAAAAACAGAGCAATAAAAAAAGTTTTTTTGGCAAAGGTGCCAGCAGACCCTGAACGACGGATGAATGATTACTCCAAGACAACAGTTGCTGTGAAAAAGAGGGCTAAGGGACGGCCTGGCTAAAGGAACCAGGCAGCCTCGATTGCCTGCCTTGTTAGGCTTTTATTGCAGTTTGATATAAAGTTTATCTTTTAGATACAATCAGTAGGGTGAGTAATCTTGGGAAGACACATGTGTTTGCATTGTCCTCTAGGCAAGGGCACCCAAAGATTGGGCATAAGGATTCCAGTAAACACCTGGGGATCTGCACGTGCACAGACTTGTTTGGAAAGGTCAAGGAATAATTAGGGGTGCCGCTTTCAACACTCCCCTAAGTCGGATTTCCAATAAACAGAGCAGGCGGCTTTCCGCACACTTCCCTTTTCTCAGAATGTCCTCCTTACAAACTTTCCAACCAAATCTCATGCTCCCCCACACCTCCCCCTTTTTTGTTTTGCCGGGTATAGAAGACAGAGGGCTGCGGTGAACTTGACGCCTGGGAATGTTGGGTTCTACGAGGCTTGTTCACTGTTGAGTTCTGATTCTATAGACTATAAGAAAAACAAAAAGAATTACAATGAAGGCAACAGTTAGTCCGATCAGGTGCCAATTGATTCCAGGAAACCATGTGGTAGGGTCTATCCAGTTTAAGTGCTCCTTTACTGCATTCCAAGCAGTAGTATGTTGTTTGTGCTCATTAATAGCAAGTAGGGAGTCTTTGATTTGTTTTTGTAAAGCATTCACTTCTTCAGTAAGATTGTCATGAAATACTCCCCACAAATGCTCTTAATGTCAACCTACTGATGGTGACTGCTGTTCCATTTTAAGGGGGTGACACATATGTGCTTATGTCCCCAATTCAATTAAGTATTTGTCTGTATGCTAAGGTGTCCTGTCTTTTCCCCAAATATTCAATGGCTGCTTCTACAGCTTGTAACCTAGCCAAAATTTTTTTACCTATGTGCTGCTGCAAAGTAAATTCTTTAGTTACATTCTTGGCCATACTGTCTACAAATGTGGCAGTCTACACAGACTCAGAAAGGCCCACCACAGCTACGCTGGCAGTAGTAAGAATAACAATAGCCAAGATAATGGCTGTTATGAGCATCCCCAAAAATCTTTTAGGCCTCAAATGACTTAATGCTTTCTAAAATTTCAATGGATGATGAACCTTGCCACTCCCTAGTAAGGTTAATGGGTATTAAGACCTCAGCCTGTCTCCTCAATATTATAATGGTGTTTATATTCAATGAGGTGACATTTTGATTGGTAATACAGGATGAATAGTCGGCCCTTTCTCCTACCTGTATTAGAAAAGAATTATTGTTAAGTAATTTGTAAGCTGGGACCCATGAGAAATACATAAGGATGTATGGTACATACCAAACTACTATCTGAATGATATTTTGAAAAGGTCCTAGTATAATTATTGGACTTCTGTTGATAATCCCCATCCCATAAGTTCAGTGGATGGAAAACACGTCCTAATCTTCATAAGGTTTCCTGAACCGGAAAATCTTGTAGTTGAGGGCGAGGGGAACCAAACCTCCTCCTTTCCATGCAAGGGGGGATTCTAGCTGACCCCACAAAAGTGCCATTGGAGGTACGGTTGGACTAAACTATTAGTATGATTAGCTTGCAGGCGGCCATGTGGGCCCCAGTCTACAATCCGATGGTCTCCCAGCTGATAATAATGAGCCCGTTCCCCTCGGCAGACTTCCCAATGTAAGGCCTCCAGGGAGGGATCCCACTTCTTATTTTGCTTACATGGAGGCAGTGGTGGAGCTGTAGCACAGGTATGCCTGCCCTTGGCTAGACTTCCTGCTGAGAGGAAGATAAACTGGGCCCTTGCTTGTCCTTCCTTGGGGATAGTATGTAACCAGATCTGATTATGAGCCTTTAAACAATATTGGGGTTTAGAGGAAGTAGTAACACAAAGGGGTAAGAGGTTAGAGTGGAAGGTAGTATTAGGGGGCACTGGGGTCCAATGTGTCCCATTTTCAAGACTGCCTATAGGTGGCAAGTCCACGCCTCCTAGGAAGGAGGTCAAATTGTTAGAGACAGGGAAAGGGGTGTCTCCCCAGTGAGGGACCTAAAGAAAGGTGGGTCTATAACATGGACCCAATACATGGTGGCTGATGCTGGTGCAAAGCCAAATAAGAATACTAAACCATACCGCACAAGAGCTGAGATGAATCAAAGCAGTCATAGCAAGAAAGAGGTTATCTGGCGTGAGTGGAAAGGAAGTACGCTGCAACAGTTCCTCAGCCTCTTTCATCAGCTTCTTTATCATTCCCCAGGTTATTTCGGGGACCGTCCGGGTCCGGCGAATGCGCAACGTTCGGTTCTGTGGAGTCCCCGAGCCAGAATTCTTCGTTTCTGGAAGAGTATTGGCCCCGTGCAATGCCACGGCAGGGTTTGATCCAGCGTGCTGTAATCCACAGCAGCCCTGTGGGGGTAGAAATACACGCATATCCCTCCCCATGTTAATAATTCATTGGATCCCATTCAGTTATTAGTGTCCACATCTCGCCACAAGACTTGTGGTTTCTAAGGTGGGGTTATTGAGGGTTAAAAATGATTATTCAGATTCAAAAAAATTAAAGGTAAGGACTGCTTTAGATAGTAGTATAGCAGGATCCTTGAGTCCCATATTCCCTCTTTATTGTTTTACTAGCATAACCTTCAGGGTAGCATGGGCACGTTCAATGATGGCCTGCCCTTGTGGACTGTAAGGAATTCCTGTAGAATGCTGGATGGACCAAGTTCTGCAAAAAGCAGTGAAGCCCTGGCTGCTATAAGCAGGCCCATTATCTTGGTTAATATAGCTACAATTGGAAACAGGTCTTATTGAATTCATGCAAAGAAATGTATTGCCACTTATTAAGAATTGCCAAATACTGGAGGGACAGGTAGGGCTTAAAATGCAAATCTGGAAGGATTGTCAAATTTATTTTGCCAAAAAAATCATATTTCAAAGTGTATTAGACACAAACATAGGCTAGCAAACTTCAATTACCATGGTTAATAGATGGCCTTTAAAAAAAATTTACCTGATTAATATAACATATAACAATTTCAATAATTTATAGAACTTTTGCTTCCTGGGTAAAAAAAAAAAACAAGACAGATCTTTTTCCTTTTAACAGACTAGAAAAGGACTCTCCAAAATAAGGTTTATTTTCTAATTTCATTTGTCCTTGGGTGAGGTCAGCAAATGACACTAATTGGATTTCTGCTACCTGTATCCCTGAGTATATTGATATAAGCTATTTACCCTCTGGTTAGGGAGGCAAAATGCAAATCATTTACTCTTAAGTGTCCTTGGTTTAGGGAAGGTAGGATTTACTAGATGGCTCCAAATTGCTGTTTAACCATTTCAATTTCCCTATTCTACTTGTCCTGGCTTACTGGTCTGTGTTATTTATAATTTCCTTTCAACATTTCTCTTTATAAACAGTCTACTTTCACAAACCTTTCTACAACTTCCACAAACCTTTCTTCAGAACCTTACAACTTTCAGAAATAACCAGCTCTAGAAACCACTTTCTTTCTCCTTCAAAATGCATCTCCATGCCTCATCCTTCTATTACACCAAAAACATACCTTCTTTCCAATTAGTTAGAATTCTTAACCCTTAAAAAACTTCATTTTTAGGTGACATATAAGTAATTAACATTCCACAGATTAGCAATACATTCACATTTTAATAGATATTTCAAATAAAAAACAACTTAACAGATTCAAATCCATCCTCTAGATTCTCCATACGAAGCAAATTCAGATTGATTAATATTTCAAAATACCTCGATATTTAATAATTTTTACTATTTAATCCAGCAAACTCCAAAGTTTTGAGTTACCAAACACTTTGGAAAACTATGTTTAGGCATATATAATTACCACTGAAAAAGCTTTATCATATACCCTTCATTTCAGTTATATTTATTTTACCTTAACAACTTTGAGATTTTAAAGCCAATTATTATAAGCCAAGGCATTTTCTTGGCAAATTTTGTAACAGGGGTAACTCAGTGGCTTTAATGTTAAAGTATTAATTTTTTTTTAAAAAAAAATGGGAGTGGCTCCCAAACTGCTATTTCTGCAGCCTGCTGGAGGGCACTTCTACAGATCTAATTATCTTAGGAAAAAGACTTGGGGGGTTTAAATGATTATTTCCCATACTTTTTCTCTCTGAGTAGACTAACAACATGAAATCTTACATATAAGAAGAGATCTTAAAAACAGAAACAAAACAAAAAAACACCCTATAGTAAATAGATGAGTACTCATAAAAGGGTGGATTGGGACATTAGCCTTAGAATCTTCAAACTAAGTCCCTCAAAGATAAGAAAGCAAGCAAAGAACATCAATCAGTAACCAAGTTACATTAAAGATAGACAAGAACTTCTACTAAGAGTTTCTAGTGGCTGATGCCTTGAGAGGGAGAGCAAGAAGGATCCCCAAGATTAAGAATTCTTGGCAGCTGCTGGGAAGTTCCTGCAATCCCTGCCATGTGTTCAGCCTGCCACAAGTAGCTGGGGCCCCTAGCAAAGTGAAATATGCCCCATCTTTAAACAAATTAAACCAAACAACAAAGACACATAAAGCAACAATCAACAGATGCTCATATATGATATTTACAAGCGTGCATAACACACAGACAAGACTTAATAAGTTAGAGTTCTTTTCATAGATCTTTCAGAAGATATTTTAAAGTACCTGGGACTCACAGCCTGAATGGGGCCCAGAGGGCTCCCAGGTGAGGTCGCCAGTGAACACCCATAAGCAGCCTGTTGTTCACAGATCTCATCATATTCTGTTCTCTATCATAAATACTGACTGGCATCCAGAGTTGTTTTAGCCAAATCTGCCAGTCCCAAGGTGTCTATGGTAATTTTCTGACAAGGCATTAAGGAGTCCTTTTGTAAATGGACTGCTAGCCTCATTTTCTCTAATACTTTTCCTTATTTCTTTAAAGGTATTAAAGAAGAGTGGTTCATGTATCTGATTACCTTGCTGATCTTGCATAACTGGGCAAGCCAAAAGCTCTCCTTCTAACATAGCTTGCCTGACACATGATCCCTTAACTGAGGATCTAGTTGATGAGCCTTCCCACACCGGAGGTGGAGGATTGGGGGCCTTAGGTATTACAGGCTTGACAGGCTCTACTTCAGGAGGAGGGGGCAGTGATAAATCCTCCTGGCGTTCTGTAGGCTTTTGATCCTCAATATGAAGTGGGCATAGTGCAGCTCGAACAAGAGCCCACATAGTTAAAGATAACAAGGGCACTCGTTTTCCCTGGGCCTGATTTCTCTTTAAATTCCTACCTACTTGTTCCCAGAGATCAAGGTCTAATGTTCCAGCATTAGGGAAACAAGGACTATAAATTATAACAATTTGCAACAGGCTCTTTAATTGTTCTTCTATAAATGAGGCACCATTTGCTTTTAATTACTTTTTAAATTTTTTGTATGTGATGAAATTTTCACTTCTACCTTTTTTTTAAATAACTTTTTAAGTAACAAAGAGATCTGTTATTCGGTGGACAGTTGCTGTCCTATTGTGAAACCTTAGCTGAAAAACATTTCCCTCAAACTTAGATATCCCAAGTGGGTTCCAATGACTTACTGCGCAGTTACTTTCGTTTCCTTCCTCTTTGTTTTCAAGGGTTCCGCATGTCTCGTTGCATTCCTTCGTCTTCACACCGGGTACCACATTGCCAGGGCTGGTCAGCAGACCCTGAACGACGGATGAATGATTACTCCGACACAACAGTTGCTGTGAAAAAGAAGGCTAAGGGACAGCCTGGCTAAAGGAACCAGGCAGCTTCGATTGCCTGCCTCGTTAGGATTTTATTGCAGTTTGATATAGAGTTTATCTTTAGATACAATCAGTAGGGTGAGTAATCTTGGAAGGACACATGTTTGCAATGTCCTCTAGGCAAGGGCACCCGAATATTAGGCATAAGGATTCCAGTAAACGCCCGGGGGTCTGCACATGCACAGACTTGTTTGGAAAGTCAAGGAAAAATTAGGGGCGCCGCCTTCGACACTCCCCTGTCGGAATTCCGATAAACAGGGTAGGTAGCCTTCCACATACTTCCCTTTTCTCAGAATGTCCTCCTTACAAACTTTCCAAGTCTCATGCTTCCCCACACAAAGGCAAGAGGCAGACCAAATATTGAAAGAGAGGAAACAAATTAGAACAATGTTAAGACACCCAGAAAAAGACAAAATACGGAGCAGGCTTACTATGAAGCCTGGGCTAAAGGTCAGATTAATCTCAAGACTTTACAATTGGGTCATTTATAACCCAGGGGTTCTGAGAGCCAGTGTGACAGGGAGTGGCTAGCCGTCAAATTCTAATGTACAGGACAAAACAGATAAGATTAAAAATTGATAAAATGATATCATCCTCTAACAGTAACATGGCTACTATTGGGGCTGGCCTACAATTGTAACCAGCTTTGAAAGAGAAAGATGGGATGCACCTAATCGTAATAGCTAATAATTTCATGAATCACCAAATTCTTCTCAGAAAAGGAACCAAGTTAGTCAAGGTAATGAACTTGCCTTAGGGCCACAAAGCAACCTGATATAGGGAGAGGATTCCAAAGGCAGCAAACTAAAGATTCATCCCAAAGCTGAAGTGTCAATTTTTATTTTAGATCTCAAGGATTTCCTATCCTTTCCCATTCTCAAATGTGTGAAATCTTGCTATTGCTTCTAGTAAGAGAAGAATGGCATGGACACAGGGTAGTAAGGGCATACAATAAAAACATTTGAGAACTATCATCTTGAGAGTCTTAAACTGATGTACAAAACAGAGGGCACAAACCAAATGCTCTCAGGAGCCAGCCAAGTAATGTAATTGGGAGAAGCTGGCCTAAAAAATAAAAAGGTAACAAGAAGTTGAAAAGGCAATGAGAAGACTGGAAAGTACAAGACCTATCTATAAGGAATGACCACTACTCAGGGCCATATTTCTGTCTTTAGAAATGTGGGCCCAGCTCCCTCGGGCGGAGTGTCCCTGCCAGCTCGCTCCTGGCTCGCCCGTCCCCCGAACGCTCCCCCCCTCATGCGCACCCTCGCCCTCCCACATTTGTGCGCCGGGCATTTCCACCGCCGAGCAGCGACCCGAGCCACGTCAGCAGTTGAGGAGCTCCCATGGCAGGGATGAGGCAGGGGGAGGCGAACGGGAGTGAGGCGATAAGC
>NW_005361075.1:1126928-1129404 GCF_000412655.1 Myotis brandtii
GGCCCTCTCGCGGCCGGGGGAGGGCTAGCACGGGGCTGGTGTAGCCTCTCGTGCATTCCCTGGCCAGCCTGGCTCTGGACATGCATCTGCATCAGGTCCTCACCGGTGCTGTCAACCCTGGAGACAACTGCTACTCCGTGGGCAGCGTCCAGGATGTCCCTTTCACGGATTTGGGATATTTGAAAGATGACTTAAGAAATTATAATCAGGAGAGGAGAACCAAGATGGCGGCGTAAGGTACAGACCTGTGCGTGCTGCCTCCCACAACAACATCGAGACTACCAACTATAAAACAAACAGTTATCATTCAGAACCATGGGAAAGCTGGCCCAGTGGAAGCTCTACAACTGAAAGGAAAGAAAGAAGAGCATTGAGACTGAGTAGGTTGTGCAGAGGCTCCAAGAACGGAGGTACGGAGTCGCGCGCCAGGGGGGCTGCAACTGGATGCGTGTTTTTTTCAATCAGAAGGGGATGCAGACTCTCAAATCCACTGAGCTTGTTTGGGGCGGGATCCTGAGGTCCCAGACCCCTACAGGGAGAGGTGGGATGGCCTTGCAATGGGCCGGAGAGCGAGAGTGGCTGTCTCGCGGAGCTGCTCGCCAGCACTCGGGGACGCGAGACGCGGAGTAGCGGAGAGGCGAGGAGTGGCGGAGACGCCACTGCCCCTTGCTCTGGTGATTCCCAGGGACCCCGCCCTACTCAATTTACATCCCCACCCACGCTGTGCTAGTGGCACAAAGAGAACCACCGGCGCTTTTGCAGCCCAGCCCAGCAGAATGCAGATTTCAACTCCTCGCATACATAAGGGACACACTCAAAAAGCAGAATCAGGTTCGGAGGAAGCCAGAGCCAGACCTGCCTGGGCTGGCAACGTGGAACCGCTGTACCAGCAAATGCACAGGCAGGTCCACCAGATCCAGTCTCACATGGGACGCTGGGAGACGGCAGACAGGCAGTCTGTGCACTTGATAGAAAACAAAATCCAAGCAGGCATACCAGATATTCAACCACCAGGAACACCTGGAGATTTTGTCAAGCAAGAAGCCACCCAACAAAGGACAGAATGCCAAACTTCGTGTTGCTGAGACGGCCCCTGTGAGGCCGAGGCGGCCCATGTGAAGTTGAGACGGCCCCTGTGAGGCTGAGACAGCCCATGTGAAGTTGAGATGGCCCCTGTGAGGTCGAGACGGCCCCGGTGAGGCTGGAACCGCCCCGGTGAGGTTGAATCGGCCCCGGTGATGTCGAGACAGCCCCGGTGAGGCTGAAACGGCCCCGGTGAGGCTGAGACGGCCCATGTGAAGTTGAGACGGCCCCTGTGAGGTTGAGACGGCCCCTGTGAGGCTGAGACGGCCCCGGTGAGGTTGAGACGGCCCCATTGAGGTTGAATCGGCCCCAGTGAGGCCGAGACAGCCCATGTGAGGCTGAGACGGCCCATGTGAGGCTGAGACGGCCCCGGTGAGGTTGAATCGGCCCCGGTGGGGCTGAGACGGCCCCGGTGAGGCCGAGACGGCCCATGTGAGGTTGAGACGGCCCCTGTGAGGCTGGGACGGCCCCGGTGAGGCTGAGACGCCCCTGGTGAGGTTGAATCGGCCCCAGTGAAGTCAAAACGGCCCCGGTGAGGCTGGGACGGCCCCGGTGAGGCTGAGACGCCCCCGGTGAGGCTGAATCGGCCCCAGTGAGGTTGAGACGGCCCCGGTGAGGCTGGGACGGCCCCGATGAGGCTGGGACGGCCCCGGTGATGTTGAGACAGCCCCGGTGAGGTTGAATCGGCCTAGGTGAGGTCTAGACGGCACCGGTGAGGTCGAGATGGCCCTGGTGAGGCTGAATCGGCCCCTGTGAGGCTGAAACAGCCCCGGTGAGGCTGAATCGGCCTAGGTGAGGTCTAGACGGCACCGGTGAGGTCGAGATGGCCCTGGTGAGGCTGAATCGGCCCCTGTGAGGCTGAAACAGCCCCGGTGAGGCTGAATCGGCCTAGGTGAGGTCTAGACGGCACCGGTGAGGTCGAGATGGCCCTGGTGAGGCTGAATCGGCCCCTGTGAGGCTGAAACAGCCCCGGTGAGGCTGAATCGGCCCTGGCGAGGTTGAGACGGCCCAGGTGAGGTTGAGACTGCCTCGGTGAGCTTGCAACAGCCCCAGTGAGGTTGAGGCAGCCCCTGTGAAGCTGAGGTGGCCCCTGTGAGGCTGAGACAGCCCCAGTGAGGCTGAGATGGCCCCTGTGAGACTGAAACAGCCCCTGGGAAGCTGATAAAAATACCACATGAACTCACTCATTTATGGATAATAAGGACCATTATAGACTGATGAACAAAAATGGATATTCTGGCAAAGCAGCATTGAGCAGACTGTCAAACTACAGTGGGAACCCTGGGGAGTGTTGGTGGGGGTAGGAGATCAACCGAAGGATTTATATGCATGCTTATGAGAATAACTAATGAACACAAGACACTGCGGGGTGGGGGAAGCCAGGGGAATGTCA
>NW_005361075.1:1129547-1130352 GCF_000412655.1 Myotis brandtii
GGAGACATGCGTAATACTCTTTGTAATACTTTAAGAAATAAAAAAAAATTAAAAAAGAAAAAGAAATGTGGGTCCACAAGCTAGTTTCCAGCTTGAAATCTGAGCCTTTGTTGAAAATGGCTGATATTTAATGCAGAGTGGTCCCTCAAAAAAAAAGGAGTCTCATAGTCAGATATAGCCATGGGCATCCAATTTTGAATCTCTGGCAAAGATATATGTACCAAAATGTTCACTGCAGCAGATTAAGTGTATAGTAACACTAGAAACAATAAAACATTCCAGCAATAAAAGAGTGGTTGACTAAATTAAATGCTGTTAAAACAATCAATGTTATCTACATAAAATATACACACACATACATAGACACAGAAATGGAATCAACTCCAAGATATATAATTAAATGAGAAAATGTTAGGTTCAAAAAAGGGCCTGTACTATGCTTTCATCCTACATAATAAGAGAAACATGCAAATTAGCCATCCCTCTGCTACGCTTAAGCCATGCCCACTAGCCCATCAGAGTGACTATGTAAATTAACCAAACAAAGATGGCGGTTAACTTGCATATGCAGGTGTCAGGTGCCCCAAGAGGTGATGGCGCCTGCGGCCGCGGGCTCCCAAGACTTTTGCCGGTTGGGGAGCCGAGGCTGCCTGCGCCTAGCCACGCCCATGAGCTCCCAGGACCTTCGCCGGTTGGGGAGGCGAGGCCGCCTGCACCTAGCCATGCCCGCGGGCTCGCAGGACCTTTGCCAGCCCCGGGAGTCGAGGCCATAGCCACACCCACAGGCCCCCGGGGAGGCGAGGCG
>NW_005361075.1:1130526-1139105 GCF_000412655.1 Myotis brandtii
ACGCCTAGCCACGCCTGTGGGCTCCCGGGACTTTTGCCGGTCAGGGAGGCCAGGCCGCCCGTGCCTAGCCACACCCGCGGGCTCCCAGGACCTTCGCCAGCCTCAGGAGCAAGGCCATAGCCATGCCCACGGGCTGCGGGGACTTTCGCCGGTCGGGGAGGCGAGACTTCCTGCGCCTAGCCACGCCCATGGGCTCCCGGGACCTTGCCAGCGGAGAGCAGAAGGTTTGGAGGACTTGGCAGAGCAGGAGACCGCTGGACATAGAACAGAGCGAGAGAGGGCGGCTTGGAAGGGCAGCTCGGTCACCCTAGCTTCCTCATCACAGCTGTGGAAACTGACAGCAGGGAGGAGGAAGTCCTACCCCCACACAATCAGCCAGAATCAGCCATTGGTCAGATAGCCAGGACTCTCATTCACCTGCATCTCAGATCGTGACAGGAGGTGGGACTATGTCTAAAGAATAACTGTTGATACAACGTAGCTCTGCAGCCGAAAGATGCCGGCGTTATCGACAGAAAGTGTCTGCAGAGCAGCGTGTGTCTGATCTTGAAAGAAGGCGGCGCCTGCGATAGGATGTATCTGAACACCAGCTACTAGAAAAACGTCGCTCTGATGCTGAAAAACACCGGTGTTATCGACAGAAAATGTCTAAAGACCAACGTGCCTTTGAAGTTGAAAGAGGGTGGTGGCAATAACAGAATATGTCTAGAGAACAGTCATCAACAAGTACTACCAATACCAGTAGGAACTGCCTTCTCAGCAAAAATGGAGTACATGAGGATGCAATCCTCGAACATAGTTGTGGTGGAATGACTGTTCGATGTGAATTTTACCTATCACTAAATTTCTCTGATGAAAAACCATCCGATGGGAAATTTACTCGATGTTGTAGCAAAGGGAAAGTCTGTCCAAATGATATACATTTTCCAGATTACCCGGCATATTTAAAAAGATTAATGACAAACGAAGATTCTGACAGTAAAAATTTCATGGAAAATATTCTGCTCAACTCTCTATTTTGGATAAAGCCGAAGCTACAAGTAAAAGATTAGCAATGCCAGAAAACCAGGGCTGCTCAGAAAGACTCATGATCAACATCAACAACCTCATGCATGAAGTAAGTGAATTAACAAAATCATACAAGATGCTACATGAGGTAGAAAAGGAAGCCCAATCTGAAGCAGCAGCAAAATGTATTGCTCCCACAGAAGTAACAATGGCGATTAAATACAACCGTAACAGTGATCCAGGTAGATATAATTCTCCCCGTGTAACCGAGGTTGCTATCATATTCAGAAATGAAGATGGAAAACCTCCTTTTGAAAGGGACTTGCTCATTCAGCACCCAGAATACAATATTTCCTCAATAAACAATTTTCCAGAAAATCATTCTGGGATACCTGATTCCAAAATATACTATGGAGCTTTCTGAATATGCATCTAAGCACATTCCCTTCCCAGCTCCTCTCTGCCATTCACCTGGTAAATCTCATTTTTCCCACTTATATTTTTCACACTCAAGGCGCAAGAGGTATTTGAAAAGTTGTAATGTCACTTTTCCTGTGAAGTCATCTTTTTCTTTATCACAATCACTTTTTTTATTTTATAGTAAGTATATTAGTTTTCTATTGCTACTGTAACATATTACCACACATTTTGTGGCTTACACCACCACAAATTTATTCACTTACAATTCTGGAAGTTAGAAGTCTGAAATGAGTGTTATGGGAATAAAATCAAAGTTAGAAGGGTCGGTTCCTTATAGAGACTAGAATAGAATCTGTTTCCCTGCCTTTTCCATCTTTGCATTTCTTCGCTGCCAGCATTCCTTTGCTGTTGGCCTCATTCCATCTTCAAAGCCAGCAATTGCCTATCTAATCTCTCTCACATCATATCCCTCTGATCTGTGAAGTCATCCTTGATTCCTCCTTCCCTTCCCAGTTATTTCTAGGTTTATTTCCCTCCGGACCCCTCATCTGTCTTTATTAATGAATTAGAGGCCCAGTGCATGGGGGGGTCTGGCCGGCTTGGCCGGCAGGCATAGAATGAGTACAGGCCACAGGTGGTTGGCTGACTACCTCCAGATGGGGTGAGGGGGCCGATCAGGGGCTGAGCTTGCCAGGGGAGGGGCCGAGGGCGGTTGGCCATCTGGCCCCGCCCCCACCAGGGTGTTGGGGGCCCGACAGGAGCCCGGATCAGGCTGATTGACCACTGCACGTCATAGCCACCCCTCATTGACCGTTCTGGTCGCTGGGCTTTTATATATATAGATTATCTTAGATGTTTTTTTCCTCTACTCAACAGATCTTTGAGAACCTGATGTGTAGTACTGTGCATGGCACAGAGTGAACCAGTGGCCCTCAATTCTAGCTGTGCAACAGAATCAAACAGTTTCTTTAAAATACTGACTTATAGAATCCCAGCCTTAAAGAGTCATATTCAATAGATTTGGGACAAAGTCCTAAATTACTTTCTGATAGGTAATGGGCAACCAGGGCTGAGAACCTCTGTAGCAGATACAAAAACTTATGCCAAAAAGAAGACATAAATATTCATTAAAAAGAAGACATAAATATTCATTCCACCAAGCCTGAACCAATTTTGAAGGTTCCTCCCACTTAAGAAACATAGAGACAGTATGGTCTCTTGTTCACTAATGCTCTGGTTCCTTACTATAAAACTGATACACTATATTTTTTTAAAATATATTTTTATTGATTTCAGAAAGGAAGGGAGAGGGAGAGATAGAAACATCAATGAGAGAGAATCACTGATTGGAAGCTTCCTGCACACCCCCCCACTGGGGATCGAGCCCGAAACCTGGCATGTGCCCTTAACTGGAATCGAACCGAGGACCCTTCAGTCCATAGGCTGACACTCTATCCACTGAGCCAAACCAGCCAGGGCAAACTGATACACTTTAAAGCGACTGTGGAAGGGCAGCAAAAGTAGTGGAATGTACTAGGCCCAACCAAGGTAATGGCACAGGTGTGCAGAGACCAGGACAAACAGCTTTATTTGGATTGAGAGTTGGAGAATGTGGGGAGGACCTGAAAATAGCATACTGAACTAAAGAATAGAGATTAAATTCCAAAATGGCAGTCAGAACTCATCAACAAATGGACTCTACTTCCCAGCAGCCTTGCAGTTAGTGCAATCAATTAAAGGTCTGTAGGGAAATGTATTTGCCATTAAATTGGCCAAGCATGCCACAATTAAAAAAAAAAAAAAAGTTCATTTTTCTCCCACAATTAAGTTTCCACAACACCTCCCCAACTACAAATATTACAAAAGAAAGTTAAAAATCACATTTTCTAGATCTTTAGACTTATTTTCAGCATTTAGCTCAAAGGTTTCACCGTCTTCAAAAAATAGTTCTCCTTAAACCTCATCAGCTAAAAGCTCTATCCAAGCACTGTGAAGACGGCCTTTGCTAGCCCATGGCAATTCTTTTCCCATTTCCCCTAAGCAGTTAGGGCTGAACAGCAGAGTGAGTCTCAGATTGGGGTAGAGGGGTAGGGGGGCACAATGGCTAATTTTCCCCAGTGCAAGATGGCATTGAAGCTTGATGGGAGAGCAGAACTGGAGAGACTTGAAGGTAGGGTCCAGACCCTGTATTCAGTCAGAGTCACTGCTGGAAGAGGAGGAGGAGGAGTGCTGCAAGGGGAAAGGGGAAAGGAGATAGCATCCAATCCAAATGACATTTGATCACTCCATGGGACATTCTTTGATTCTCTACCCTGCCACTCAGGTACACAAGAAGGTCAGGAGTTTTAAACCAGATTGTCCCTTAAATCACAAAAGCAAGGATTTCCTTAAGCAGTGAGGATATAGGAATGGATTAAACCATCCTAATTCATTGTACAGAATTTAACATACTTCATATAGAGCAAGTTTTCCAACCTTCTTTACCAAAGCCAATGCAAGGAATAAATTATAGGCACAAGCTAGGGAATAGCTGCTTCCTTATAAATGCTCATTGATTAGCTGCATGGAAAGTTCCTAGAGCAGTGGTTCTCAACCTTCCTAATGCCGAGACCCTTTAATACAATTCCTCATGTTGTGGTGACCCCCAACCATAAAATTATTTTTGTTGCTACTTCATAACTGTAATTTTGCTACTGTTATGAATCCTAATGTAAATATCTGATATGCAGGATGTATTTTCATTGTTACAAATTGAACATAATTAAAGCAGTGATTAATCACAAAAACAATATGTAATTATATATGTGTTTTCCGATGGTCTTAGGCGACCCCTGTGAAAGGGTCGTTCACCCCCAAAGGGGTCTCGACCCGCAGGTTGGAGACCCACAGGTTGAGAACCACTGTTCTAGAGGCTATGAACCTAAGAAAAGTGAATAGAAACAACAGCTGTGTGTGCATTTAAATCTCTACTTTTTCCTAATTGGGAGAAAGTGGGATAGAAAGTTGGGAGACTCCTAGTCGAAGTACTTTACACGCATACTCCCATCAACAACTGTCACTGAAAACATTTTGAACCCTGGCCGGGTAACTCAGTTGGTTAGAGCATCATCCCAATATGCTAAAGTTGCAGGCTCAATCCCCGGCCCTGGTTGGGGCATGTGTGGGAGGCAACCAATCGATATCTCTCTCTTACATTGATGTTTCTCTCTGTCTCTCCCCCTCCCTTCCACTCTCTCTAAAAATCAATGGAAAAATATCCTCAGGTGAGAATTAAAAAGTATACACACACACATATTGATTTCAGAGAGAGAAAGAGAGAGAAGCATCAATAATAAGAGAATCATTGATTGCATGGCCAAAGTGGGGATTGAGCCCACAACCCAGGCATGGGCCTAGGCCCCCTGACAGGGAATCAAACCATGACCTCCTGGTTCATAGATCGATGTCCAACCACTGAGCAATACTGGCCAGGCTAAAAGATTTTGTTGTTGTTGTTGTTAGTCCTCACCCAAGGGTATCTTTGGTGAAGGGAGCAGGAGAGACAGGGAGAAAGAGAAACAATCTATGTGAGAGAGACACATCGATTGGTTCCCCCAACCAGGGCTGGGAATCAAGCCTGCACCTGAGATATGTGCCCTATACTGGAATCAAACCCACAATCCTTCAGTCCAAGGGCCAACACTCAATCCACTGAGCCAAACAGGGTAGGGCTAAAAGATTATTTAAAAACAAAAAACAAAAAACAATTTTGGAGTCTCTCCAGGGTAATTTATCCCCCATTCAATCTCACCTTTCCTTCTCCTCAGACTTCTACAAAAAATCCAGAACCAGGAATTAGTGCCCAAAGCCATAAGGAAATAAATACTAAGCAGTAAAATGTTGATTAAGGCCTCCTCAAGATCCAGGTTGATTCAATCCTTGCAGAGTTGTCCAGAGAACTACTTTTACCCTTGCTAATTAACACTCCTCTAGAGCAGTGGTTCTCAACCTTGGCTGCACATTAGAATCACCTGGGAATCTTTTTAAAATCCTGATTTCTGGGCCCCATCCTCCGGAAATTCTGTTTCTTTGTTATGGGGTGGGGCCACAACATTATTCCGGAGGAGAGGCCCAGAAATCAGGATTTTAAAAAGATTCCCAGGTGATTCTAATGTGCAGCCAAGGTTGAGAACCACTGGTCTAGAATGAGGATACTTACTTAGCCTTGGGGCTGAGCATAAAACTTAAGTTTTGAGGCTGAGAATCACTAGTCCTCAATTTCCCCACTGGGTGGGCAGGTCAAAAAGGCCTATGTAATTAACACAACACCCTGAAGGAGAGAAAGGAACTCCAGGAACTAGGGCCAGATTATTATTTATTAATTATAATATAAGACTGTTTTGTCAAAAGACTGACCCTACTGCCCTAGTGGGTGTGCTCAATTGGTTGGAGTGTTGTCCCGTATACGGAAAAGGTTGTGGGTTTGATTCCCCGGTCAGTCAGGGCACGTATGGAAGGCAATACTCTCTCTCACCCCTCTCAAGTCAGTAAGCATATCCTCCAGTGAGGATTTTAAAAAAAAGCTGACCCTGTTAACGGACACTTGACCACCTCAGTGGGTATGTACAATTAAAATTGCATCTGGGAGTGACGGAGGGGTTCAAAAATTCTGGGAGAGAGAAAAGCAGACAAGAAAGGCTTCTGATTCTGAGATCCATTCTAAGGCTCAGCCTAGCCCAGTGATGGCGAACCTTTTGAGCTCGGCCTGTCAGCATTTTTAAAAACCCTAACTTAACTCTGGTCACATATAGAAATTTTTTGATATTTGCAACCATAGGAAACAAAGATTTATATTTTTGATATTTATTTTATATATTTAAATGCCACTTAACAAAGAAAAATCAACCAAAAAAATGAGTTCACGTGTCACCTCTGACACGCGTGTCATAGGTTCGTCATCACTGGCCTAGCCCCTCACCTGTAGAAAGCCCAATTAGCTTAATATTTCTTTTCAAAATTATCAGATTCTTCCCAGTGGGAATCCTATATAATAAAGGCTAATATGCAAATATCCCCTCGACTGGGAGTTCAACCAGGGGGCAGGGCCGGTGGGCCAACCACTCTCGGCCCCTCCCCTGGCAGGCCCTACCCCATCCCCTACCGCCCCTCCACCCCATGGGGCAGGCCGGCCAGACCCCGCCCATGCACGAAGTCGTGCACTGGGCCTTTAGTCCTTTATAAAAAGGAAGAACCATCACCAGAGCAACACAATCACTGCCCCATGTCCTCAGACTGTGAATCCCCCTCAGTCACCCCCTACTTGCCTAGTCTCTCTGAGGGGGCACCCCTTCCTAGCCAAGCTCCAGAGGGCACTGACCTTGCCATGCTTATGGTGTGCCTGCGACTTTTTTTGAGCTTTCTTCATTTTCTTCCGAATCTTCTTGTCCGTCACCATTCCTGGTGCTACCATGCCAGGAGCCAAGGGATTAATAGGAGGCATGCCAGGGGCAGGTGGTGGATATGGAGGGGGATAGGGGCCTGATGGTTGGTATCCTGGATATGCTGGTGGTGGCACAGGATAAGGGGGCCCGACTGGGGGGAAAGCTGGATTCCCCTGGGGAGCTCCTGGGGGAGTGGGAAAGGGGCCAAGGGGAGTAGGAAACGGGCCCGGAGGAAAGGCAGGATTGACAGGCGGTGGATGGGCAGGATTGGAACCTCCAGGGTACCCGACATTAGGGGGATATGGATTTGGCCCTGGCTGCCCTGGTGGAAGAAGCAAAGAAGAAATTAAGATTAGGATTACCTGATCAACCAAAGGACTTGTATACATGCATATAAGCCTAACCAATGGACACAGACAACGGGGGGGGGGAGGGCATGAGGGGGGGGATGGGGGGCAATGGGGGAAAAAGGACACATATGTAATACCTGAATCAATAAAGCAAAAAAATTAAAAATAAAAGATCAGGATTACCCAGGGCCTCTGACAACAAATAACAAAAAGGCAGGGATTCAGTTTCTCACTCAATACTTAAAGGGAAATGGAAAAGTGAGGAAGGAGAATGGAAGGTAAGGGAAACAAATCCACGTAGAAGAGATAAAAGGTCATGTCCCTCTCCCGCTGGGAAGAGAGGGAGATGGTGAACTCGAAGGAAAGACAAAAGCATGGGTCAGCCATAGTCTAGGGACGTGGCCTTTGCAGATGAGGGGAGAGGTGGAAGGAAAACACAGAGACGTCCTGTTGTGGAGCCCATTTGGAAAGGGGTTGGGGTGGGGAAGAGAGCACCCCAAACACCTACCGGCACTGGGATTCCACATGGTCAGGTGTTCGCTACAGCCTGAGGAGAAAGAAGGCAAAAAGCTGACCGCCCGGAGGTGGGGAGGGGATTTAGGGACCGCGCCCCACCCCAAAGCCTCCAGCTCTACAGTGGGCTCCGACAACCACCATGACCCCCACCTAACACGTGTTTCTTCCACTGTTCCTTCGCCCTCAATACCCATTTTATTCCTAGTCCCCTAACCACGGGAACCCAGCTCCCAGGGCAGCTCCGCCGTCCACTACCTCGGTCCACAGCGGGAGGTCTCCACCTCCGCGAACTTCGCAATCCCCATCACTCATCTCCCTTTCTGTGTCCGTGACTTTAACCACCCACAGATTCAAGGATTTTAAACAACTTCACCACCATCCCCCCCGCGGGGACAGGGGACAGCACCCCCACCCAGGCTAAGAGAAGGACCCTCCTCCAGACCAAACCTGGAAGGTGTAAGCGAAACCAGGAAAGTGGCTCAGAAAAGATCCTCCACTGCTTACATATGTAGACCCACACCCTTGCCCATTAAAGAGAGCACATGGAGACCCTGGCTCCCAGCTGCGAAGGGACCCCTGACCCAGGAGCGGGAAAGGGAGAAAACTGGGGAACCCGGAGGCGCCGTCACCTTTACAACACCACCGGGGCTCAGCTGGTCCTTCTCAGGCTCCGCTCTCACTTCCTCTCTCACTTCCTGGTCACGCCCCCACCGCTTCCGCTCCGGCACCCGCCTCTGCTACCACCTAATTGGTAATTATGTGGTCGTTCGGCGTTGTGATTGGAGAACGTGCCCGTCAATTACTCTAGTCCCGGCCAGGCTAGCCGGCTGCGGTTGCAATAGGGGCGGAGCCGGGCCCTCTCTGG
>NW_005361075.1:1139263-1162366 GCF_000412655.1 Myotis brandtii
GGGCGGGCGGGGCGGAAATTCCTAGGTGTGGGGCTGGGAGAGACTGGTCCGGAGAGGGAGAAGCCGGTTTCTGGGCAGCCCCTAAGATACGAAGAAGAAATTCAGCACCTGCCCCCTGAGCTTCTCATCCAGGGGGTGCAACACCTTATGTGAATGCGGTACCCTGTGGTATATGCAGAGCGCTTAGGGACGAGGGGGAAGCGCTGAGTCTCAGCGCCAGCCTCAGTATTGCCACCTCACCCTTAGTTGCCGTGGGAAGTAAAGAAACGTTGTTGCCGGAAATAGTGAGATGTCCTAATCTCTCTTAGGATGTCCCATCTCCATTGCATAGCTCCGCCACCTGTCAAATTGCAGAAACTAGGAGCCACCTAGGCTAAGTGAAGGGCCCTCTTCCAGGCGAAATCAGGAAAGTGGCTCAGGAAAGATCCTCAAATACTTTATGTGGACACACCCACTCCCAGCTATCGAACTGCATAAACCAGAGACCCAAGGAGGTCACCCTTGATGGCTCTGCTCTCTCGGTCGCTTCTTCCCAACCCTGTGCAACACCACTGCACTGTGGAGCCCTGCACGTCTCTTCATCTTCCTTGCTCCCAAGCTACCGTCATCTCCTGACTGGATTGCTGCAATGGCCTTTGTTTTGTTTTGTTTTTGTAAAACACAATTAACAAGCGTGATTTAATGAATATATATAGAACCATGCACCCAAAAGTTTAAAAATACTCATTGTACTTAAGCATACTTAAGAATATTTTACAAAAATTGGTGTCAACTGAGTTTGCCATTTTGAACTAAAAACTTTAATAGATTTATTAAATACTTTTTATTTTGAAATAGTTTTAAACTCACAAGAAGTTGTAAAAATAGTAGAATTCCCATGTACCCTTTATCTGACCTCCCCCAATGATAGTATTTTACATAACCACAGTCCATTTTGATATATTTTTAAGTGAACATATTAAGATTTTATCCTATATAATAAAAGCCTAATATGTTAAGTGTCCGATCCGTTGGTTCCACCATTCGACCAGTCGCTATGACATGCACTGACCACCAAGGGGCAGACGCTCCCACCGGTAGGTTAGCTTTCTGCTGGGGTCCGGCCAGTCGGGACTGGGCGAGACAGGCTGGATACTCCCTGCAGCCCTCCCAGGGTCCCTACCCAGCCCAAGCCCTGCAGCCAGGGACCCCACCGGTGCACAAATCCATGCACTGGGCCTCTAGTTGTCATATAATAAAACAAAATATGAAGCTTAGAACTGGATCACTTGACCCTTCCTCTTCTTATCACCTCCTAGTTCAAAATGCTTGCATCTCTTAACACGGTAAGCGCCATGTCAGTCACTGGTGACTGACACTATACTTTCTGTCCAGACCAGACCAGTCAGTCACTGGTGCCGCGAGCATATCGGTGAAATCGGATATCTTGGGCTAAACGGAAAGGAAGACAAAACAGGCTTGGCGCTTAACGTGTTAATAGCCAGCATTCTCTTAGATCTGCAGTTGGGCTCAATGCATTCAAGCCTCAGCACAATCTTCTTTGTAGTTTTAGCCTTTTATTCAGAAAATCAGCTTAGTCTGCCCATCATAGCCACTCTGCTTCCTGTCATAATGCCGCTTTCCCTATGCATACAGAGAATCCTTGCCCATCTTGTACTGTGTTACTCTGTGGGGTTGATGCTTGCCACACTTCTTACAGAAAGTTGGTGGGTTTTAGAAACCTTCACCATGTTTGCGAGAGCACTATCTGCAGAGAAAGCCATTTTGATATATTTTTACCAGGTTTGTGCTAAATATTTGAGATGAATTAGAACATTTTCTATTTTTTTTAAGCTCTAGGGCAATTTCTATCTACATTATTTCTTTCTTGGAAGATTATCGAGTTTGAAAAAATTATTGATAATGGGCATGATGCTGTTAAAAAAAATTTTTTAGCTCTAACTACTTTGGCTCAGTGGATAGAGCGTCAGAGTACGGACTGAAGGGTCCCGGGTTTGATTCTGGTCAAGGGCACATGCCCGGGTTGCAGGCTCAATCCAGTAGGGGGCGTGCAGGAGGCAGCCAATCAAATGATTCTATCTCATTGATGTTTCTTTTTTATTTATGTATTTTTTATTGATTTCAGAGAGGAAAGGAGAGTGAGAGAGAGATAGAAATATCAATGATGAGAGAGAATCATTGATCGGCTGCCTCCTCCATGCCCCCTACTGGGGATCAAGCCTGCAACCTGGGCATGTGCCCTTGACTGGAATCGAACCCGAGAACCTTCAGTCCACAGGCCCGACGCTCTATCCACTGAGCAAAACCAGCTGGGGCTCATTGATGTTTCTATCTCTCCTTCTCTCTTCCTCTCTGAAATCCATAAAAATATATTTTAAAATTAAATTAAATTAAAAATTTTTTGTCTCCTTCCACCCAGATCCTGCCCTCCCCTCCCTCTGGCTCTCACCACATTGTTGTCTGTGTCCATAGGCTATGCAAAAAAGCTCTTCGGCTGTTCTCTTCACCTTCTTTCACCATGTCTGCCCCAGTCACTTCCCCTCTGACATCTGTGAGTCCGTGTATCTAGTTCTCTGGTTCTATTTTGTTCGTCAGTTTATTTTGTTCATTAGATTCCATATATAAGTGAGATCATATGATATTTGTCTTTCTCTGACTGGCTTATTTCACTAAGCATAATAATCTCCATCTCCATCCATGCTGTTGCAAAAGTAAGAGTTCCTTCCTTTTTACAGTCACACAGTATTCCATTGTGTAAATGTACTACAATGTTTTTATCCACACATCTACCTACCAATGGACACTTGAGCTGTTTCCAGATCTTGGCTATTGTAAATACTGCTGCTATGAATACTGTGTAGGAGTGCATATATTCTTTCTGATTGGTGTGTTGGGATTCTTAGGATATATTCCCTGAAGTGGGATTGCTGGGTCAAAAGGCAGTTCCATTTTTAATTTTTTGAGGAAACTCCATACTGTTTTCCACAGTGGCTGCACCAGTCTGCATTCCCACCAACAGTCCCCTTTCTCCACATCCTCTCCAGCACTTGTTGTTTGCTGATTCATTGATGGTAGCCATTCTAGCAGGTTCGAGGTGATATTTCATTGTGACTTTAATTTGCATCTCTCTGATGATTAGTGACCTTGAGTATTTTTCATATTTCTATTGGCCATCTGTATGTCCTCTTTGGAGAAGAATCTATTCAGGTCCTTTGCCCACTTATATTTTTATTTTTTAATTTATATATTTTTTAAAATACATTTTCATTGATTTCAGAGAGGAAGGGAAAAGGAGGGAGAGAAACATCAATGATAAGAGAGAATCATTGATTGGCTGCCTCCTGCACATCCCCTCCCCTCCCCCCCCCCACACTGGTGATGGAGCCGGCAACTTGGACATGTACATGTGCCCTGACCCGGAATCGAACCATGACCTACTGGTTCATATTGACGCTCAACCACTGAGCCACGCTGGCCAGGCACCCTTGGTCCAATTTTAAATTGGATTGTTTGTTGTCCTGGTATCAGTTGTATAAGTTCTTTATATATTTTGGAAATTAACCCCATATCAGTTGTATCATTGGTGAATATGTTCTCCCATATAGTGGGTTCCCTTTTCATTTTGTTGATTATTTCTTTTAGTGTGCAGAAGTTTTTTAGTTTGATGTAGTCCCATTTGTTTATTTTTTCTTTTGTTTCACTTGCCCTAGAAGATATATCGGCAAAAATATTGCTACAAGAGATGCCTGAGATTTTACTGCCTATGTCTTCTTTTAGATTTTTATGGTTTTTCGACTTACACTAAAGTCTTTTATCCATTGTGAATTTATTCTTGTGTATGGTGTAAGTTGGTGGTCTACTTTCATTTTTTTTTACATGTACCTGTCCAATTTTCCCAGCACCTGGATTAAAATTCTGGCTTCACCACTCATTGTGAATAAGTTATTTAACCTCTGAGCCATCGATTCCCTCATCTGTAAAATACAACTGTCCCTCTATATTCGCAGGTTTTGCATAGGGCAGTTGTGATGAGATAATCATGTATTTGTCACATAATAAACAGTTATTATATATTAGTAAGTATTACTATAACAACTCTCAAGAATATTAAGAATTATTACTATTTGACCAGAATAATTTTAACCTCTGTGCAGGACCCTCATAAGTTGCCAATATCTTCCATATCTCTCTTCACCAACCTGCTAGTTGGAAAATTCTCCTCAGATTTAAACTCAGATTATTTGAATAATGCTTTTAAAGCTCACTTCAGCTCATTCATTAAACCAGTAATTATTTACCATGCTCTGTCATTCATTCCTTGAACAAATATTTCTCAAGCAAGCCAGGTACTGTTCTAAGCACTGGAGAAAGAGTGAAAACACAGTAGAAAAAAAAATTTCGCTTTCATGGAGGTAATATCCTTGTGGAAGATAAGTAAATATATAATAAAATGTCAGAAAGTGATGTATATTATGTAGAAAAATGAAGTAAAGGGAGGAAGCTGTGGATAAGAGTTCAGATCTTATACTAATTGTGAATGGAAGCCTCTGGAGCAAGTATGCCAAACTCGCATTTATTTAAATAAACGAGGCATGCAGCCCGCCGGCCGCAAGTTTGACATGCTTGCTCTGGAGGATTTTGAGCACAGGAATGACATGATCTGATTTTCATTTTTTAGAAATCATAAAAACATCCTATATAATAAAAGCATAGTATGCAAATTGTCCCCTCCACTGGGAGTTGTCTGGAGTTCGACCAGGGGGCGGGGCCCACCGGGGGAAGGGAGGGAGGCCCCAGCTGGCGGCCAGCATCCAGCAGCTGCTAAGGACCTTACCAGTGCACAAATGTCGTGCACTGGGCCTTTAGTTATTCATAATACCCCAAAGGCAGAAGCAACCCAATGTCCATAAACAGATGAATGGAAAAACAAAATATGGTATATAAGTACAATAGAAAACTATTCAGCTTTAAAAGAAAGGAAATCCTGCCCTGGCCAGTGTGCTCAGTTGGTTGGAGCATCGTCCCATACACCAGAAGGTGGTGGGTTCAATTCCCGGTCAGGACACATACCCAGGTTTCAGGTTCCATCTGCCAATGGGGCAGGTGCAGGAAGCAGCCAATCCATGTTTCTCTCTCACATCAGTGTGTTTCTCTCCCTCTCTTTCTCCCCTCCTCTCTCTAAAAATCAATTTAAAAAATTAAATGAAGTGACTCAGTTGTTGAGGGTTGGTCCATGAATCAGAAAGTCATGGTTCAATTCCTGGTCAGGGCACATGCCCGGGTTGGGGGCTTGATCCCCATTAGGGGGCATGCAGGAGGCAGCCAATCAATGTTTCTCTCTCATTGATGTTTCTATCTCGCGGTTCCTCTCCCTTCCTCTCTCTGAAAATCAATAAAATATATTTTAGATTACATTTTTTTAAAAAGAAAATTTTAAAAAGGAAAGGAAATCCTGTCACATGCTGCAACACGGATGAACCTTTTAAGTGAAATGAGCCAGGCCCTAAAAGACAACTTCTGTATGATCCCACGTATATGAAGTACCTAGAGTAGTCAGGTTCATAGAGACAGAAAGTAATCGCCAGGCACTGGAGGCAGGGGAGAACAGAGAGTTATTGTTTAATGGGCACAGTTTCAGTTTGGAAAGATGAAACAAGTTCTGAGAAGAATGGTGGTGATGGTTAAACAACAATGTGAATGTATTTAATGTACTGAACTGTATGCTTTAAATGGTTAAAAAATTCTGGCAACTGTGTGGTGATAAAACAAGATAGGGAGACCTGATTAAAGTGGAAGCAGGGAGCCCCGTTAGAAGGCTACTGTTGTAGTCCAGGGGAGGGACAGTGGTGATTTGGATGGAAATTGTGGAGATGATCGGGAATGGTTAGATTCTGGTTATTTTTGTAAGGTGGAGCTTAGCAGATTTGGACTGGATATAGAGTGTGAAAGAAACAGCCCTAGCCAGTTTGGCTCAGCGGATAGAGAGTAGGCGCGGACTGCAAAGTCCCAGGTTCAATTCCGGTCAAGGGCACTCCACCCACTGAGCAAACGGACTAGCACTGATGTTTTTTCACCTAATATTTTTTCTGGATATAGACTTTTAAATTTAATAAGTAAATACAGTTGGCCCTTGAACATGAGTTTGAACTGTGCAGGCCCACTTACACGTGGATCTTTTTCAATATCTGTACAGTTTTCAACCCACAGATGGGAGTCTGCGGATGGGAAGGGCCGATTTCATGCATTGATCTATGCCATCTTATATAGGGGACTTGAGCATCCTCAGATTTGGATATACACAGGGGGTCCTGGAACCAATCCTCCACAAATATCAAGGGATAACTTAAGTGATTTTCAACTGTGCGGGGGTTCATGCCCCAAAACCCCACGTTGTTCAAGGGTCAGCTGTATTTAATTTTTTTTTGCCCCACCCACTAACACCATCACATTGTGGGTTTAGATTTCAACCTATCAATTGTGGAGGGACACAAACATTGTGTCCATAGCTGTATTTCCACCGTCTCTGTAAATTTAAAATTATTCTAAAAACAGTTTTCAAATATTGGGAAGATGACTTCATAAGTTATATAAATGTCTAACCACTGCTGTACACCTGAAACTAATATAATATTGAATGCCAACTGTCAATGAAAAAAAATGTTTTAATTAAAAAGCAAATGGACAAATGGAAAATAAATAATAAAATGGTAGGCCTAAATCTAGTCATCTCAATATTCACATAAATCTTAATGGCCTAAACACTCCAATTAAAAAGTAGAATGAGCCCTAGCTGGTGTGGATAGAGTGTCGACCTGCAGACTGAAGGGTCCTGGGTTCGATTCCGGTCAAGGGCACATGCGCAGGTTGTGGATGCAATCCCAGTGGGGGGCGTTCAAGAAGCAGCCCATCAATGATTCTCTCTCATCATTGATATTTCTATCTCTCTCTCTCCCTTCCTCTCTGAAATCAATAAAAAAAAAAATTTTTTTAAAAAGTAGAATCGCCAAAACCGGTTTGGCTCAGTGGATGGAGTGTCGGCCTGCGGACTGAGGGGTCCCGGGTTCGATTCCGGTCAAGGGCGTGTGCCTGGGTTGCGGGCACATCCCCAGTGGGAGATGTGCGGGAGGTAGCTGATCGGTGTTTCTATCTCATCGATGTTTCTAGCTCTCTATCTCTCTCCCTTCCTCTCTGTGAAAAATCAATAAAATATATATTTTTTTAAAAAGTAGAATGATCAGAATGGATAAAAGAGACCCAACTAACCCTGGCTGGGTTGCTCAGTAGATTGGAGCATTGTTCTGTACACCTAAAGATTTCAGGCTTGATTCCCAGTCAGGGTATATACACCTGGGTTGCTGGTTTGATCTCTGGTAGGGACATATACAGGAGGCAATCAATTATAGTTTCTCTGTCACATCCATGTTTCTCCTCCCACCCTCTCTCTCTCCATTCCTCTTCTCTCTGAAAGTCCATAAATATAAAAATATTGTATTTAGCCCTGACCAGTTTGGCTCAGTGGCTAGAGCATCGGCCTGTGGACTGAAGAGTCCCAGGTTCGATTCCAGTCAAGGGCATGTACCTTGGTTTCAGGCACATCCCCAGTAGGGGGTGTGCAGGAGACAGCTGATGGATGTTTCTCTCTCATGGATGTTTCTAACTCTCTATCCCTCTCCCTTCCTCTCTGTAAAAAATCAATAAAATATATTTTAAAAGTATTGTATTTAGCCCTAGGCGGTTTGGCTCAGTGGATAAAGTGTCAGCCTATGGACTGAAGGGTCCTGGGTTCGATTCAGTCAAAGGCACATGCCCAGGTTGTGGACTCAATCCCCAGTAGGGGGCATGCAGGAGGCAGTAGATCAATGATTCTCTCTCATCATTGATGTTTCTCTCTCTCTCTGAAATCAATAAAAATATTTTTAAGTGTGTTTAATTTTAATAGACAAAACATGCTAACAGCTCAAAATTCAAGAGGTAAAAATACAGGTAGATAGTAAAAATCAGTCTTCTTCCAAGATCACCACCTCTGCCTTCAGCCATAGTTTTTCTCCCATAAGTTCACTCTACTCAGATATTTATGTTTTCAAACTTCTAAAGAGCTTATTTACATGCATTCTACCTCTCTATGAGCATGGACTCACTAATCATGGTAATACCAACTAGGTAAACACTAGATTTGGTGAAATATTCCCATTTTATCATAGAATCATAGAATTATAGGGTTGAAAATGACAGAGAATCTTGCTTTCAACTTCCTGAGAATATTAAATAAATAAACTTTTCGAAGAGTTCATAGTTAGGAGAGCCAAGATGATAATCTCGGTTTTTTGGCTTCTATGTTAGTGATGCCTTCAATGCAACACAGTACAATACACCCACTCAAAATTACTGCAAATAAACATTGTAATGCTTACCACAACCCTCCCCTTGTTCCTTGTAGTTATGGCCTCTCTGACGTTTTGGTGATGGACATAGTTGTTGTTTTGGTTTTTTTTAATAAGCTTTATTTTTTTAGAACAGTTTTAGGTTTACAGAAAAACTGATACAGAGTTTTTATATTCCCCACACCCAGTTCCCCTATTATTAACATCTTACATTAGTATGTTATGTTTGTTACCAGAATGAATCAACGTTGACTTATGATTGTTAACTTTATTCGGATTTCTTACGTTTTTACCCAATGTCCTTTTTCTGTTCCAGGATATCACATTCCATTTAGTCACCATGTCTCCTTAGGCTCCTCATCATTGTGATAGTTTCTCAGGTTTTCTTTACTTACGATGATCTTGAAACTTTTGAGGAGTGCTGAATGGGTATTTTATAAAATGTCCCTCTATTGGGATTTGTTTGTTTTTCTTGTGATTGTAGGTTTATTTTTATTTACCATAACCCTATGCTTGCCAGCATAGGTCTATATATTCTTTTCATATGACATTACCATTTCTAATAATTTATGGCATTTTCATAAACATCGTTTTTAATGATGAAAATTCCTGCTCTGTTACTTAAGGTCTGTGTGACCTTAGACATATTCCTAAACTTCTCTGAATCCTTGGTTTCCTCCTTTGTAAATGGTGCCCACAGGATTGTCACGAAACAAGCAAGTAGACTGTTGTGCAGAGGCAAAATACAATGCAGTTATGTTTAAAGATTGTTTACAGTGGTGTTTAACCTAGATTGGGGGAAAAAGAGGCGGTCAAGCGGTAATTTCAGTAGTTGAGGCTGCCAGACCTAGGAGGGAGGAAAGGGGGATGGTACCCAGCAGCTGGCCCTGCCCATACAACCTCAATGGGTAAGATGAGCTGGGGCCTCAGGAAGGGACAAAAACATCTTCCTTATTGGGATCTTCTAGGACCAAGAGAAACTTGGTGTCCTTGAGAGTCGAGGAAGAAGGAAAGGCAGCCCTGTTGTTGAGGGGGAGGCAGGAGCTTGGATTTTGATGTGTTTAGTTTCATGTGGTGGCTGCCTATCCAAGAGATGATGTCTTGTAGAGATTTAGAGACCTGGGTCTGAAGGAAGGTGAAATCTCGGGGCCTGAGAGTAGATGGGCTCTCCAGAGGCTAATCCTGGAACTCTAGAACAACCAAGCTAGAAAGGGGCTAGTAATCTCAATGCTCAATCACAACTGCTACCATTTACAAAGTGTTTACTAAGGCCAGGAGCTGTGTAAGACATGTCACCTTTTTTTCACCCTGAATTGACCCTGCAAAGCAGGGTACGTGTTTTTCTCCACACGTCACACAAGATAAAACTGAGATTCCAAGGGTGAAGAAACTTGCCCCAGGGCACAGAAGTTAGTTGGTCACCGAGCAGGAAGCAATCCTGTGGTAGTGAAATCAGGACTCCCCCACTGTTCTTCCGGGATTGGACAAAAAGGCTTCCAATTCCTTACATAGCAAATAAGGAACCTGAGCCCTAGAAAGAGGAAGTAACTTGCCCAAGGGCACTTGGAGAGTTAGAAACTGAGCCAGGGTTATACACCAGACAGGCACTTGTAACTGGACTGACCTTGAGGGGTACCCATTATTAAAGATGCCCGGGTTGGGAAAGAAAAGCCAGTAGAGAAAACATTAAAAAAAAGCAATGACGGAAGAAGTTCTCAGCATGGCTCGCAAAGCCTTGCCTGCAGTTCTCCATGTCACCTTTTCTCTTTTCCCGCCACCCCCTCCCCCCACCGCGCGCGCGCGCGCGCGCGCGCGCGCACACACACACACACACTTTTGCTACTCAGGTAACCTGTAGTTTCTTGCTGCACCTCATGATACACCTCACTGGGCAGGAATGTCGTACTGCCCCCAACACTCCTGGAAAATTCCTGCTCATTCAAGACCCAGCTCAAGCATCCTGTGCTGTGAGGCCTTCTACTCGGCCTCAGCAGAGAACACCCCCTCCCAGGACACTGTACAGGACCCCAACAGAGTGAGTTGTGGATCTCTGAGCACCTTCAGAGCAGCAAGTTCATGGTTTCATCCCTCTTTCCCCAGTGCCCTTCATGGTATCCCCCCAAATAAAGGCTTGTTGAGGAGAAGGAAAAGAAGAGCGCCAGGAGGAGCCCAGGATCATAAGAAGGGAGGATGCCCTAAGCGTGTGGAGTCAGGAAAGCTGACTTTATCTCTTTCCTGTGCACACCTACCCTCCGTCACTGGTCAGAATTATAGTGGACTGGATACCCACAGAAGGGTCCAAGCATTTGGCAAGCGGGAAAGCCAGTAGTGAGGCAGAGCAAACAGGCATATGATCACCGTGTCTAGTTTGCGCATACATCGATTACACATAAACTGCATAGTTACACATGAGAATCCTGAAACAAGGGCCTTGCTGAATGCTGAAGTGACAGATTCTCAGCCGAGGCCTACAAGGGAGAAGGGTGGTGGGGAGGAGTCGAGAGACAGTCTTCTGCGCGGAGAGGCGGGCAGCTATGTGAACAGCCCTCTGGGAAGAGGTGGGCCTCCTGAGGATGGGCCAGGGCAGCCAGGCGCTGCTGTACACACTCAGCTGTCAGCCGTGCTTCCGGGTCTGCATCCCAACAGTCCTCTAGGATCTCTCTAAGAACACCAGGGTCCTGGGAATAATGACCAAGAGGCAGGCTTGACCCCAGGACCCTGAGTAGGTCATTAAAAGATGTCCACCACCCTCCCCTGCCCCTCCCTGAAATCCAGCCCTCTGCATCTTGTTGCCTGAGACAGGTTCTCTGGGTGCCTTCCAAAGGGCCCACCTTTTCCTCTGAGGAGCTAATTCTGGTTATGGCTTAACATGTTGATGAGAAACTGCTCTCCTTCCTTTCAGGCAAACAGGGTCTTCTGCAAACAGTCTCCGGACCTCTGTTATCTAACACAGCAAATACTTGTGCAGTGGAAATTTTAGGCCAGGTATTTCAGACCAGGTAGCAGGGAAGGGGTTTCCTGTTAAAACTATTTGTGCAGACCACTAACATTTCATTCTTAGGCTACTGCTTTAACCTTTTATACCCAGAACTGGCTTTATTGGGTCATGTTAGAAACACAGATGTGTAGGACAGAACGAGGAATGATTGGATTGAAGGCTGGATGCCAGTGTACCAGGAGAGAAGCCATTTTGGGGACAGTGCTCAGGGCAGGAGCAAAACCAAGGACTTCCTGAAGCAGGGGGCTGCAGAACAAGGCTGACGGGTGGGGAGAAGAAAGACAGACTGAGCAAGGGGGAGGTGTGAGCCTCAGGAGTGGGCTGTGTGAGACCTATGGTGGAAGAGGATGAACTGAAATACAGAGAAAGTTTGCCCGGCTTCAGCTGAACATGGTGCAGGGGTGGTGGAGAAGAAGGGATGGAAGGAGTAGAGGGACTGGTCCTGGCAGACAAGCCCTTGAAGCCTGTGCCCAGACTCTCCAGGTCCCCAGCCCACCAGCCAGTGGCTTCTTACTGTGGCAAAGCAGCACCAAGTGGGTGGGATGTAAGGGCGCCTTCTCTCCGCCACTGCCAAGGTCCATAGCTCACAGGTGGTGGGGGTGCTGCCCAGTTCTGCCTCATAGGCCAGTTGGAAGGGTGGTGGTCTGCTGTCTGGGGGAAAGCACAAAGGATTACGTGTCAGCTAGCGCTGGGGGTGCCTTCCTTGTGGAAAGACCAAGGGGGAGAAGGGCAGAGCTTCCTGGGTCAGAAGGTAGGTGGATCTGGAATGGATGGGTCCACTGGGGACGAGAGGGGACTGTTGCACCCATCCTTACCAGGCCACAGATCCAGGCAGCGGCTCAGGATCTCCCACAGGAGCAGAGCCAGAGAATAAACATCGGCACGCCGGAGGGCCATGCCCCAGTCCTGTAGGTCCAGAGTCTTGTCCAGGAGCTCCGGGGCCATGTACCTCTGGGTACCAGCCTGGAGAGAAAGGCGTGAAGGACCAAGAATCATCTCCTTGATAGCCTTCACCACAACAGTGGTCCATGCAACATCCCCCAACTACACACTCAGCAATGTCCCAAACGCTGCAGGCGCTGCTGCACTGTTGCTATGGCAATGGGCACATCTTCCGCAGCAGCAGCACCATTATCATAGGCCTCATCCTTATCCAGGGTACTTACCTCCATGATGGCAGCTGGGCCTTGGGGTCGAGTAGGGACCCAGGTGGGGGGCGGAGTGAGGCCAGGTAGCACCAAGGCGAGGCCCAGGTCTCCAATGGCACATGACCCATCCTCCCTAATGAGCACATTCTGGCTGCTCAGATCTCGGTGGGCAATACCTGGTTTATACTGGCCTGTGGGAGAAGCCAAGGTTGAAGGGGCATGGATCTTCTTCCTTTCCCTTTGGACCCAATCCTTCCCCTCCAAGCTAAGGGAAAATCAGAAACATAGTAGTGTGGCTCCTGATTCCCATGGCTTCTTGCTCACAGCTCACCCACCATCCTGCCAGCGCTCCTCATGGAGAAATGCCAAGCCCTGTGCCAGGGACAGTGCCATCCGCAAGGAACGTCCCCAGTCACTGGTGTGCTGGGTCAAGTAGTGGCACAGGGAACCCTGGGAGAAGTACAGAGAAGAAGGGGACACACAAAGCTGGAGGTGGCTAATCCACCCCAGAAGAGAGGTCAATTGACAGACATCCCCCTGCATCTCTCAGCAGACCAGCACACTGACACATTTAGGGCAAGATAACAGGCAATAGAGGAGTGAGAATGCGCATAGTCAGATTGACAGGAAAAATAGGAACTCCGGTCCAAGGGTTCTGAGCACTAACTGTGGGCCAGGCCTCCTGCAATCCTCACAACAACTCTAGGAGGAAGGTACTCCTGCCACTCCTGTTTTACAGATGAGGAGCTTGACAGAGAGCTGACTAAGCTTGCTGGAAGTCACTTGGTGAAAGAGAAGTGGAGCTTGAACCCAAGCAGTCTGACTCTAGTGCAGGGGTGGGCAAACTTTTTGACTCGAGGGCCACAATGGGTTCTTAAACTGGACCGGAGGGCCGGAACAAAAGCATGGATGGAGTGTTTGTGTGAACTAATATAAATTCAAAGTAAACATCATTACATAAAAGGGTACGGTCTTTTTTTTTTTTTAGTTTTATTCATTTCAAACGGGCTGGATACGGCCCGCGGGCCATAGTTTGCCCACGGCTGCTCTAGTGTCACTCACAATTAACCGCCTTAGACTGCCTCAGAGGACTTTGGACAAAGGCAGAAAAAGGAGAGACAGGATGAGCTAGGCCCAGGCACCCCTCATGAACCACCTGGCTTGAGGTGTCAAGCCTGTGTGGTAGAACTGGCCAGTGAGTAGATCTGATGGGTAGGAGAGTGGCAGTTGGGAAGCAAGGGAAAATTGTTGGGAAGGAGCAAGAGTCCTGCATTTGAGCCTGGCCAGTGTTGCTCAGTGGTTGAGCATCTACCCATGCACTAAGAGGTCACCGGTTTGATCCCCGCTGGGTGGCAGGCAGGAGGCAGCTGGTGGATGCTTCTCTCTCATCAATGTTTCTATCTCTCTCTCTAAAATCAATAAACACTTATTTTTAAAAAAGAGTTCTGCATTCGACCAACATTGAGCACTCTCAGTGTGCCAGGAAAGTTAAACAAATGAACAAAACCAAAAAGGCAGTGATTTTTGAGCTGAGCAGTGAGGCACATGGTCAAAAAGGGGACTTTCCAGAATTCAAGATTTCAGAGGTGGAGGAGCTATGGGTGCTGATAAACTCCCAAGTCCTTAGTTAGGCCCACAAGGCCAAGTATGGTCTGGTCCTTGCTTACCTCTTCCTCTTCATCCTTATTGCTCATGGTCCGCCCCTTGAGTCACGTCTCTTGTAAGTAGCATGGCCCTGTCTTTCAACACCTAATACAGTTGACATTTTAAACTTATTTTTGTGTTTATTTGACCCACTTCTGTCTCCCCTACTACTCCATAAAATCTGTAAAGGCAGGGAGGGACTCGGAGTGTTTGTCCTAGCACTCAGGACAGTGCCTGACACACAATTCATAAATATTTATTGAATGAATATATGAATAAATTTGAAGGGCTATGCCTCAAGGTATTTCTTTTAAAAAATATATGTTTTTTAATTGATTTCAGAGAGAAGAAAGGGAAGGGAGAGAGGGAGAGAAACATCAATGATGAAAGAGAATCACTGATAGGCTGCCTCCTGCACTACCCCTACTGGGGATCGAGCCCACAACCTGCACATCTGCACATATGCCCTGACCAGGAATTGAACTGTGACCTCCTGGTTCATGGGCTGATGTTCAACCACTGAGCAATACAGGCCGGGCGTGTGTGTGTGTGTGTGTGTGTGTGTGTGTGTGTGTTGTTTGTTCATTTGTTTGTTTTGGTTTTTTAATTGATTTCAGAGAGGAAGGGAGAGGGAAAGATAGAAACATCAATGATGAGAGAGAATCACCTCTTGCACACCCCCTACTGGGGATCAAGCCTGTAACCCGGGCATGTGCCCTTGACTGGAATCGAACCAGGGACCCTTCAGTCCTCAGGCCAACGCTCTATCCACTGAGCCAAACCAGCTAGGGCTTTTGTGTGTTTTTTTAATTACTCACCCAAGGATATTCCTTCCATTGATTTTCAGAGAGAGTGGAAGAGAGGGAGGGACGGAGGGAGGGAGAGAGAGAGAGAGAGAGAGAGAACTATCGATGTGAAAGAGACACATTGTTTGCTTTCCACATGTGCCCCAATGGGGCAGGAATACAACCTGCAACCCAGATATGTGCTCTTGACTGGGAATCAAACCCAAGACCTTTCAGTTTGCAGATTGACATTCTAACCACTGAGAAACACTGGCCAGGGCTCAAGGTATTTTAAAAATATTTATTTTTATTGATTTCAGAGAGGAAGGGAGAGGGAGAGAGATAGAAACATCAATGATGAGAGAGAAACCTTGATTGACTGCCTCCTGCACACCTCATACTTGGGATTGAGACCATAACCCGGGTATATGCCCTTGACTGGAATTGAACATGGTCTTCTATCCACTGAGCCAAACCAGTAGGGCTCAAGATATTTATTTATTTATTTATTCTTTATTTTTGGTTAATTCTCACCCAAGGATATTTTCCAATGATTTTTTTAGAGAGTGGAAGGGAGGGGGAGAGACACAGAGAGAGAAACATTGATGTGAGAGATACACGTTGATTAGTTGCTTCCCGCAAGTGCCCCAACCCTGGGCCAGGATTGAGCCTACAACCAAAGTACGTGCCCTTGATCAGAATTGAACCTGAGACCCTTCTGTCCATGAGCTGATGCTCTAAATCAGGGGTCCTCAAACTACGGCCTGCGGGCCACATGCAAATACAAATATTGTATTTGTTCCCGTTTTGTTTTTTTACTTCAAAATAAGATATGTGCAGTGTGCATAGGAATTTGTTCATAGTTTTTTTTTTTAACTATAGTCCGGCCCTCCAACGGTCTGAGGGACAGTGAACTGGCCCCCTGTTTAAAAAGTTTGAGGACCCCTGCTCTATCCACTGAGCCAAACCAGCTAGAGCTCAAGGTCTTTCTTTAACAATGATTTTCTTTAAGGTACAGAATATAAATTATTTTGATTTTTCCCTTTCCTTAGCTATTTTATGGGTTAAAAGTATTAGCAGGTATTTCATGTGTGATAGAAAGAAAAAATATGAAAAATAATTTTTAATGTTTTAGAGAACAGGAAATCTAAAGCAGAAGAATAAGCATGGACAGGGCCCAGCTGACATCCAGCTCCCCCCACCCCCCATCTCCATCCCCATTCACACACAGGCAAACACGCACATGTACATTTCTTGGTCCTCACCTTGGGGTGCAGTTCCAATACCAGCAGGGGCCCACAGTGCAGGGGCCCAGGTCCCCCCCTGCTGGCAGTGATAAAGCGGACAATGTGGTCGTGCTGCAGGCCTGGCAGCTCATACAATGCTCTCTCAGCTCGGAACTGGGCCATAGCCCTCAGGGGGAAGGTCTTGATGGCTACCAGCTCGCCTTGCAGCTGCCCAGCCCACACCACTGCGTGACCTCCTTCCCGGATTACCTGGTGGGATACGGTGTTGGGTGTGGACTAGGCTGCCTCCCCAGCACACCCTCTGGGAGCACTGAGAGGACACCTTCCTCCCGCCCTGGGCACCTGGGAGAAGCACAGCTCAGGCAGCTCAGGCAGCTCCGCTCTCCAGTCCCTGCCTGCGTCTGGCTCTGGCTCTGGCGCTGGCCCACCTCTCACTCTGCAGGCCTTTCTCTGTAGCAGGGCTAGGGTAGAAAGAGCCTTAGAGTCAGAGTGCACGGGAATGGAGACTGGGAAGGGGGCTTTGTGGGAGGTAATGGGAGTCAGGTTGTAGAGATCTCAGAACCAGAGGGTCAAGGAAGCCTGGAGAGGGGTCAGAGCTTTGGGGCAGTGTCTTGGGGTCACAAGTGAGGGATGGGGCAGATTAATACCCAAGATGATGCTGCCCAGCAGCAGCAGGAGGAGAAACAGCCCCAGCAGCACCAGCGCCATCCAGATGGACTCGCCTAGGCATTAAGGCAAGAATGCAGGCTGGATGATCCCTGCCCCAAATCTACTCTCTGCTCCTCTCCCCTCCTCAGAAATCTTGCTTCTCCACCCACCCTCACCCTGGTCACAAGCCCTGTTATCTCACAGTCACCAGGGCAACCAACTTTTCAAGGCCAGAAGGAGTGAAGCTTGGGACGGGGGTAGGGTGAGAACTGGCCCTGGTTCTACCTCTCCTAATCTGGGCCCCAGCCTCCACCCAGGTTCAGCACCCCAGGGGTTACCTGCGATGGCCTGGGGACCCTGGGAACCAGGAGTCCCAGGGCTCCCCAGAGGAGGCAGGTGGCTGTAATTGGCATTACAGAAGTCAGTGCCACAGGAGCAGGTGAAGAGAGTGGAGCTGGGACTGGGCTGAGCTCGGGGGCTTGGGTCACATCGTGGGGACTCACAGCCTGGCTCATCACTGTCTCGGCATCCTGACAGGGTAGGATTAGGAAAAGAGGAGAGAAAGGGATTAAGAAAGAGAAGAAGAAAAAGAAAGAGAGATGGAGAGCGAGAGAAAGAGCATAATGAAGTCTGGGGAGAGAGAGGGTAAACACCTTCTCAGAGGCATCCCTTCCATCTGATATGGGCTTTTCTTTTCCCTCCACACATTCCATTTTTCCTCCTCTCCCTCAGTTGCCACCCCCACCCCAGGATGTTCCTGTCTCCCGCCCTACCTATCACCTGCCATATATTTTGCCATTCACCTTGCATCTCCACCTGTGCCTGGTCTTGGGTCAGGTTCCAGATCCCAAAGCAGCAGTGGCTGTAGAGGCAGCGGATAACCCTGGGGGGCCCTGGTCCTGCATCTAGCAGCTTCCCCAGTGTCTTTGTGCTTCCCCGCACTCCAGGGGCCTCAAAGAACACACAGGTCCGCCTGCTTGGGGGTGCTGTGGCCCAGGGTGGGGAGGGGAGGTTTAAGAGAGTGAATGCAGGGGCAAAAACAGCAGCCAAAAGGAGAGACAAAACATGTTTCCTATCCCAGGGCCAGCATGGTAAAGCCATAGGAGGAAACAGTGTCAGCAGAGGCCTGGAACCTGACCCCCACCATGGGGCCACGTGGCTCTACCCGTCACCCTCACTCACCCAGCCCACTCACCACTCTTCCAAAGGGGTGGCTGCTGCTTCAAATGCTCTTTTCCTCAGTGGGTGAATGGAAGGACCCTGCCCCTCCCCATAGACACTTACCTTGCACAGCTTTGGGAAGCAGTGCCCAAAGCCCCAGAGTACCCAGCATCATTTTGAAGGAGGCGGCAGACCTGCCCCTGGCCAGAGCTTCCTTCAGATACAGGGCCCTAGGGCTTCTGATCCCTCAGTCCCCTACTCCGCCCTCCTCCCTCTTTCCAGTCTCTGTGGGGGAGATGGCTGCTGTGGGGGAGAGGATGGGTGTGGGGAAAAGCAAGGGGAGGGAGGAGCAGAGAACCAATCTCATATCCTCCTCTATTCAGCCACCTCCTCTTTTCTCTGCAAGTGGGAGGAGGGGGCCTTGGAGGCCCAGCTGAGAACCCAGTGATGCTTAACTTCAAACCTCTGCCCTTTGCTGACCCTGGGGAAAAATTACGGGATCCTGTTAGCTAAGAAACCAAAGTGAGGTCAAGTGCACAAAGCCATTCAGCTATGCCCAAGATCCCTTCTAACCCTTATCTAACCCTTTTTAGGTCTAAGATCCATAACTCCCTGGGCAGAGAGAGACTTCACAGCCCATACTAGAGTTTACCTCATTTTCCAAATTCAAGAATCAGAAATCAGTTATATAAAATTTCTTGGATTTAAAAAAAAATCACATTGAAAATGGTATCATGGTAAACTTTATGTTGCCAGAATTTTAAAAATCACTTTGAGTCACACACTGAACCAATCACTATTAATAAGAATGTAACAAACTTCTATTGAGCACCTATGTGCTAGGACACAGGTAGGGTTATGCATTTATAATCACCTCATCTAATTCTCCCATTAAACTATTTGTTATTATTTTTTTAAATTATTATTATCTTCACTTTATAGGCAAGAAAGCTGAATTCAGGTAACTTGCCCAAGATGATTTGAACCTAGGTAAGTCTGACTCCAAAGCCCAGGCCCAAAAGAAGAAGAAGAAAAAAAGAGCCCAGGTCCTATTCTTTGCATTATGCCTGAAAACAAGTACAAAACACAGCAATAAAAATATTTCCATTTAGTACAGCACTTGAATATTTGAATTTGGATGGTTGAGAAAAAAATACACCATTACCTGCCAGCAGGCCACTAACTAGAAAGGGAAGGTACAGTTCAAACTATAACCACCAGAGGTCAGCAGATATAGGAGAAACTTGGGTGCAGGGAGGGGCCAGCAACAGCCTCTTCTGATGATTAATGCCCATGGTACACTTCTATATCAATTTTTTAAAAAATATTTATTGATTGATTTGAGAGAGGGAGAGAAACATCAATTTGTTGTTCCACTTATTTATGCATTCATTGGTTGATATTTTAAAAATGTTTTTATTTTCTAGTATATATATACATATCTTTAAATGATATATTTATACATACATACATACATAGGGTTATTACACAAATACACACATATATGCATAATATAAATATAAACACAAAATTGTCTTTCTTTTTTTTGGAGTTGTCATTTTATTTGATGGCATCTAGAAACATCCTTATCGTGCACAAACATAGACTTAAAATTTTGTTTTTTGTCAATTATGTTTGCAATTTATGTTTTTTGTGCTTATGTTCATGTTTTAAGTAGGCAATTTATTTTCTACTCTTTATTGATTAAAGCATTACATATGTCTCCCTTTTCCCCCATTGAACTCTCCCCAGCCACTCCTAAACCCCAGCAAATGCCCTCACCCCACTAGTGTCTGTGTCCATTGGCTATGCTTACATGCATGCATACACGTCCTTTGGTTGATCTCTTACCTCCCACCCCCACCCCTGCCTTTCCTCTGAAATATGATCGTCTGTTGGAAGTATTTCTGTCTCTGGATCTATTTTTGTTCATCAGTTTATGTTGTTCATGATAGTCCATAAATGAGTGAGATCATGTGATATTTATCTTTCTCCGACTGGCTTATTTCGCTTAGCATAATGCTCTCCATGTCCATCCATGCTGTTACAAATGGTAAGAGTTCCTTCTTTTTATAGCAGCATAGTATTCCACTGTGTAGATGTACCAGTTTTTTAATCCACTCATCTGCTGATGGGCACTTAGACTGTTTCCAAATCTCAGCTATTGTAAGTTGTGCTGCTATGAACATAGGGGTGCACATATCCTTTCTGATTGGTGTTTCTGATTTCTTGGGATATATTCCTAGAAGTGGGATTACTGGGTCAAATGGGAGTTCCATTTTTAATTTTTTGAGGAAACTCCATACTGTTTTTCACAGTGGCTTCACCAGACTGCATTCCCAGCAGCAGTGCACAAGGGTTCCTTTTTCTCCACATCCTTTCTTTATTGATTTTTTAGAGAGAAAAGAAGTGAGAAGGATAGAGAGATAGAAACTTCAATGAGAGAGAAATATCATCAATGGGTTGCCTCCTGCACGCCCCCCACAGGGGATCGAGCCCACAACCTGGGCATATGCCCTGACCAGGAATCAAATCGGTGGCCTCTGGGTTCCTGGGTGGATGCCCAACCACTGAGCTACACCAGCTGGGCATAATTGGCTGATTCTTTGTGTCCTGACCTTGGTGTATCAGAACGATGCTCTGTCCAACTGAACTACCCATCCAGGGCCATCTCCTATATCTATTAAGCTGCAGGGACTGTAAAAATATGAAAGGAGAGCACAGGGTGTGTAGAGGGAATGTCAGCATGGACATGGAAGGAAAAAACTATAGCTTGTGCTGCAGCAGCAAGACAATGGCTCAGAAACAGCAGTAATCATTTCCACAGGTGTGAGTAGCTGGCTCCCACAGGAATTAGAATGAGAGGGGATCAGTTCCCTTCTTCTCTAGCTACTAGCCTTCTGTCCCCCTGGTGGCTGTCTGGAAACACTTTCTGCCTTAGACAAGGGGTGAAGGTCTGAGTATTGATTCTTTGATTCTTTGGGAACCTGAATGAAAGGAGAGTAAAAGCTCCAGTAGTTGTGAAGCCAAAGCTAGAGTAATGATGAGGGCTGGAGGTAGATGGACAGTTGCCCATCCCTTTTTGGGAGTTTGCAGGACCCTGTCTGTGAGATGACTAGACTGTACTTAGTTACAGCTATCTTCCTTTACCAGCTTCCAGATCAGATAAGTCCTGGGTAGGAGGGATGGTGGGAAGGAGTTGAAGGTCAAATAACTTCTTGTTTCTGGAGTGTCTCATGAGACTATCTCCGCCAGAGGGGAGTGAGGTAAGGATCAGGCAGGAAGACGGAATCTCCTCACCCAAAGCCTTGGATAACTACTTGTCTCAAAGACAAACATTCCAGTGGGGTTTATGGGAAATATACCTGCTCTGGGCAGAGTTTAGAGTTGAGATGGTGATAGAAGGAGTGAAAATCTGAGAGGTAAGGGATTAGGAAGGTCCTGAGAAAGGATCTCAGCATAGGAATAAAGGCTTCCTGGATAAACATAGACAGAGATCTTCATCAGAATCCCCTGATTAAAGTCTGCAGAGGCCCAATAATTGACCTTTGACCCCACTGACTACAAGGCTAAAGCAAGTTTCTTCATTCAACTCAGAAAATATATATTAGGTCCCAGTCTTAAGGTATTTCATTAGGTGCTGGGCCTGCAATGATATGTGATTCCTGCCTTTCAAGAACTCATAGTCTAACCTGGTCAGTCATTGAGCTTGGACCCATGAACCAAGAGGTCACTGGTTTGATTCCTGGCCAGGGCCACATGATAGATGTTTCTCTCTTATCAATGTTTCTACCTCTCTCTCCCTCTCCCTTCCTCTCTCTCTAAAATAAATAAATAAATAAATACACATTTTAAAAATCTTCTTAAACAAACAAAAAATTAAATAAGTAAATAAGATTCTAAATAAGCAGGAAGATCAAATAAGCTAATTCTGTCCAGGGCATAAAAGACAGGGAAAGAAAGGTGCCCAGAGGGTTTCACAGAAAAAGGAATCTTTAAATTGTCTCAAAAGTAAACACACTGAAAATAACTAAAAGGAAGGTGATTGCTATAGGCAAAGGGAATTGCAAGAATGCACACAAAGAAAAAACAGGAAAAAAGCCCTAACTGGTTTGGCTCAGTGGATAGAGCGTCAGCCTGTGGACTGAAAGGTCCCAGGTTCGATTCCGGCCAAAGGGCATGTACGTTGGTTGCGGGCACATCCCCAGTAGGAGGTGTGCAGGAGGCAGCTGATCGATGTTTCTAACTCTCTATCCCTCTCCCTTCCTCTCTGTAAAAAATCAATAAAATGTATTTTTTTTAAAAAAAAAAACAACAGGAAAAAAAAAGGATACACACAAAGAGGTATGAACACAAAGTGTATGCATTGGGGGAAGAGGGTGTGAGCAGGAGAAAGGTATAAGAGATATAAAATCACCCTAGAGATAGACTGAGACCAGATTGGAAAGGTTTTCGATTCTGTATCAAGGAGCTTAGACTTTTCCTGAAAGCAAAGGATTTTAGGCAAGGGTCTGGTAGCAATGTGGAAGATGGATGACTGGGGTTCAGGGAAACTAAAAGCAAGGTCAGCTACAAGACCTAAGAGTAGCCACGGTGAGTACCAGGACAGTGGAAATTTAAAAAAAAAAAGAGAGAGAGAGAGAGATGCATTGTATTGGACAGGATTGGTAATGAAATGAATGTTGGGAGATAAGATGATCCTGAGAGTTCAAGTATAAAGGCTCAAGGGGTAGTAATACTGTTAAGTGAGATGGAGAACACAAGGGTTATTTCCCCTTCTTACATGTTGAATTTGAGTTATCTCTGGATCCAGATGAATATGTTCAGTAAGCAGGCTGCCAGGTTGAGAGAAAATTTAGGGCTTAAGATTTGGGAGTCACCAACCTAGATTTAATAACTAAAGAGTAGCCCTAGCCGGTTTGCCTCAGTGGATAGAGCGTCGGCCTATGGACTAAAGGGTCCCTGTTTGATTCTGGTCAAGGACACAGGCCCAGGTTGCTGGCTCAATCCCCAGTAGGGGGCGTGCAGGAGGCAGCTGATCAATGTGTCTCCCTCATCACTGATGTTTCTCTCTCTCCCTCTCCCTTCCTC
>NW_005361075.1:1163986-1187921 GCF_000412655.1 Myotis brandtii
CCTCTCCCTTCCTCTCTGTAAAAAATCAATAAAATGTATTTTTTTTTAAAAAAAAAAACAACAGGAAAAAAAAAGGATACACACAAAGAGGTATGAACACAAAGTGTATGCATTGGGGGAAGAGGGTGTGAGCAGGAGAAAGGTATAAGAGATATAAAATCACCCTAGAGATAGACTGAGACCAGATTGGAAAGGTTTTCGATTCTGTATCAAGGAGCTTAGACTTTTCCTGAAAGCAAAGGATTTTAGGCAAGGGTCTGGTAGCAATGTGGAAGATGGATGACTGGGGTTCAGGGAAACTAAAAGCAAGGTCAGCTACAAGACCTAAGAGTAGCCACGGTGAGTACCAGGACAGTGGAAATTTAAAAAAAAAAAAAGAGAGAGAGAGAGATGCATTGTATTGGACAGGATTGGTAATGAAATGAATGTTGGGAGATAAGATGATCCTGAGAGTTCAAGTATAAAGGCTCAAGGGGTAGTAATACTGTTAAGTGAGATGGAGAACACAAGGGTTATTTCCCCTTCTTACATGTTGAATTTGAGTTATCTCTGGATCCAGATGAATATGTTCAGTAAGCAGGCTGCCAGGTTGAGAGAAAATTTAGGGCTTAAGATTTGGGAGTCACCAACCTAGATTTAATAACTAAAGAGTAGCCCTAGCCGGTTTGCCTCAGTGGATAGAGCGTCGGCCTATGGACTAAAGGGTCCCTGTTTGATTCTGGTCAAGGACACAGGCCCAGGTTGCTGGCTCAATCCCCAGTAGGGGGCGTGCAGGAGGCAGCTGATCAATGAGTCTCCCTCATCACTGATGTTTCTCTCTCTCCCTCTCCCTTCCTCTCTGAAATTTAAAAAAAAAAAAAAAAAAAAAAGAGTGGATGTAACTTGCTTATGGGGGTGAAAGTAGAGTACAGAAAGGACACATGACAGGGAAACACCAACATTCAAGGGACAGACGAAATGCCTATGAAGGAGACTAAAAATAGTCAGAAAGGCTAATGGAGAACTAGGAGAGTATCAGTTTCACATTCCATGGGAAGAAAGCTCTAAGATGCATGTAGCTGCAGCGAGGTCTGAGGCTAATGACTGAAAGACCACTGGAGCTGCAACCAGGTAGAGGATGTTTGTAAGAAAGAATTTGGTAAACGATGGGTACTGAACTAAGTGCCCTGAGGGGTGAATAAGAGGAAAATTGAGTATAAAGTATTTTCAATAACTTTGGAAATGAAAAGAACTAGATCAGTAGCTTGAAGAGGAAGTAGAGGTTTACAAAATGGAGGGAGGGAAGGGATTTTAACATGCTGATAGGCTGACAAGAGAACCCAGACAAGACTGAAAACAAAGAAAAAGAAATTTAAGAAAATGAGCACAGGTGACAGGGTTGAGCTTGCAAAGGAAAAATATTTTTCCTAAGAAATTGGTGAATACATCAATGTTTATAGGGAGGGATAGGAGAGAGAAGTTTGAGGAAATTCATGCTTCTGTTTTCTCCATGAAATAGGAAGCAAATCATCTGCTGAAAAACAGGGTCAGGCTTGGGAAACTTGAAATTAATAGCATGTCTCCCTCACCAGACTACGAAGTACTTGGTGGCCTGTCTTATTTCATTTTTTATATTCAGCCTAACTTAGTGTAAAGCACATAGTAAGGGCTCAATAAATGTTTATTGAATGAATAGGTGGCACTATTATTATAGGCCCATTTAAGGCTGCAAAACCAAAACCAAAACAAACAAACAAAAAACAACCTCCCCTCACCCGCCCCCCCCATAAAGTCAAATGTTAAAATGTTATATTGCTGTTATATTTCCATAAGAAAATCAAATGGCTGAGTTTACCCATGGCTAAGTGATTGACAAAGCAGATAGAGTCAAATGCACAAGATAATTGAGAATGTTGGTAGTCATAGTATAAACAATTGATCAAGGATTCTTACATAGGAAGGAAAGTGAAGCTGTAGGCTGATGGAAAACTGGAAAGGCTGTCAAAATAATGTCAATTTCAGTTTCAGATGGGTTCACAATCCAGATTCAATTATGTTAGAAACAGGCTGGTATTAACTGAATGTAAAATATGTTAAGGCTAGACCTCGGTTCCCAAACACAATTCTACGATAAAAAGAACCAAGGCCCTGGCTGGTGTGGCTGTTGGTTGAGTGATATCCTATGCAACAACTAAAGGTTGCTGGTTAGGGCACATACCCATGTTGTGGGTTTGATTCCTGGTTGGGGTGCCTATCGGAGGAACTGATCTCATATTGATGTGTTTGTTTTTTCCCTCTCTCTCTCTCTCCCTCCCTTCCTCTCTAAAATCAATAAAAATGTGTTTTAAAAAATGTTTAAAAGAAACAAGGCTCTTTGGATAAATGGCTAATTCTAGGGCTGGGACAGGGAAAAAACAAGATGAGCCTGAAGCATTGTATCAGAAAGCAAGAAAGGGCTCAAAAAAAATAAAAGGATGTAGACATATCCAAGGGACATAGGAGCCAACCTGAAAGAGCTGGCAATGGCCAAAGCTGGGACAATTTTAGCAACAAAATAATGTAGTGTTGGACTATAACAAACTATAAATTTACCCAATATTTCATTAAACCCAAGTATAAAAAAAATGAGTGCATATAATGGAGACGACAGTTTCCTCACAGAATCCCAAAAACTCTATGTAGATAGTACATAGAGGAAGCTTAATTCCCATTAAAGGTGGGGTAGACTTATTGACTTGCCTACAAATAGGGACACTAGATAAATCTTGTCAAACACTACCTTAACCAAGTGATGAAGGTTAGCATTAGTAATGTCATGTGGTTATCACATACCCCTTGACAAGATGTGATGAGAAGGGCATTTCACCTTATGGTATTTTTTCCAAAAACCCATAAGCTCAGTCAAATAATGAGAAAAACATCAAATTCAGATTTGGGGATATTCTACAGGACACCTGGGCAATAATCCCCAAGACTGTCCTGGTTATGAAAAACAAAAACTGTGACAGACTAGAGACTAGGTAAATATATCAACTAAATCCAGTGTGGTATCCTGGAATGGGTCCTCAAACATAAAGAGGACATTAATGGAAAAACTAGTGAAATCTAGAGGTTTAGCTAATGTAATGTATCAATGTTAGTTTCTTAGTTTTAACAATGTTCCATGATATTAACAATGGGAACTCTTTGTATATCTCTGCAACCTTCTTTTAAATTTAAAAGTATTCCAAAATAAAAAGCTTATTAAACAAGAGTTGGTGCTGCCTGTTCCTTGTGGACCTCCACATTTCTATTAAGTCATGGCATACTGATCTGCTCATGACAGTTTACCTGGAAGTTAAGTGTAGGGCAACTGTGCATGTATGGGAACACAAAGGTGTAGCTGGAAATCTTTGTTGGGTTCAGTATATTAAGTTTTGGCTATATACTCCCCATTCCCAACCCTCTCAACACACCAGAGACATGCCTTTTTTATTAAAAAAAAAACAAAACTTTTAATTGGTTTACAAAGGAGCTACAGACTACATTGAAACTAATCTTTGTACAAAAAGGCCAAAAAAAAAAAAAAAAAAAAACCCCCAAAAACCCCAAAAAAAAAAAAGCCCCCAAAACACCCAGAGACAAAAGGTAGGAGACACAAGATAGATACAAAAGAGCAGGAAGAAACTGAAAGACAAGAGATTAGCATCATACATACCGAATGGGTGGGGGTGGGGAGAGAACAAGATGAAAGAGCATTTAAAAGTATTTCCCCACACAGCTCTGGTGATAATCTAATTAGAACCAACAACCAACACAACATGAAATCATTAGGTTTAAAAAGGCAACAGTGGTAGGAAGACTGGTTATCACCAGTGTTGAAACTTGTTTTAGGCACCAGAGACTGGAGCAACGCCCCTCTCCCCCGCCGCTCCCCCCTCTCCCCCAAGGATGGCAGATTCAGGAAGAGGAGGCAGGCTCTCAGGCAGCTGCCATTGGTGTGTGTAGAAGGGGAATCCTCAGGTCACTCTCAGCATATTTTCCCCAAGTCTTTGAACCCTGGATTTCAGATGAGAGCTATGGGATGCCATTGGGAGAAAGGGGTGATCAGAAATATGAGGATCTGTCCTTGTCCCCATTGTTCAAGAGCAATTGCTGGGAAAGTGGAGGACTGAGCAAAGTCCATTCCCCTGTGGAGAAGGCACAGTGTCATTCCTGAAGGTGAGGCAGAGAAAAACACACCCCAGGAGAGATAGCAACAGTTGTCACTACCTGCAGTCCCAGCTTAATCCCACTTATGTATTTTTTTCCTGATACTGAAGGAGTTGAGGGACAATCACCACACCTCTTCTCCCTTAGCAGACACAAGGAAAGGCTGGAATTGATGAGGAAAAGGGAAAATGGGACAAAAATACTAATTTCTCTCAAATGAACTTTGTGGAGGAAACCTTTTTGAGTTTGGGAAGTCAAAGTGGAGAAGACCTCAGAAGGAACGAATCCAGGGACGGCCCTTTTTTTCCTTTCCCAGCCTTCAAATTGAGGCAAGCAAGCCAAATCTATGAGAGGGAGTAGGAATTTAAGCTTAAGGCTGCTTTATGTCCTCCTGGGGGCTGGTGTTTAGGGAAGGCAGACAAAGAAAAGAAACAGGTCAACCTCAAAGCTGGTCTGCTCATCCTCCTAGAAGAGGTCTGTATCCCAGGAGGAGAGCCAAGAGAGGCACCAGAGAGCAAAGGCTCCCAAACAAAAGTAAAGCAACCTGCCCATATTTTATCAGCAGTTTTCCAGGATTGGAGAAGTGCCATGTCCTCCCTTTCCCCAAAGCTACTGCTACCACCTTTCATCCTTGCACATAAGTTACTGGCTCTCTTCTAAGGGAGATGAAACTCTGAGATTTCACATTTCTCCCTCCCAACTCCAATAACCTACCCAGCTTTGAATAGGGGTAAGGAGAAGTATGCAAAGGGCACCTCATTTGAGGCAGCTAGACTATCCTCATTTCCTTGGTACCTAGATCTCCAAAACTCGTTTGATCTGATCCCAAGGTCCAAAAGGCATCAGGGTACTTACAATTGAATGAAAACTTTAAGCAAGTAGCACCAGGGCTCCCCCAAAGCATAACAGGGGCTTGATTAATACCCTCAGAAGAACCCCTCAAAAAGTATATAAATTTATTGCATCCTAGCAAAGATCTGCAGCTTCCAGTATTCACACAATGTGAAGATATTAATACAAAATATATTCTGAAAGTCAAACATCTGCAGTTCATAGTGCTTTCTCAGATTTGTTAAAAAAATACAATGCTGTTTCCTATATAGGATATACAAAAGCAAAAAAATATATATGTATATAGAAATAAACCAATCAGCCATAGTAATTTACAGCTTTTGTCTCTAACCTTCCCCCAATCATAATCTTTACCCCACACTGCAGTCTATACTTTCTGGGATAAAAGGTTCTATTTATTCTGAACCAGGCTGAGAAATATCCATTTAATTTCATGCTGTACAGCACCTACAAACATGGTGCCAGCTGGGAGGTCCCTGAAGGAAGATGGGTTGTCACTACTCTGGGTAAAAAGTGAGACAAATAAATGATAAGCAGATGAAAGTGAATGGGCAACCTGAAAGGACAAGGGAATGAGTGCTACAATGTTACCACTCCTTTGGGTATGCCCTACCCTGCACAGTTTGGTCATTTAAAAAAAATAAAAAAGAAACTCATGTAAAATTTTTAGAATCAATATGCCTGTCAGTCACATTTATTTCTGCTGGCCAAAAGTTCAGGGAAAAGGATTTTCAACAATAAGCTCCTGACTCAAGGAATGTAGGCTCCCAATTTCCTGTGGAAAAGACTGAGTGGCTCACTGCTGCTGGGAGACAAAAGCAGAAGCTGCTTCAGTTGTGGGGCCAAACAAGATACTGGATCTGGAGCTTCCTTGGTGAGAACAGGGCAATTGGAAAGAACTGGATGTAAATTCACTCATAGTAATGCTAACGAAAGTGGGGAGGGTAAACCAACATTCTATTCCAGAGAGAAACTTCATCAAAATAATGTTCTAAAAGCTTGTATTTCTCAGCTTCATTAAGCTAGTTTGTCTCTAATAATGTCTTACTGGGGAAGATTCCATTTCTTGAAATGCTCTAGTAAAATACTGCAAACTCCAGTGAGTTGTCCTGCCCCTTTCCTCCAAAAGATGCCTATGTACATGATTATAGACATAAAATAACAGGTTCTGAGTTCTACATTTCAAGGAATAAAGGGTAGGACATGTGGTTGGGCATGGATAACTTTTACTTTAGTATTAACAAAATCTGACCTGGGGAAAGTTCCTTGCAATGGTTCCTGCGTGTTAATAACAGTATTAAGTCTTCAGAAAAAGAACCAAATGGAGTGAACTATTGTTTAGAATATTAACAGTTATTGTATTTCAGGTTAAACAATAACACAAACTTACCCAAACCCTAATTCAGATAGATTTTATAAAAATATATAGTGGAATCATAGCATCATCTATTCGTAGTCAAGGTAAAAATATTTATGAAAGGAACTAAGATTCTGCTATAGATGGTTTCTCTTTCAAACACAAAAAATAGTTTCTTCTTTTTTAAAAGTGCAGTAGAATATCCCCCATTCATAATTGTAACTAATTTATTAGCATAAGCAAAGAAATGACCTCAGGAACATACCCAGGTTTTAAAATAGATTTCTAGGTAATGGGCCTGAAAGGCATTTTGATCTGAATTTGATTTATTTTCCAACAATTTTAAATATAATTTCTCATCTGTGTGTAGATATATACAGGCACAAACACACATTCACACATGGTCATACACAAACATTTCACTATCAGATCAGGGTAATTTTTATTGCCGGTCTCTTAGTAATGGCTAACAGAAAACCTATCCCCAACCTAACAGATTACACACATACACACAGCCATTTCCACACTTCCTCACAGTGAAAAGCCCTCTGACAAGATACCAGAAGGTCAAGAGAGACGATGTTTTAATGGCTGGGCCTTGAGGACAACTCTGGTTGCATTTAAATCTCAGTACCAAATGCACTGAGTTCCCTGCCGCTATAATTTTTGGATCAGTCTCTTCAGGAATCAGGCCATGAAGAAAACAGGATAATTTCTCCCAATCTCTCCTATAAACCACAGTGGTAAGACAAGATTTATTTTTGTTCTGGGCTATCATTCCCATGATCATGTGCTTCCTTTTCCCTTAGGAACCACCCAAGGAAGAGTTAAGGGAAAAGATCAAAGAACCACTGCCTTGCCACTAGTACATGCTCTGGAGTTCTGCAGAATGGAAACCTGGAACAGATTCATTGCCTGATGCTCCTTAATAACATAATGAAAAAGTAACTACTGGGGATGTTCAAAAGAGGAAGTGTACTTCCTTTCAGAATGTGAACTCAGAAGTTTATGTGAAATCAAAGCTTAGAGCCATCTTGGAAGACAGCTATACAAAGTCCAAATACTCCCCTAACTCCTGAACTGGACTACTATGAGTCACTTCCAACTTCTGAGCACATTATTTTCCTATTAAAAGCCCCCACCTATTATCTGACCATCTTTTGATAGTTTATATAAACTAATCCCAAATTTTAACCCTCAAAGGGTCTCTTGAACAATTACATAGAAATACTTCTGATTCTTGATGCTTAGAGCAGCTGATAGAGAGGTGCCTTTGACTCTTCAGCACCAAGAGGGTACCTGCGTCAGTAGTATTTTGAACACTCTCTCCACAGTTACTTCAAGCATCATCCTGGGCTTCAAGGTTTCTCTATTCTGCTGCTGGGACTAATGACTTTAAAAGATTCACAGAAGTGCCTCATCCAGGAATCACTACCAAAAACATGAAATGATCAGGTGAGAGAAAGGGAGACAGAAAGGATTGAGCCCAGAAAGGAGTGCAAGAAGCTGATCCCAAATAAAAAGACAAAATTAAGGAAAAACATTATGTATGTATATATAAACTAAAAGCAGAGCATATGGATGCTTCATCTACATGGGAAGCCAAGACAACATCTATAAAAGCTTAATGTGTCACAAGGCTCAGCCATAAGAAATAAGGCAATATAAAAAAAATGACCAAGGTATTTTGGTCACAGAATGGTCTCTTTCCTCCTCCCAGCCAACCCCTGCAAATGCATCTCTATATATCTTTTATATATATATATATAATATAGAATCTGCTTTTTTTGTTAAAAAGTATTTCAATGATCATATATATTTATCAAGGCATGATGGCTTTAGGAAAGGGGGGAAATCCATCATGAGGGAGTTGAGAAGGGAAACACAGGACAGGGAGGTTGGGGTAAGAAATGTAAGAAACTGGGGTCAAACAAATGCTCATCAAAGGGTGGCACCCACAGAATTTTCACTGTTTCCCACTTCAAGGAGGTACTGATGATATAGGTGAGTGCCAGGACCCCATCTCTTCTCTTGTATCCCCTCCCCCAATTCTTCCCACCACCATGCATTTTAATGCCTCATGGCTCTCTCTCCCACATGTCTCTTGGACCCATGCTACCTTGCATCCCAGGGTTAATGGGTATAACCCATATGTCTCTGGCCCTGGGTGCCTGATCTCAGAAGCCATTGCCACTGATATTAATGGACTGAAGATCTGCCACCTGCATGACATTGATGCCACTGTTGGCAAGACGGGCAATACCCTCTGGACAGATGGCCTCCATAGCTACCATATTGGTGGTAATAAGGGCCGAAGAAGTGGCAGCACCACTGCCTTCTGAACCAGCCCCACTGTCCAGGGGCAAAGTGCCCACACTCAGGGCTACGCCTGTGCCTCCCTTCTTATTCTGATGGGTCTTGATATGCTTTGACAGGTGGTCACTCCTCATGAAGCGCTTGGGACACTCAGGGCAGGCAAATTTCTTCTCACCTAAGTAAAAAAAAGAGAAAGAATATTAGAAACAAACATCTCAGGATGTAGGGGGTACCTTGTCCAATTACTGCTTTCAAACTTTATAAACCATACTATTAGGCCAATTTTAGAAGGTGAAAAAAGAGAAAAATCTAATGAGTATCTTTTGCTTTTTGGAGGAAGAAAAACATGTAAGGGTTGGGGAATAGCAGTTCCTGGCCATACATTTTCTTCACACCACAAACCCAAGAAGGAGAAAGTGTCTGTGGCCCTGAATTTCCAGCATAAGTCCCAAATTTCATTTTTCCTGGACAAACTCAATTGCCCACCCCCTGAACCAAACATCCTGTGGTGAAGCGATACAGTGACTGGCTTAAGCCAATCATGGCCCATTCCTGGAGGTGGGAGTAGGATTAATCCTGCCCAAACCAGGTAACTATGAATAGAGACAGAGGGATTGTTTTCAAAGGAAACTTGGCTTTCTGGTACCAAGGAAGAGAGGAAGAAGCGAAAAACAAAAAAAGGAGAAAGGGATGGAGAGAGGGAAGGAGGTTGATATTCAGAAAGGAAGGATTAGAGCAAAAATGTCTGGCAGGACTGAAACTAAAAAGAGTAATTGGATCCTCCAAAATTCCATTCAACTAGCTCCTTCCTTCTTTTTAAAAAAATTTTATTTTATTATTTTAAAAATGTTTTTAAAGTGGTTTTTTTTTTTATTTCAGAGAGGAAGATTGAGGAAGATAGAAACATCAATGAGAGAAACATAGAGATGACTACACACCCCACCACCAGGGATTCAGGAATGCAACCCAGCCCTGGCCAGTGTTTCTCTGTGGTTAGAGCGTCAGCCCCTGCACTGAAGGGTCACAGGTTTGATTCCTGGTCAAGGGCATGTACCTGGGTTTCAGATTCCTCCCTGCCCCCAGTCAGGGCGAGTACCAGAGGCAATCAGTCAATGTGTCTCTCTCAACATTGGTGTTTTTTTTCTCTCCCTCTCCCCCACCCCCCCTCTCTCTGAAAGCAATGGAAAAAAAAAAATCCTCAGGTGAGAATTAAAAAAAAAAAAAAAAAAAAGGAAGAAAGAGACTGCAACCCAGGCATGTACCCTGATGGGGAATCGAACTGGCAACTTCTTGGTGCTAGGGACGAGATGCTCAACCAACTGAGCCACACCAGCTGGGCAGCTCCTTCCTTCTTTTTTTTAATAATATATTTTTATCGACTTCAGAGAGGAAAGGAGAGGGAGAGAAAGAGAGAGAGAAACATCAATGATGAGAGAGAATCATTGATCAGCTGCCTCCTGCATGCCCCCCACTGGGGATCGAGCCCACAACCGAGGCATGTGCCCTTGACCAGAATCAAACCGGGGACCTTTCAGTCACAGGCCAATGCTCCATCCACTGAGCCAAACTGGCCAAGGCTCCTTCCTTCTTAAAGGTTTTCCAGATTAACTCCAATTCCATTTGTGATCCATACATTTAGTTTTAATCATAATTTGCTCAGTATTTTTAGTTATTTCATAGGTATATTTTGTGCCTTTCCATTCTGGTCTATTACTATTTCTTTCTTCTCCAGGCTCCTACTCACCTGTGTGTGTGCGTTTGTGCCTCTGCAGCTCATCTGAACGCGTGAAGCGTTTCCCACAGTATGACCAGGTACACATGAATGGCCTCTCGCCTGTGTGCCAGCGCAAGTGTGCCCGTAGGTGTGAGGTCTTGCCATATACTTTGCCACAGCCTTGAATGTGGCAAATGTGCTGTTTCTTTTTGCCAGGATCCCCAGAGCCCCTGTAAGTGAGAACACAAAGTATTCATCATTCATTCTAGAGATAAAAATGAAAGTACCACAAAGTATCAACAATAATTACCCGACCCATTCAAAACTACCTAGAACTTTTTTAAAAAATGGCTTCTCTTTAGCATCAAAATATAAATCTTTAGTTGATTCTGGTTCTTAATACCCAAAATTCAAGCTGTAGGTTTCCTCTCTACCAGACATTTGCTCTTTTCTGCTTTCCTGTTCCTTAATCCAATTTTGTTGTTTGAAGAAATAATCATTCTCACAGTGATTTGTGAAATCTGTGGGGCATTTTTTTTTTTTTTGAAAGAAGTTTAAATCTCAATACAAGCATTTTCCACAGGAACTACTGTGAATGTGGGGGTATTTTTTGCTAGGAATGTATTTATAAGCAAAGGGTTTCTCCATTTAAGCACCTGGTTAAGGAAAATATTTTACACCTGTAGAGTTTTTTCCTAAAATAAAGTAAAGAACCAAATGGTGAAGATTAATAGCTGAAAAGCTGAAGCAATATCAGGGAGTTCAGTGGAAGAGGAAAATGGACTGAATAGAAGTTAAAGAGGGGAATAAGAATCCTAACTAATTCAAGGCTTGTAAAAAATTATTCCCTGTATGGAGCAGATCCTAAGCTCCTCTAAGGAATCAGCTCTGAAATGTTTTTGCAAACCAATTTGTTCCATGTGTAATCCATTAGTGGGCATTGGGGAGATTTCCAAGAGGGACTTTTCTTTGGTTTTAACAACACATATTAACAGAAGGGGAAAAAAAACATAATAAAAACTAGAGGCCCGGTGCATGAAATTCGTGCACAGGTAGGGTTCCTAGGCCTGGCTGGCAATCAGGGCCGATCAGGGCCTTCCGGCTGCTGGCCAGGGCCTCCCTTCGTTTCACACCACCCCCTGGTGGTCAGCACACATCATAGTGAGTGATTGAACTCCCGGTCGAACTCCCAACGGGACAATTGGCATATCAGACCTTTATATATACAATACATAAGAGAAGATAAAGTTACTCTTAGGTGGAAATCTGAGAAGTTCCTTCAAAAATTTAAATCCACTTTAAGCTTTGTTAAAGGCAAACACTATTGTACTCAGTGCTTTTTTTTTTTTTTTTTTTTTTTTAGTAATCCTCACCAGGGAGTTTTTTTCCCCATTGTTTCTAAAGAGGGGGAGGGAGGACAAACATCAATGTGAGAGAGACACATCGATTGGTTGCCTCTCAAACACACCCCAACTTGGACCCAGGCACATGCCCTTGACTGGGAATTGAACCCACAACCTTATGGTGTGCAGACTGACATTCTAACCCAGCCATGGGCAAACTACGGCCCGCGGGCCGGATCCGGCCCGTTTGAAATGAATAAAACTAAAAAATAAAAAGACCGTACCCTTTTATGTAATGATGTTTACTTTGAATTTATTAGTTCACACAAACACTCCATCCATGCTTTTGTTCCGGCCCTCCGGTCTAGTTTAAGAACCCATTGTGGCCCTCGAGTCAAAAAGTTTGCCCACCCCTGTCCACTGAGAAACATCAGTGTGGGCATACTCAGTGCTTTAATTCAGGTTTTTCCTGTAATGTAGTGTTAACCTACAAATAACTCAGATTATTTTTGTTTTGGTACTTTTCTTACTTTTGTGCTTATTTTTATTGGGACAAAACTTTTTGGGTTTTTTTGTTAATCCTCTCCCAAGGATATTTTTTTCATCATTGATTTTTTAGAGACAGTGGAAGGGAGGGGGAGAGACAGAGAAACACTGATTGGTTGCCTCCCGCACCCGCCCCAACCAAGGCTGGGATTGAGAGCCTGCAACTGAGGTACATGCCCTTGACTGGAATTGAACCTGCGACCATTCAGTCCGCAGGCTGACACTCTAACCACTGAGCAAACTAGCTAGGCTGGGACAAAACTTTAACAGATTTTCTTTTTCAAAGGCATTTAATCAGCTATGTAACTTTCTATTCTCTCAAAAGTAGTGACTTGCCCAGCTGGAGTGGCTCAGTTGGTCGAGTGTCATCTCACGAACCAAAAGATCACCAATTCGATTCCTGGTCAGGGCACACACCCAGGCTGGGGATGAAGCCTGCAGCCTGAGCGTGTGTAAGAGGCAGAGGAACCATGTTTCTCTCATGGATGTTTCTCTCTCTCTCTCCCCCTTCCTTCCTCTCTCTCTAAAATCAATATATATATATTTAAAAAGCAATGACTTGAAAGAAAAAAATAGAACTTGAAACTCTCCAGAGATAATACTAAACAGTATTACTAACGAGAAAATTGTCAGAACTTTATTCTGCAGAACATGTTAGGGTCCCTGATGGAAGAATTTTCTATCTGGACTAAGCCATTTTTGTTTATTTTGAAGGAAAATAAGACTCTGGAAAACTCTTATTCTCACAAGCCATTGTAAAAACACATTAGTGTAGCTTTTTCATTTCTTTGCAAGGCTGTTTTACAAAGCAACCTTGTTAAAACCATCTCAATATAGACATACGGTAACAATCATTAGACCAGCTGGCTCCATCTGATTTCCTTATCTCTAAGAGATAGCAGGCGCCTATTAAGGCCCAAGGTCTTAGAGTCAATAAAAGGATCAGAGCTGGAACCAAGATCTATAATATGACCTAATCAAATGTATTGTGTTATCTCTCATCCCTCTGCAACACTGCCAAGTCTTAAATGTTTTTAAAAAAAAAATCAACCTCTTCTTAACTCCAAATCCATTCACTACTCTTAAGATACTGGCTTAGTCAACTTACCTTCCTTCACTATCTTTACAGTAGGGGCAGGTGCATGCTTCCCGCCGGGTCCTCCGACCAGCTTGGGGTTGGGGATCTGGGCTATTCTCTCCTTCCTCTCCTCCTGCTGTGTCATCATGTATTCCATCACCACCGGCCCCATGGAGGCCAAGCTGAGCTCCATGATCACCTGAAATTAAGAGTAAGAAAGGGTCAAAGCGGGAAATAGGGGAGGTCATCACAGCTGCAAGCATCTCAGTGACTACATTTTTTATAGCACCATTTCTTCAAAGCTTTGAAGTCACATTCACTGACATCACCCATATTTGAAATCTCAAGAATTACTGAAAATACAAAGAGCCACCTTGGCCGGCATTGCTAAATGGTTAAAGCATTGGGCCTCATACCAGAGGGTCTCAAGTTCGATTCCTAGTCAAGGGCATATACCTAGGTTGCAGGTTTGATCCCTGGCCCGAGTTGGAACATGTGTGGGAGGCAACCAATCGATGTTTCTTTCTCTCTCCCTACCATCCTCCCTCCCTCCTTCCACTCTCTCTAAAAATCAATGGAAAAATATCCTTGGGTGAGGATTAACAAACAAAAAAAAAAAAAGAAAGAAAATACAAAGGGCCAATTAAATTTATGAAAGCATAGTCAATCTTACTCAATTTTTAAAATGCAACTCTATACTGGACTTTTGTAAATTTTCACCAGATTACAAAAAGTTAAAACTCTAATAATGCACAGCATCAGGAAGGGTATGGGGAAATAGGCATTTTTATATATAAGTAGTGACAAATAGAACAACCTTTTTGAAGGCCAACTGGCAATATCAAAATTTTAAATGCACACCATCAAAGTAATTCCACTTTGAACCAGCAATGTCCTATGGTATACAAATATATGAAAACAGGGTTTTGTGTAACAGGAAAAAACTGGAAACAATCAAAATGTACATCACTGAGGCACTAAATAAATTATAACCTTATGCAATGGACTACTATACATTCATTAAAAGAATGAGATAAAGGTATATACTGTTACAGAAAGATGTCCAATAAATCTCTTATTCATTCCCTGAGTTAAACTACTATGGAGGCAATCAAATAGTACTGACTAAAAATAAGACTTTAAGGTATTCCAAACTAGAAATCATACAAAACCTAAGAGGCAAAACTTCCTCAAATGAGCAGAAAATTGTGCTGAATATTCAGCAGGGAATAGTAGCTATATATTGTAAGTTTTGACACAATGGGGAGAAGGAAGAGCTAGCTATACCCTCAGGAAAGTTTTTTAAAAATATATATTTTATTGATTTTTTACAGAGAGGAAGGGAGAGGGATAGAGAGTTAGAAACATCGATGAGAGAGAAACATCGATCAGCTGCCTCCTGCACACCTCCCACTGGGGATGTGCCCGCAACCAAGGTACATGCCCTTGACCGGAATTGAACCTGGGACCTTTCAGTCTGCAGGCCAATGCCATATCCACTGAGCCAAACAGGTTAGGGCCCTCAGGAAAGTTCTGATGTGAGATTGGATCCTTTTCAGAATGCTAGAAAAAGGAAGAAAATATAAAGCATACATACATTCTATTATGTCTTTTGATGTCATTTGCTTTTAAAGATAAAAAGTGAATGAAATCACTAATTTTTGTCCTCAATAAATTAAAATAGATAATCACAAAGCTCTAGGCCAGTGTTTTTCAAACTTGTAAAACCTGAAACCCAGCTCGGCCAGCATGGTTGAGCATCAACCTATGAAACAGGAGGTCACCATTCGATTCCCAGTCAGGGCATATGCCAGTGTGGGGCATGCAGGAGGCAGCCTATCAATGATTCTCTCTCATCATTGATATTTCTATCTCTTTCTCCTTCTCCCTTCCTCTTTGAAATCAATAAAAATATATTTTCCAAAAAAAAACAAACCAAACAAACCTGCAACCCAAAGTAAAAAATACATTTTACACTGTGACCTAGTACATATAACTGAAACAAAAGTTTCATACACAATGCTTACCTTTAAGATAAACAATGTAATCTTAAATTTTCTAGACTCTACTTCGTTTTTTTCCCATTAGTACTGTTGATTTTATCGGTTAATTACATTTGACATTTTCAAAAACTGCTCTAGGCCAGTGGATAAACATAAGGTTTTAGAGGAGCAGATAGCATTCTTCTCAGGTTTTCAAAACATCTATTATGAATAAGTAAGTATTCACCTACGAAAGCAAATGACTCTATCCATATTTAAGATTTCTATAAATGGAGTGTTGAATTGGCCTGCTTTGTTTTACCTCTTCTATAAAGAAGGGAATAAGTGTGGTAGATCAAACTCACCATCTAAAATCTAGGCTCTTAATTGTATTCCTGTACCTAATCTCTACTCTTCCCAGTTCATAAACATACTTTTGAGTTACTATGCCTAGTAATAAGCTCTTCTTGTGCTTTCCTGCTCACTCTACCACTTCTAAGTACTAGCCTATGGTATTAAAATAAATTTAACTAAAATGTTTTGAGAATTTCATAATATTGGTAGAGCTAAAACTGGACATTACTAGAATACAGGGTTAAGAACAGGTTCTGAAGTAAAAACAGACCTAAATATGAGTTCCTGCACCACCATCTGAGTAGCTTTTAACAGTGAGCAAGTGACTTCTCATATTATTAATCTCATAAAGTTATCATGAAAAAGAAATGAAATAAATATAAGGTGCTTACTGTAATATCTGTCACATAACAAACATTCAACACATTGTAGTTAACATTAGCAAAATGTCTTGTGGGAAAATCACACCATGAGAAATCATGGAATAAAATATATAGAGCCCTTTGAGACAACATGGATGGACCCAGAGATTATTATGCTAAGTGAAATAAGCCAGTCAAAGAAAGACAAATATTGCATGATGTCACTTATTTGTGGAATCTAATGAACAGAATAAATTGACCAACAAAATAAGTCCAGAGGCATGAAGGCATGGAACAAACTGACATATTGGGGCGTGGTGGGTGGGAAGAGATAAACCAAAGAACTTATAGCCCATGGACACAGACAATAGTGTGGTGAAGGCGTGTGTGTGTGTGTGTGTGTGTGTGTGCGTGCAAGGGCTGGGTGGAGAGGGGCAAAGCGGGTGGGGGACATCTGTAATACTGTCAACAATAGAAAAAAAATTTTTTTAAAGAAAAAGATATACAACAGTATTTTTTTGATCAACCTGCTTTAAAAACTGTGTTACTGATTAGAAACTGTCCCTAGTGGGGATGGAGAATTTATCCTTTGACATTAGCTCAAATAGCTCAGCAGATAAGGCTAGTTAGGAGCTAGTTAGTATCACCAAAAATTATCTACCAAAATTTACCTTCAGAAGAGAAATTTATGAAACTGTAGATCCAGCTATCTATCTACAACAGGTCTTTAGAATCAAGATAAGACAAAACTGTGGTTATACCTGAAACTAATACAAAATAATATTGAATGTAAACTATAATTTAATTTTAAAACAAACAAACAAGAAAAAGCATGGTGCTGATAATCAAATCATTTTCTTGATCTATTTTCCAAACTAACCTAAGTCCATTAAATTTAGAGATGCAATTCATTAACCCCCAAAGGTTTCCCCTGTCCAAATCAACTGGGAAGAGGCAAACCTTTCTCCATTTTATTGAAACACTAGAGGCCCGGTGCACGAAATTCGTGCAAGGGGGTGGGGGTGGGGGTGGGGAGGGGTCCCTCAGCCCAGCCTGGGCCCTCTCAGTCCGGGAGCCCTCGGGGGATGTCCGACTGCCACGGAGGCAAGAGAGGCTCCTGCCACTGCTGCTGCGCTCACCAGCTGTGAGCCCAGCTTCTGGCTGAGCGGCACTCCTCCTGTGAGAGCATATTGACCACCAGGGGGGCAGCTCCTGTGTTGAGCATCTGCCCCCTGGTGGTCAGTGCACATCATAGCAACCAGTCATTCCGCCATTTGGTCTATTTGCATATTAGGGTTTTATTATCCTAGCTAATAATAGACAAACATGGTAATTGACCATACCTTCGCTACGCCTACAATTGGCTAATCAGGGCAATATGCAAATTAACCGCCAACAAAGATGGCGGCTAATTTGCATACATAGGCGCGAAGCCGGCGGAGTGAGACTGAAGGTAGCTCCGGCTGGAGCGAAGGCCTGGGTCCCGGGTGCCAGAGGAAAACCGATGTTGGCAGCCAGGAGAAGGGAAAGCCTACTGCACGAATCTCTTCGTGAAACAGGCCTCTAGTATAGGATAAGAATGTTAACTCAGGACAGGGCATAATTAAGTAAAGAGAGAAACAAAGAAATACTTAAGAGATATTAGGATTCCTTAAAACCATTATGTTTAATGGTAATCAGTTTGGCTCAGTGGATAGAGCATCAGCCTGGGGACTGACAGGTCCCGGGTCCGATTCTGGTCAAGGGCACATGCCCGAATTGTGGGCTCAATCCCCTGTAGGGGGCAGCCAATCAATGATTTTCTCTCATCATTAATGTTTCTCTCTCTCCCGCTCCCTCTCTGAAATCGATAAAAATATATTTAAAAAGCCCCAAAACCCCATGTTTAACCCTTTTTCAACAGTGGTTGAGTATTGACCCATGAACCAAGAGGTCACAGGTTCAATTGCTGGTCAGGACACATGCCTGGGTTGTAGGCTCGATCCCCTAGGGCAAGCATGTCAAACTCTCGGATCACAACGAATATTTTTGCAGCCCAGCGAATATAACGGGTATGCAAGAAACGTTTTAATAAAAATTTCGTAACTTGCCCAGCTGGCAAGGCTCAGTGGTTGAGCATCGACCTAGGAACCAGGAGGTCATGGTTCGTCCTGGTCAGGGCACATGTCTGGTTGCCAGCTCGATCCCCAGTAGGGGGCGTGCAGGAGGCAGCCCATCAATGATTCTCTCTCATCATTGATGTTTCCATCTCTCTCTCCCTTTCTCTCTGAAATCAATAAAATATATTCTAAAAAAATTTCGTAACTTAATTTTTACAATATCCTGTTATACGTAATTATTATTAACAAACTACAACGCTCACTAATGACTGATTACTATAATCGTGTTGCATTCATTTCCCTTACATGCCTTATGCACAGGCGCACCATTTCTCTCCACTAATACTAGAAGCAAATATTTTAGCAGCCAATTGCCACGTGTTAGTCTTGTACTGACTTGTTTGGTGTGCACAACAGGAAATATTTTGCTTTTGGAGAACAAGAAAAATGTGTTTATTTGCGTTACACTTATTAATCTGTGCAGTTATTCAGTGTCTGGTAAGTTCATGTTCAAGAAAAAATATTAATTTTTATTAAAATGTTCTATTATTTTATGTTAATGACTACTCATTTATTTCAGCCCTTTGTATTTAGCATGTCTCTATCGAAATAAATCTACTTTTCTATGAAAACTGAAGCTTTTGTTTTTTTGCGGCCCACAGAAACTTAAACCACGTTTATTTCGCCTGTGTTAGCCTTTGAGTTTGACATGCTTGTTCTAGACAATGTTATCTGTAGTACTGAGACTTTAAGGGAGCTAAATAAAATGAAGTTTGCTAAAAGTTTGACACTTCACATTTTGATACGTGGGACAAATTCCCTGACTGTTAACACTTACAAACAGCATCAAATTCCTTTGCAAGCAAACCAATGATTAAAACCAAAATAGTCCATGGAGTAAACATTTTCAATACCAAAAAAGAAGTGCAGGAAGTGAAGATTCCTATTTTATGTAACCCCTATTTCATATGCCTATTTCTTAAGTTGAAATGCCTACTTCTTAAGTTTGTATGATAAGGCACAAGTAGATTTTATTGCAATAAAATTTTTTTAAACTTAAGCCCAAGCTGGTATGGCTCAGTTGGTTGAGCGTCATCCCTTGGATCAAGAAGTTGCTGGTTTGCTTCCCAGTCAGGGCACATGTGCTGGTTGTGGGCACGATCCCCAGTAGGGGCATGCAAGAGGCAGTTGATTAATATTTCTCTCTCACATCGATGTGTGTGTCTCTCTCCCTCTCCCTTCCTCTCTCTCTTTCTCCCTCTATAATTAATAAAAACATATTTATTTTTTTAAAAATTTAAGACTTAAGTCAATTAGTTGTCAGAATGTTTTCAGGAATAAATCAAAGAACCATCAGTAATTAAGTCTAGACATGATGCTATGTTAGTGCTTTTATTAAGACAGCTCTGGGGGAAGAAAGAAAAGACAGCTCTGACCAGGCATTTGACTAAAAGTTTAATTACCACTACACCAAGATGCTTCTGAATAAGCTAGAGATAAGAATATCCATTGTCTGGGATGACAGGACAACTGTCATTTTCTAAGGCTCAAGGGTGTCATTTAATTAATTTCAAAATGGGAAATGCTTGCCAGCAACAAGCCATCTTTGCTTTCATTGGTCTTTTACGTATGAGTAATTAAAACAAGGAGATAAGCAATTACCAGTCACTAAGAATGATTTACCTTTAAAAAGCATGTTCAAACACACTGTAAATTTCAACAATTTTCCTTGTGCAATCCTAAGCAGCAATAATTCCTGTTTCAAGTCTCAACCCTTGAGGTCTATTTTAAGCATCTTACTTTACAAATATTCAAGATTTAAATAATATAAAAGCAGCTGGATCAGCTACAATAGTATTAATAATCTTGCACCACTAGGTTCAGAAATTTGGAAATAATATTGTAAGAAAACTAATCAGAAAAGCTTAAAATGTAATTCTGACTAAAAACATAGTATGAAATGTGACTTTTAAAATATATATATGTATTTTTATTGATTTCAGAGAGGAAAGGTGAAGGAGAGACAGAAACATCAATGATGAGAGAGAATCATTGATCAGCTGCCTCCTGCACTCCCCACACTGGGGATTGAGCCCACAACCGGGGCATATGCCCTGACTGGGAATGGACCATGACCTCCTGATTCATAGGTTGATGCTCAACCACTGAGCCACAACGGCTGGGCTAAAAATGTGAATATAAAAAATATATTTGTTTATAGAAACTAAAAGCAAAGTTTCAAAAAATTACTGTATCTCCTCAAAAAATTAAAAAGAGCCCTAGCTGGTTTGGCTTAGTTTAGTAGATAGAGCATCAGCCTGGGGACTGAAGGGGCCCGGGTTCAATTCCGGTCAAAGGCACATACCCAGGTTGTGGGCTCGATCTCCAGTAGGGGGTGTGCAGGAGGCAGCTGATCAATGATTCTCTCTCATCATTGATGTTCCTATCTCTCTCTCCCTCTCCCTTCCTCTCTGAAATCAATAAAAAATATATTAAAAAAATTAAAAACAGAATTGGCATAAAATCCAGCAATTCTATTTCTGGTTATATATCCAAAATAATTGAAAGCGGTATCTCAAAGAGATATTCATACCTAGGTTCACAGCAGCGCTATCCATAATAAACAAGAGGTTCTAGAAACAGCCCAAATGTGGACAGGTGGGTAAAGAAAATATTGTAAACGCATACGATGGGATAATATTCAGCCTTGAAAAGGAAGAAAATCCTGTCACATGCTTTAATATGTATGAACTTTGAGGACATTATGCTCAGTTGAATAAGCTAGTCACAATATTCTGTGATTCTACTTATATGACATAAGTAGTCAAATCCATAGAAACAGAAAGTAGAGTAACAGTTGCAAAAGCTGAGAAGAAAATGAGGACTTTAATGGGTATAGCATTTCTGTTTTGTTTTGTTACTCCTTACTTGAGAATATTTTTTCCATTGATTTTTAAAGAGAGAGAAAGGGAGGGGTAGAGTCAGAAACATTGATGTGAGAGAGAGATATCAATTGGCTGCCTCCCACATGCGTCCCGACCAGGGTCGGGAATCAAGCCTGCAACAGAAGTACATGCCCTTAACTGGAATCGAACCTGAGACCCTGCAGTTGGCAGGCTGACACTCTAACCACTGAGCAAAACTGGCCAGGGAGCATTTCAGTTTTGTAAGATGAAAAAGTTCTGGAAATCTATTGCATAACAATGTGAGTGTACACTACTTACCACCATGAAACTACACTTGAAATGGTTACAGTGTGTTTTTTTACCACAATCCTATCTAATAAGAGGGAATATGCTAATTGACCCTCATGTTGTCACAAAGATGGCGGCTCCCACAGCCAATAAGGAGAGAATATGCTAATTGACTGCCATGCCCTCAAAGATGGCAGCACCCACAGCCACAAGATGGCGGCACCCAGTCCCCTCAGCCCCACTGGGGCGCCTGCCTCTGGAGTCCCCCAGTCCTCTCAGCCCCCCAGCCACCCAGGGCCGGCCAGCCCAAGGCACAGGCAAGCCTCAGATGGCGGCCGCCCAACCACCCAGGGCCGCCTGAGGCTCAGGTAACCAGGGCTGGCTGAGGCTTGCGCTGCCAGCAGTGGCAGCAGCAGAGGTGTGATGGGGGCGTTGCCTTCCCCTGATCAATGGGTCACCTCCCATCCCTGAGGACTCCCGGGCTGTGAGAGGTGGCCACTGGACTGAGGGACCCCCCTCCAGTGCATGAATTTTCATGCGCCAGGCCTCTGATTATTTAGCCCAGCTGGTGTGGCTGTGATTAAGCGTCGACCTATAAACCAGGAAGTCACAGTTCGATTCAAGTCAGAGCACATGCCTAGGTTGCAAGCTTGATCCCAGTGCAAGGTGTGCAGGAGGCAGCCAACCAATGATTCTCTGTCATCATTAATGTTTCTATCTCTCTCTCCCTCTCCCTTCCTGTCTGAAATCAATAAAAATATTTTTTCAAAAAGTAATCCTAGCCCTAACCGGTTTGGCTCAGTGGATAGAGTGTCAGCCTGTGGACTCAAGGGTCCCAGGTTCGATTCTGGTCAAGGGCATGTACCTTGGTTGCAGGCACATCCCCAGTAGGGAGTGTGCAGGAGGCAGCTGATCGATGTTTCTCTCTCATCGATGTTTCTAACTCTCTATCCCTCTCCCTTCCTCTCTGTAAAAAATCAATAAAATATATTTTTTTAAAAAAGTAATTCTATATAATAAAACCCTAATATGCAAATCAACTGAACGGTGAAACGACTGGCGGAACAACCAGTTGCTATGACACACACTGATCACCAAGGGACAGATGCTCAACGCAGTAGCTGCCTCCAGCCCGTAGGCCCCGACCCGTGGCGGCGTGCCCCCCAATTGCCCCGCTGAGGGAGGCGACCGACGGCAGTGGCAGAGGGCAGTGCCAGTGCCAGGCCAGCCAAGACAGGTGCGAGCAGGGGCCCCAACTGCCCCGCCAGTCACCCAAGAGATCAGCCCTGATCTTCGACCAGGCCTAAGGACCCTACCCATGCACGAATTTTGTGCACGGGGCCTCTAGTCTACACTAATAAAAGAGAAACATGCAAATAGATGTCACTCCACTACGCCCACCAGCCAATCGGATGAGCATGCAATGAACCCAACAAAGATGGCGGTTAATTTGCATATGCAGGTGCGGAGCGAAGACTGAAGGCTCTGGCTGGACTGAAGACTGAAGGCTCTGGCCAGAGTGAAGACTGAAGACTGAAGACTGAAGAGGCTTGGCTTCTCCGCTGCGGCTGGACCAAAGGCCTGGGTCCCGGGTGCTGGAGGAAAACCAGTGCCGGCAGCCAGGGGAAGGCCTATTTCACGAATCTCTTCATGCAACGGGCCTCTAGTCTATATATAAAAGCCTAAGCGACTGAAAGACCAGAACCTATGACATGCACTGACCACCAGGGGGCAGACACTCAACACAGGAGCTGCCCTCTGGTAGTCAGTGCGCTCCCACAGTGGAAGCACCACTCAGCTGACAGACCCGTCCCGGCGGTCCACTGGCCCGGTGGCAGCCACTCCTTCAGTAGTCCTACACCTACAGACCAGCGCCACCAGCACGATCCTGACAGTGCCTCTGGCATCCTGGAAGTTGGCCTCAGGCACTGCAGCCGCTTCCCTTCCCTAGACACTCCACAAGGAAGAAAGGATATAAAAGCGGCCACCAGGTGGCTCCCGACAACCGGCGCAAATATCACTGGGACAGATCTGGATCCCAGGCCGGCAAGGTTGTCCCATCGCCCACCAGGAGAGCCGACTGCATCCCGGTCACCCTCCCTCAGGACCCCACTTGTGCACGAATTCGTGCACCGGGCCTGTAGTAATTTAATAACTAAAATTCTTCATATTTGTTCATTTTAAACAATCTCCCCCCCAATGTGTAAATGCTAGGGATTTAACAGAACAAAACACAATTAAGTAAATCATAATATTTATGTAATTTTCTTCCCTCTTTCCCATGCATCTACTTTTACAAACATGAGCCAAAATTTTAAGTAAAAGGATAAACAGTTAAAAAAAAAATTTAAAGACCCTGGCCGGTTAGGCTTAGTGAATAGAGCATCGGCCTACAGACTGGAGGGTCCCGGGTTCAATTCCAGTCCAGGGGACATTGCTCAGGTTGCTGGCTCAATCCCCAGTAGGGAGCATGCAGGAGGCGGCCAATCAATGATTCTCTCTCATTGCTGATGTTTCTATCTCTCTCTCCTTTCCTCTCTGAAATCAATAAAAATATATATTTAAATA
>NW_005361075.1:1188081-1197692 GCF_000412655.1 Myotis brandtii
AGGAGGCAGCTGATCGATGTTTCTCTCTCTCATCGATGTTTCTAACTCTCTATCCCTCTCCCTTCCTCTCTGTAAAAAATCAATAAAATATATTTAAAAAACAAAACACCAAACCAAAGAAATTTCTTCATAATATGGAAAATTAGGTTTCAGGGTTATGGGGTTTTTACTTTTCTTTTTTAAATATATTTTTATTTATTTCAGAGAGGAAGGGAAAGGAAGAAAGAGACAAACATTAATGATGAGAGGGAATCATTGATTGGCTGCCTCCTGCATGCCCCACACTGGAGTTCGAACCTGCAATCCAGGTATGTGCCCCTGACCAGAATCAAACCTGGGACCCTTCAGTACGCAGGCAAATGCTCTATCCACTGAGCCAAACCAACTAGGGCACGGGCTTTTTACTTTTACCTTCTTTAAGACAAATGGTCTGTATAAAATTAATACTCTTTCTTTCTTGAGTGCAAGAAACTGCCAAAGAATTCTAAGCAGAGTACTTTCAGATACATCACCAGTAACCATATAGAACCTGGACAAAACTGGGCCCTACAATAGTCTTTTTTTTTTTTTTTTTTTAATAGATTTCAGAGAGGAAGGGAGAAGAGAGAGAAACATCAATGTGAGAGAGAGTCATTGATTGGCTGCCTTTTGCAAGGCCCCTACCAAGGATCAAGCCTGCAATCAGAGCATGTACCCTGACCAGGAATCGAAAGGTGGTGACCTCCTGGTTAATAGGTCAACACTCAAACACTGAACGGGGCCCTACCTAGACTTTAAAAGGGTTGTTAAACCATATCCACAACCGAAATGAAGGGGGTAAGGAAAGGAAGGTCCTGACAGGGAAGTTACAGAATAACATGAAAAAACAATAGATGGAGAGCAATAAGGAGATCAGATTTGCTATAAAAATGTTTCAAGCATATCAGGGAGAAAAATAAGAACTGTCAAAAAAAATCTTTCTAATTGTCAAAAGGGGGGGAGGGTAATTCCCACATTCCCAATATGACACGCTGACCCTTATGTGTTCAAAGACTGATTATGTCTTTGATTTCTCTTTTGCCATTTTGTTCCTCCCTTCATTATCATTGATTATTTATACTTTACTTAGAGATTAAATAAATTCAAATTAATTCATCTGGTTAAAACAAATTCAAACTCATAACAAAGTTTATAAAGAAGTTGTTGATTAACCATGCCTTTTGCTTCTTTTTTTCCAATTATCTGTCTTAGGCTATAAATGTCAGTAACACCTCAAAACTGAAAGAGGGGTTGAGGGGGGGATCAAGTCTATTCTACTTGATAGAAATGGAGTAGAAAGGATCTTGATTTGAAGTAAAAAAAAAATGTGTCACTAAATTTTGTCAGTAGCCTTTGGCAAGTCATTGAATCTTTCTACACCGTTAACACGTTAAGCGCCCAGGCTGTGTTTTTTTTTAATATATATATATTTTATTGATTTTTTACAAAGAGGAAGGGAGAGGGATAGAGAGTTAGAAACATCGATGGGAGAGAAACATCAATCAGCTGCCTCCTGCGCACCTCCCTTGGGATGTGCCCGCAACCAAGGTACATGCCCTTGACCGGAATCGAACCTGGGACCTTTCAGTCCGCAGGCCGACGCTCTATCCACTGAGCCAAACCGGCTAGGGCAACGCCCAACCTGTTTTGTCTTCCGGATGGAAAGTATAGTGTCAGTCACCACTGACTGGGCACTTAACATGTTAAGTCTGAATGAAGGTACTGGAAGGGATGAAGGTTTCCAGATCTAGCAACTGTCAGTTTAACTGCTATTACCATGGCTAGTCTGGTTTAATTTTATTAGGTTTGCAAAGAGCTGTAATTTTAAGCAATCAAAACAGGGTCAATTCAATGAAGAACTTACTGAATAATTTTAAAAGATTTAGCTCAATAGCATTTAACCTTAAGTTATTAGCAACAAACATTTGCTTGCCTATGAAAACCATTTAAAATAATTTTCCAGAGATGTATACACTTCTAACTTAATTCTCTCATCTCTTAAAGGGCAAGTCTTTGTTGTGACCTAGTTATATTTTAACTCCTTCTTGAAATTGTTAAATTATCTTTTATTTTGTACACAGATACATCATGAGAAGGAGGATTCCGTGTACATTAGATAGGCACATCCAAACTTGCTGAACAAGAAATACTGCCTAGTTTCCATAAACCATTCAGAGTTTTAAAAACATTAGAGCAAAAGTACAAATTCAAATTACAGCTCAGGTTTGCAACCAATTCTGAAAAATACTCTTTCTACAGAAAATTTTTCAGGTCTTTTAAGGAGAACAACTCTAAAAAACCTAGGATAGTATTAACAATATAGTCATAGTTGGGCAAATAAGTTTTAAAATAATCCTTCTACACAACGGGGCCTGTATGTTAAATGCTAGAGAAAGGAACAGTACTATTGTGACACACCTTCTGCAAGAAATATGAAAAATATGCTTGTTTTTCAATTAAATAGTAAAGTGAAAAATTTCAACTATTATGTAGTGTTTACACACACAATACAAAGCATTAGTTACAAAAAGCATTACTTATATAAAGCTTTTCTACAGATGTTCATCTTACATCTTACAACATTTTCAAAGCCAACAAAACAATTAAAAGCAAGAAATGACCAGAACTAATTATTAGTGGTAACATTTACATACTACTTTACAAAGTGGAACAATTAAAAGGAAAGGGAGATTGAGAATTGAACAGATACTAAAGTTTTCTCAAACACTAGGCACTCTTGTGCTCTTGTTATTTAATTAAGATCTAAAATGGCCACATTACACAACGCAGTATGATTTAACAATGACGTCATTTACTGAAAGCCACTGGAATGAATAAATAGGAGCAACAGAAAAGGTCTGAAGACTGTCTTCTCAGTCTTTTCAGATCAAGACACCTAAGTTTTAAAAGTCTTTTCTACTTAAAATCATTTAAAAAGTACTAACATCACCATAAGAAACAAATATATTTGATAAAGAAAGCAAATGAGCAAATGATGCAGAAACATTTGATATATTTGATAAAGTGTATTATTTTAAAATAGGAAATTCTCTTGTATGACCTTTTGCACTAGAACAATTCTCAACACATTTAAATCATCTAAATCTACTTATCACTAATGTTCAGATGCACTAGGCTAAAATAAAAGTTTTTAACAAATTAGGTCTCAGCTATCTGACCCCAAGCTTAGTGACACTATTGGCAAACCAACTCTAGTATCACGTTCAACTTAACTTCTAAGAGAAGACATTTTCCTGACCCCGATAAAACCGAACAGATGTGAATTTTTTTATTTTTAGTGCCTGAAATTTGCTTCTTCAGTGAATTATAGCCATCAAGGAAGTATGTTCTATTCTCCTGCCAAAGCCCTGCACTCTTTATTAGGCAGAACTCCCACGAAGTCACCCAAACTCAGTCTTTCAAAGCCAGCCCCTACTCAACCTGGGGTAAGAGTTTTCAGGTCTCAGCAGTTATTGGGGGAAAAAACCTGAAGCTTTGAACTGGAAAAAAAAAAGAAAAGAAAAAAAAAAGATCTACGAGTATGACTACAAAATGAGAGGAAAGGGTGTTGGGGAAAAAAGAAAAAGCTGCTAACTTTAAAAATAAAACAAAAACTAAGCCCATCAATCATTTCACTGTCTGGAAACTAAACTTATTTTACTGGGTGGTCCCTTCCTCACTACCACTCACCAGGGGCAGGGCCATGAAAAACACAGAAATAAAGAGGTGGCTGGTTTGTTTCTAAGTTTGTGCCTTTGCCTGTGTATTCAGCAAACAGAAGTAAACAAGAGTAGAAGTCAACAGGAGAGCTTAGAAATGTTTTAAAAGATTCTTTTATTTTTTAATAATAAATGTAAACAGACCAAGTGAACACCATGGAAGCTTTAGTCTTTCACAACCATGCTATCTATCTACCTATTCTATTCTACTACATCATACTGCCAAGAGCTTGAGTTTTTCTAGTAAAATAACTATATACCAGAAAAGGTAAAATGAGACACTGCAGCTTCTAGGCAACAGCTGAACAGCACTAAGCTTCAAGGAAGTAATTTTATTATCTTTCATTAAGAATGAAGTCAGATCAGTTGAAGAGAAAAAAATGTTGCACAAGTATGACTAACCAGAAAGGAGGAAACTGTATCTTCAGAAACCACTATTAATGAAGCAAAGAACTTCAATTCTCACAAAATGGCCTTTCAGTGCCTCATCTCATTAGTGAATGTCAAGCTCTGCTATCTTACAAAAAGGCATGCATTTTCTTGAGCTCAGAGAACATCTATAACAGCTAGGTAGCCCTATCCTATGACATATTAAATGGCAGACTTCCCCAGAGCATGATTTAGCAATGAGTGCCTCATAACTACTCCTTAGAGCTTAAGTTATAAACCTTTAAGAAATTGCAGGGATCCAAATTATTATTAATGGGAACAATCCTACAGCTTTGCTTTCCTTTGAAGAGCAAACTACTGGATACAACCTCAGAGCAAAGAGAAAACAAATGTGCTAATGTAGATTAACCAGAAAGTATCTAATTTTCCAGGCTGTTAATTTCAGTTTTTTATTAAACTTTCCTCATAATTTTTAGCCTACAAAACACTTGCCAACTCTAGAGCATTAAATTTCAAAGAAGCAAAGCTACACATTTTTAACAATCTAAAGGATTTCTCAAGTCCAGACTTAAAACAGGTAATGAAATGCCTAGGAGAACTAACAAGCCCAACCTCTGGCTGTAGTCTCATCACTTAAAAGTGCTTTTTAGTATCTCAATGTCCTCATCGAGAAAATAAAGCAATTTACAGATGATTTCTTAGGTCCCTTCCAACTGTAACTTTCTAGTGTAAGATCACTAAGAAAATTACTGTCTTGATAATGCTCAAAATGTAGTCATTGTAAATACACCATAAGAATGTAAAAAAGTTAGGGAACTTGACCCCCCAACCCAGATTTTCCAAACCTTCAGAAGGCAGGAAATATGGCTGGCTGCCTATTTGTTATTCTCACTTATATAAAAACCAGTCTAAATGGTATAACATGCTATAATAGAAGTAAGCATTTCATATACCTACATATATTCCAATAGAACTAGGAGTTCAATGGCAATAAACAATTCCCCATAATTTTTATATATCGTGTCAGAATATAAAAACGTATATGTATCCTTTTATCATGCTTTAGTAAAGATTAGCTACCTTGTGATGGAATTTAAAATGATACATTCTAAATAGACTGTAAACTTTTTAAATAGATATGATTTAAATTTCAAATTAACCAATTTGAAATTCACTTAGTTCAAAGTAAATGACTGAATATTGTGGTCAACTGATTCCATACACATTCCTATATACTCTTCTCTAAAGACTATATATATACCTCTTCTCTAAAAGACTATATATATACACCTCTTCCCTAAAGACTATTTTTCCCTTCAATATTCTCCTTATTCCTGATTCCTCTCCACCTCCCCACTTCATTCCAGGCCTCACTCCCTTTCTCTCCCACACACTATTCCTTCCTCAATCACATACTATTTTCATAGCAGTCTTAAGTGGTTCTCTTATCTAAGAAGTATCAGAATCATCTACAAAGCTTATTAAAAATATACATTAGTGCAAGGGCAAGTGGATGGCCTCTACTTTTAAGGCAACTAGGAGTTAAAAAAATAATTAAACCTTGAGTAACCAGCTTGCTCAGGGCAGAACATCCTGATTAACTAAAGATTAACCAGAGAACTTATTGTGTTGAAAAAAATCCTTCTGGAACCCATTATGTCACTTTTCCCCTCACTTAGGAGTTACAGTTCTTCATGAGAAATATCTGATGATTTAATAACTGTCCTATAAATAAGTCGAGTTTATAATCAATTTTTATCCTACACAAGAGTGGACCCCAAAAGCTAAATAAAACCATCAAGCTAAGAATGATTTTATATTTTTTTAAAGGGTTGTAAAAAACAAACCAAAAAAATGTGATTAAGACCACATATAGCCCTTGCTCTAGCCAGGTTGCTCAGTAGATAGAGCACCGGCCTGTGGACTGAAGCGTTTGGGGTTCAATTCTGGTCAAGGACATATGCCCAGGTTGCAGGCTCGATCCCCACTAGGGGGCTTGCATGAGGCAGCCAATCAGTGATTCTTCTCATCACTGATGTTTCTCTCTCTCCTTCTCCCTTCCTCTCTGAAATAAATAAAAATATTTTTTTAAAAAAAGACCATTTAGAGCCCTAAAATAAACACTATTACTAGGTCTAAAATAAGTACTATCAAGCCCTTTACAGAAAATGTTTTCAGATCCTTGTTCTGTAGTACTAAAGGCACTGGAGGTACAGATTCCAGGGTCATTGCCCAGAAGTGCTCCTTTCTCATCAGATTAACTGGGGGAAAAATTTTCCGTTAAATCAGTTCCAAATAGAATCATTGCTATTTCTCTAACTGACTTGCCTAAATGATTAGCCCTTAAGAAAGTTACTCCCTTCTTTGGAATCAACAGTTTCAGCTGAGGTGCTAGTTAAATGTGCAACTAAATGCAAAAAATTAGAAGCCTTACCTGGGGCATTTGCTATAGTCAAGGGCAGGCTTGGAAGCTGGTGCACCTGGATTCCCGAAGCACCCAAAGCACTGAGGTTAATAGTCTGGAGACCAGGCATGGAGGATAGTTGAGCAGCATTCACAGTGACTGTGCCCGCAGGAATAGAGGCAGCTGAGGCTATGGGTGTAAGGGTGGTATTGCTGCTGCTGGTCTGCCCCAGGGAAACACCCTGCATTGGGGCCAAGGTGATTGTCTGGGCCTGTGGGTTTTGAACTTGGAGGTTCTGCAGCTGAAGAGTCTGCCAACTGACCTGTCCATTGGGCCCCACTGTTGGTGTCCGGATGATGATGGGGCCAGAGTTTGGAACAGCCTGAAGCTGGAGGTTCTGGAGGGTTTCCTGGGAGATAGCTTGAGTTGTAAAGGTCTGCCCTGACAATGGTGCTGCTTGAAGAGCCTGGAGGGTCTGTCCCCCTTGAACTAACTGAGGCTGGATAAGAATCTGTTGTTGCTGTGACTGCTGGTTTTGTTCTCCCTCTTTTTGCTGACTTGTTTGCAGTGAACCTCCAGATGTCTGGTTCTGCTGAATGTTCAGAGCATCAGATCCCTGGAGCCCACTAACCCTCTGGGATGTCTGTCCCTGAGAGTTGGTCCCTGCTGATCCGCTGGTGGTAAAGTTCATAATTCCCATGTTGCTGGTGGTAGTAGTTGTTGAATAGCTATTGGCATTGGTGAAAAAGGAGCTAGAACTGGCTTGTGACGATACCAAACTGGCAGAACTAATGGCAGTCCCTGAGGTGACGGGCTGTGAGCCACTCTCCTGGGACCCAGAGCTGCTGATCGTGACTGCCTGAGAGCTAGGAGTCAAAGTAGCTGCAGAAACACTGTTAACAGGTAGCAAAGTGATATTCCCATTCAGGGCCACCGGCACATTGGTCACATACTGAGTCTGTCCTGAGAGGACATTATTAGCCAGGCCTTGGAGGGGGACAGCCTGCTGGAGTAGATTTGGCATAGCAGCAATGATGTTGCCTCCACTTCCTCGATTTGTGATGATCTGTTGGTTTGCACCTGGTATAATCTGTATTTGACCAGAACCGTCCTGCTGCACTTGGGCCCCAGTAGCAGCAAATTGCAGCTGTTGCCCATCAACGGTCTGGAACTGTGGGATTACCTGATACTGAATATTAGGCATCACACCAGGTAGTCCTGTCAGGACTTGCTGATTCTGTAAATTGGAGGTGGCAGCCACAACATACTGCCCACCAGAGACGGTACGATTCTTGGAAGACTCACTGCCATTGCTGCCATTGGTACTGCTGCCACTCTGTTCCTTTGAGGTAGGAGTAGCCCCAGAGGAGGAAGAGATGATCTGCCAGCCATTGGCACCCTGTGAGAGTTGTGTAGCTGTGAGGTCAAGCTCACTGGTGCCCCCTGACTGGGTTGGGCCCTGGGAGTTGTTGCTGTTTTCATTGGGTGATTCAATTCTGCTGCAAGTTGCTGCCAACAGAGCCAAAGGGGATGGCTGGGATTCCTACCCAAAAAAATGAGAGGGAAAGAATTAGTTTAATGACATCCAGCTGCCAGCCTAGGGGGCAGTATACAACAAATAAACAGCCAACAGTGCAGAAAAAACGAAGAGCAAAAAAACCCAAAAAACAAACAAAACAAAAAACAGCCTACGGACTGAAGGGTCCCAGGTTCGATTCTGGTCAAGGGCACATGCCTGCCTGAGTTGCCAGCTTGATCCCCAGTGTGGTGTGGGCAGGAGGCAGCGACCAATGAATCTCTCTCATCATTGATGTTTCAACCTCTCTCTCTCCCCCCCTTCCTCTCTGAAGTCAATTAAAAAATATGTATTAAGCACTACCTGGTTTGGCTCAGTGGATAGAGTGTCAGCCTATGGACTGAAAGGTCCTGGGTTCGATTCCAGTCAAGGACACATGCCCGGGTTGTGGGCTCGATCCCCAATAGGGGGTATGTAGGATGCAGCCAATCAATGATTCTCTTTCATCATTGATGTTTCTGTCTCTCCCTCTTCCTTCCTCTCTGAAATCAATAAAAAATATATTTAAAAAATTTATATACATATATTTTTAAAAAACAACAAACATGAAAAAAATCTGTTGCTGAAATTCTCATCTTTGGGGAATCTTCTCCAAGTCACCTATCTCTCTGTACTTACTTCCCTATCTATAATGTGGTTAGCCCCTTCGTAAAACTTATTCTGTGAAAAAAACCATCTAAGACTATACATCCTCTCAACACTTTCTCCTCTCTGTCCTGATCGTTCCTTACCTGTCCTCCTCCTCCTCCTCCACTGCTGCTGCTACTGCCTGTGCTGCTGCTTCGAGCCTGAGAAAAGGCACCACCACCATTACCATTGCCCCCATTATTGCCACCAACTCCTTTCTCAATCTTCACCACGGCTGTCATTTCATCCATGGAGTGATCTTGGTCTAAAAAGAATTAAAAGATAAACAACTTAAAGTTGGGGGAAGAAAAAGGGTAAGGTGAGGAAGGGTAGAGGAGGTTATGAGGAAACAGACATGACTAAAAGGTGAAAGGAGAGGGGCGGGGGGTGGGGTGGTGGGGGAATGGATGGGAGAGAAGGGACAGTTGTAGGACATGTAGGATATGAACTAGGCTCACTGATGCCAAACTGGGTCTCAGTCTCCTTTTCACAAACTTAAACTCAGAAAACATTGAAAAGATGCTTTTGGTATAGGAAATGTGAAAGGCCGTGGGCATGTTGAAAGAGTTTCAAAAGAAAAAGTATGGGGGGGGGGGAATAGGTTAAGGCAAAAAACAACATGTGGATGTATAGAAAGCTTGCTAAAATTAGGATCAAAGGAGAAGAATGAGGAAAATGCAAGTACAAAAAGTAACAAAAGGAAAGAAGGGGAAAAAAGAAAAGAGATAAAAGGTGTGAGTGGGGAAACATTTGTGAATTCTGTTTAAGGGACTAAAGGGGTCCAGGGATTAGAAATCTGGAGGTTTCCGGGCGGACTGAGGGCGGACCCTAGAGGGAAAGGGCGGTTTCGGGGTGAGGGGCGTGGAAAGGGCGGGAC
>NW_005361075.1:1198091-1200813 GCF_000412655.1 Myotis brandtii
ACCACCCCTAAGCTTTGAGTGGACTCATCCTTACCGCTCATGGTGGCAGCTGAGGGACGAGCTCAAGGGGTCCTGTCCGGGGGGGTTGGGGGGGGCCGGGAAAAACGCGGACGCTGACGAGGCAAGCGAACCCGGACCGGACAGGGAGGGGGGGGTAAGGAGGAGGGAGCAGCGCGCCACAAGCCCAGCCTAGGCCCCACCTCTTCGCTACTGCCCCGCCCAATGAGGGAGGGAGAAAGGAGGGACTTGCAGAAGAAAGGCGGTCAGGTAACCCAATGGCAAGACTCGCTTGCTCTCTAAGGCGTGTAAGACAAAGTTGCGTGCCGGGTGTCCGCCCTAAAAGGCCGCCTCCTCAGTTTTAAAACCCAATGAAAGACGCAGGAAGTGAAAATAGGCGGGAACCATAAATGATAGGCTTGGAAAGCAACCAGTCAACTGCCAGGCGGGCTCCCTGAGAGGTAAGGATAGGAAGAGCTTTGATCGGAGTGACAAAACAACGACCAACCAAAACCCTGGACGTGCCTGAGCAAAGTTCTGGTGGGAGGAGAGATAAAAAGTAGGCAGGAATGGGATAGGATGAAGCTCATCGAAACCAATTAAGAATCAGGCGGGCATCCAGGAAAGTTATGATTGGATTAACGCTGAAAAAAGACAAGATAAGACGCGAATTGACGGAACTAAAAGCCAATTAAATGCCGAATGAACTCTGAGGGCGGCAACTTAGAGTAAGCAGAGGAGAATTAGCGTCTCCGTCAGTCACTCGGTCCAATGAGGAAGCGAAGAGAGCCAGGGCACCGCCTCCATCTTGGCCAATGGGCGTTACTAAAACTGCCTGTTGCGGGGGAGGGAACAGGGCTGTGCCAGGAGGGGTTCGTCGCCATATTGGCCCTTCTCAGGGGACGTCTTTACAGTCACTAGGTGGTATCTTCAACGGCTCAGCAAGTGTCAGGGCCAAGAAACTCGAGGCGCAGTTATCACTCGCCACAGGGCTCGTTTGAGTCTTCCTTTAAGGACCCTTAAAAGCACTTCTCAAATCTGACGGCTCCCAGGCGAGCCCAGAGGCAGGCGGATGCCTCTGAACGTGGGTGTAAACCCTGACGGCGCGGGCGCTCACCCCGTCAGCCAATACTGAACTGACCAATTTGCAAGGTCTTTATGAGGCTCTAGCAAAAGCCATTTTTTTATCATTTTCCCTAAAGGTGTAGACCCTGTAACGTATAGCGGGTTAACTTTTCAAGAGCTTGTCTTAAAGCCGGGGTAGGGAATCTTTTTTCTGCCAAGGGCCGTTTGGATATTTATAACATCATTCAAGGGCCATACAAGATTATCAACTTAAAAATTAGCCTCCTATGTTTTGGTCAAACATTCCATTAACTCACCCCCGAATGCCTTGGCAGAAGCCAAACCAAATGATTTTGGGGGGGCTTTATATGAGCTACTTACTCCCCCCACACACAATTGTAAATACCCTTTGTGCATAAAACAAGATAGTAAGAGTTCCTGCTTTTTGTGACTACAAAGATGAAAGAAGATTTTTCCCCAGGCACCTGAGTTTCTGGCCTCCTGTTCTGCCTCTCCTTTATCCTAGTTTTGGTGGAGGCGGCCTGGGTGGCTTGTCAATGATATGATGAGGTCATTTTCTTTAGCACTTGTATATTATGTGTTGTCACTTTATTATCTACAATTTCAGCACTTGATGATAGATTGTCATGTTTTAAAGTATGGATTCCCCTAAAACAGACCTTTGCTGCTTTGGGCAGAGGCTAAAGAAGGTGAAGTGATTGTGGAATGTTAGGTGCCTGGGTCATGTAGGTGTTTTTTTATTCTTTATGTCATCCTCGTAAGGAAGATATTAGTAAGTATTAGAGATATTATGTATTTTATAAGTGAAGAAATTAAGGCTGGGAAGTAACTTGCCCAAGGTCACAAAGCTAATGAGTTGTAGTTCCAGATTCCAACCCAGAATAGTCCCATAAAAACTCTTCCATTAATTCTTTAGTGAATAAAGTAATGCCTTGTGTAACCATTTATAAAAATGGGCTTAATTGGGAGCAGGGTGGATGGGGGGAGGGGAAATCAGTACTTTCAACAATAAAGATAAATTTAAAAAATAAAAGCTATGTGAATGATGAAAAAAAAAAAGGCTTAATTAAAAAAACCAAAACACTATTTTTTTCCTGCCTCTTTCCCTCCTCTGGCTTTTTCCTCCCAACTCAAGGAAGTCCTTCTCCATGGCCTCCCAGAAGGGGTCTGAGCCTTTATTGTTTTTGTTTTTAATGTTTTTTGCTGTTACCTTCTAGCTACTGGGGAAAAACAACCTGCCCATACTTCCAGTTCAAATGGCATCATTCTCTTATTTTATTATAAAACATCACATTACATTAATATTAGCATCTTTCCCTAGATCAAAGCTTCTCAAAATATAATGTCAGACAGTATCAGAATCCTGTGGACTGCTATTTTAAAAGGTAGATTCCTAGACCCCCTCTCATACCTAATAAATCTGATTATCTGAGGTGGGGCTTGAAGGTATGCATTTTTAAGTAGCTCTTTCAAAGTGATTAGTCCCTAAGCCAGTTTTAAGAAACACTAAGGGAAGAAACGAGAGAAGAAACTTCCAGAAGGGAAGAAACTTCCCAGAGGGAAGAAACTGCTTTACTCATCTTTGTAAACCAAGCTCTGGGGATTCTAACAGCTGTTTAATGCATTCAGCAAAAGACCA
>NW_005361075.1:1200850-1203036 GCF_000412655.1 Myotis brandtii
GTGTGCTGTCAACGTTGTGGAGCAGTCCTGTGAACATTTCACATACCTTGTCTAACTTAATCCTTTCAACCAATTTAACAAACTGCCATCCCTTTTACAGATGAGAAAACTGAGGCTCAAATTCTTCAATTAAATGATAACAGTTCTGTTTCGTTCCGAAGCATGTGTTTTTTTCCATGGTTCTAAGCTCTTCTATGTCTGAAATGGGAACTCGAGTTTTATTTTATTCCAGGTATTGAGAAAAAGACTTAGATTTTGACTCAGGAATTCAAGAGCCATCATCCTTTTCGCAATACTCTCTCTTTGCTTCTCCAGCACAAGACAGAATTCAGAACCTGGCCAGTGAAGGATGTCCTCAACATATGCTTATTGATGGTCCCCAAAAGCAAGTGGACATGATCCGTCTTGTCTGTTTCACCTGTGAAAACCTGAACAAATTTTGTTTAGACTAAACACAAAATACAAAACCAAAAATGAATAAACTTATTTCAAGACCTCTCAAATTACTTAAATAACTTCTACAGACTGTGTTTAAAAAGCAATGTGAGGCCCTAACCGGTTTGGCTCAGTGGATAGAGCGTTGGCCTGCAGACTGAAAAGTCCCAGGTTCAATTCCGGTCAAGGGCATGTACCTTGGTTGCGGGCACATGCCCAGTGGGGGGTGTGCAGGAGGCAGCTGATTGATGTTTCTCTCTCTTCGATGTTTCTAACTCTATCCCTCTCCCTTCCTCTCTGTAAAAAAATCAATAAAATATATTTATTAAAAAAATAAAAAGCAATGTGAGAAAAACAAAGTTGGAGAAATCACAATACCAGATTCCAAGTTGTACTACAAAGCCACCATAATCAAAACAGCCTGGTACTGGCACAAAAACAGGCATATAGATAAATGGAATGGAACAGAGAACCCAGAAATTGACCCAAGTCATTATGCTCAATTAATATTTGACAAAAGAGGCAAGAGCATACAATGGAGTCAAGACAGTCTCTTCAATAAATGGTGTTGGGAAAACTGGACAGATACATGTAAAAAAATGAAACTAGAGCACCAACTTACACCATACACACAAATAAACTCAAAATGGATAAAGGACTTAAACGTAAGAATTAATATTTGACAAAAGAGGCAAGATCATACAATGGAGTCAAGACAGTCTCTTCAATAAATGGTGTTGGGAAAACTGGACAGATACATGTAAAAAAATGAAACTAGACCACAAACTTACACATACACAAGAATAATCTTAAAATGGACAAAAGACTTAAATGTAAGTCACGAAACCATAAATATCCTAGAAGAAACCATAGACAGCAAAATCTCAGACATTTCTCGTAGCAATATGTTTATAGATACATCTCCTAAGAGAAAGGAAACTAAGGAGAAAATAAACAAATGGGACTACATCAAAATAAAAAGCTGCACAGCAAAAGAAACCACCAACAAAACGAAAAGAGAGCCTACTGTATGGAAGAACATATTTGGCAATGATACATCTGATAAAGAGTTAATATCCAAGTGCTCGCTTCGGCAGCACATATACTAAAACAATACAGAGAAGATTAGCATGGCCCCTGCACAAAGATGACATGCAAATTCATGAAGCATTCCATATTAAAAAAAAAAAGTTAATATCCAAAATATGTAAGGAACTCATACAATTTAACAAAAGGAAGACAAACAATCCAATTAAAAAATGGGCAAAGGATCTAAATAGACACTTCTCCAAAGAGGACAGATGGCCAAGAGACATATGAAAAATGCTCAAAGTCACTAATCATCTGAGAGATGCAAATCAAAATGACAATGAGGTATCATCTCACCTGTCAGAATGGCTACCATCAACAAATCAACAAATGGCAAGTGCTACTGAGGATGTGGAGAAAAGGGAAGCCTACTACACTGCTGGTGAGAATGCAGACTGGTGCAACCATTATGGAAAACAGTATGGCATTTCTTCAAAAAATGAAATATGGAAATGCCATTTGACCCAGTGATCCCACTTCTAGGAATATATCCTAAAAAACCCGAAGCACCAATCAGAAAGAATGTATGCACCCCTATGTTCATAGAGCACAATTTACAATAGCTAAGATCTGTAAACAGCCCAAGTGCCCATCAGTAGATGAGTGGATAAAAAAGCTGTGGTACATTTATACCATGGAATACTATGCAGCAGTAAAAAAGG
>NW_005361075.1:1203627-1216382 GCF_000412655.1 Myotis brandtii
GGTCAATGGGGAAAAAATAGGTGACATATCTAATACTTTCAACAATAATTTTTTTTTTAAAGCAATGTGGCCTGACCAGTGTGGTTCAGTGATTGAGCATCAATCCATGAACCAAGAGCTCACCAGTTGATTCCAGGTCAGGGCACATGCCTAGCTTGAAGGCTTGATCCCCGGTGAGGGGGTGTGCAGGAGGCAGCCAATCTGTGTTTCTCTCTCATTAATGTTTCCCTATCTCTTTTCCTTCCTCTCTCTCTAAAAATAAAACATTTTAAAAAAATCAATGTGGATTATTTGTGTCACAATAAAACCTCTCAGAAAAACATGAATTATGCCTGGCTGTATAATATGAAACTTCACATGTAGTAAGTGGTAATATTCCAGTGTGGCAGTCAAGGCTTAGTGGTCTGACCTTTTATTCAGGGTCATCTTCCATTTCTGTCCACTGCATTCTCTTACCCTTCACTTTGTTGACATTTTTTCCAAACCCATGCTTTCTTGGGTCTCCAAAGACCAGAATCACAGTTCACTCAGCTTGTCCTTCTGGGCTTCTAAAATTTTACTCTTATGTTTTATAAGAACAATTTCTATGAAGTCTTTCTGACCTCCCCTAGGAATTAAATACTCTGTCCACTGTCTTTTTTGTATATACCTCCATTAGAGATATATAAAGATCTTCAAGTAGACAAAGCAATCTGAAAACCCATACAGTGCCTTTTCACTTTGTATCCTCAGGGCCTGGCATATAGTTGACACTCAGTAAGAGGAAGGGGAAGATGTAGTTCCTGAACATCCTATATAGGTCTCCAGATACTGCAATGCTAAGGATTGATTGTCAGCCTTCAGTTGGTTGCCTTTTGCAAGTTAAATCATGGGGATGTTCATGAACATTAAGGTGCCTCGCGCCTAGGTGCCTAACAGGCTCCTCTCTTAGCTCACCCAGTAGCGGTGCAGGCCACTGCCAAGCCCACCAACGACATCATGGTGCATGTGATTCCAGACCAGCACTTTCACTGTACAAGTGAGCCATGTGTACTCTGCAGCCTGCACAGTATGGGCAAGATTGGTGGCGCGCAGAACAGAACCATTCCTACAGTCAGCTGCTGTGTGACCTGCTGGCCTAGAGCCCAGACATAAACTACTGGGACAAGAACAGCTCCACCTTTCCCTGAGGGCCACACCAACCCAACCCACCTGCAGCAGGCCCTGCAGCCCTCCACATTTTCCCACCCTGCTCCCAGGGACCCCCAGTGCCTGCTCCGAAGAAGTAAATGGTTTAGAGATTAATAATAATAATAATAATAAATCATTCTTCCTGATTTTGAAAACACTCTTTAGCTTTCATCAACTTCCCACATAGCAATCTGGTAACTGGGAACAGTTTACAAATTAAAATACAGATGATTGAAAACCTTCTTTTTATACCATCTTTGTAACATTCCTTCTCAGTAAGCTTTCAACTACAGCTAAGTGCAAAATAGACTGACTAACGTTTCTTTTACTTGTCCTGTCTACTCTAAGATAAAGGAGCTTGGGAAAAAAAGCAAGAGTCTCTGACAAGTTAAGTCCTAACAGTCTCAACAGATAGTGTTCTAAACCTTTATTCTAGCTCTCCAAACAAGAAAACAAAGTGTTTATGTTTTTATTGATTTTATTTCTTTAATATATTTTTATTGATTTCATTTTTTAAAAATATACTTTCATTGACTCCAGAGAGGGAGAGAGAGATAGAAACATCAATGCTAAGAGAGAGAATCATTGATTGGCTGCCTTCTGCACACAACCCACTGGGGATCAAGCCCTTAACTTGGGCATGTGCCCTGACTGGGAATTGAACCTTGACCTCCTGGTTCATAGGTCGACGCTCAACCACTGAGCCATCGCTGCCTGGCAAGCCTAGGTTTTTCACACATGCAGTCTAAAGTAATTTCCCCATGCTATGGTGTCTGTAGAAGCCGAATGAATCATCATACACATTCCTGTCTTTTTAGGGCCCTGGAAAGACAAGAAACAACAACAAAACTGTAACAAATCAGGTTATTTTCTGTTTGGGAAGCCCAGAACCTGTTCATGAGAAATCCGGGACTGGCTGTAGGTATTATTATTATTATTATCATCATCATCACCATTAGTTTCAATGACTCATTCTGTACCTGTGCTATGTCTTTGTTTCCTTATCTGAGAAGCACTGTGGCTCATCCCTGCCTAGACTGTACCTTATACTAGGAAGGCCTTTGTTCACTGTGGCAACCAGTCTGTGGCTCTGATGGTTTTCTGGAGGAGGAGGAAAGTCTGAGGGGGGAAAATGAGTTTTTATCTTAAGAGTTGGGAAGCATGGTCAAGAATACATTTTAGTTATTGTTGGAACTGAGCTCTGGCCCAACCTTCTAGAATATTTTCTTTTTTGAAGAGGGCTGTAAAAAGACAGGCCTGACTGTGCACCTACCTTGCTGATGGTCTCTGGAGCTTGGAGATCCTTTAGCAAATAAAAGCAGAGGTGATTTGAGGCCTGGTGGGGAAGAGGAAGAGAAATTGCTGAATGACTCGAAATTCCACAATCCGGTCTGCATCTTGACAGCTAAAGAAGCAGGCTCACTACCCCACCCTGCATTCCATCCAGCTCAGAGAGGAACCTGGTCCCCAAACTGAGCAACTAGAGGGCTTTTCTGAACATTTAAATCTGATCCCTAGGGACTCCAGCTTGAAACAAAGACATAATCAAAACATTTCCCTTACCCCAAATATCCAAACCCCTCAGGCTCCTCGGGGATCCAAAGCTCAGCTGACCTGGCAGAAAGCTTGTGCTTAATGCCAATTTACTGTTACCAGCTACCCCTCTCCAACCAGACCTCGGCATCCCAAGGATGACTGGGGTGCAGTAAAGAATTTTATAGTCTTTAACCAAAAATGAAGCAGTTTCCCTTTCTCTTTCCTCTCGTGAGAAAATTAACCCTGTGTCCCCTCCAGAGTCCAAAGTTGAGGAGAGGGTTACACTATTCCTAGCTTCCTGTATCCAGAAAAGAGGATGACCCCCAACAGGCTCAAACAGATCTGGAAAAAGGACCTGCCCTTAGCCGACATCCACAGTAGAAGCTGGAGGAAAGGTTTCCCCCTCCCACGCAACTGGAACCTGGGCTAACCTGGAGGCCCGAGTGCCGGGCTGGGGGAGGAGGACGGTGGATTCATAAACAAACCCGCCTGGGCCACGAGGTGCCCAGAAGGGAATGGGGTGGAGTTTGTTGGCCTCTTAGACCCAGCGAGATCTGGAAAACTGCTGTGGGCTGGGCTGGGCCTCTTATTTCCGGGGCTAGGGTGGACCATCTGGCTCTCCTCAACCACAAACCCCTCCTTCCTGCTTTGCCCTCCCTTGAGAAGCCAGCTGAGGTTCGTTGAGGCCTGACACCTGACTTTTCTACAGGGAGTTTTCTTTGTCCCCAGGGTGAGGGGGTGGTTCATGTGGGGGAAAGGCCCTGGAACATCATGTTAATTCCTTCTTGGGGTGACTTGGGAAAGGACAGGAGCTTCACAGACTTCTGCCCCCCAGAGGGGTTTTCCCTCAGCTTCCCTAACACGGATGCCTAACGTAGGGGTAACTTTTACCAAGGCCTTCCTTCTTTCTGCTCTCCCCGCCCCCCACCGCTTCAGGCGATCAGAGGTGCCTGCACAAAGGTCCCTGGAAGTCTTCCAGGAAGAGCTTACCTTAGTCACTCACTAGACTAGTAACTAACATCTGTAGATTTTGTAGCATATCTTTCTAACTGATTTAGGAAATAAATTAAGCCCTTGAGAAGTGTGCCCAATCAAGGTCTCAAGGCAGAGTTGGTGGGGCTCCCTGACATCAGTTCTACTCCAGCATTTCCCCAAGTATGAGGCACTTACCACTAGTGGAATTTGAACATTTCTGTATGTTCTTGTTAATCCTCACCCAAGGATATTTTTTCATTGATTTTTAGGGAGAGTGGAAGAGGGGGAAAGACAGAAACGATGATGTGAGAGAAACACATCAATTGGTTGCCTCCTGCACGAGCCCCAACCAGGGCTGGCCGGGTAGGACCCTGCAACCAAGTTACCTGCCCTTGATCAGAATCGAACCCAGGACCCTTTGGCCCGCAGGCCAATGCTCTATTCACTGAGCCAATCTGGCTAAGGCTCTGTGTGTTCTTTAAATGAATTTTAGAAGGAATTTGAACTACATATCAAACCTATCATTTCACAGATGTTATTGTTAGGATAAAAAAATTAATACTATGGAACACGGAAAACCTGATAACAGTAAAAATTATGAAGGTGGAGCCCTGGTCAGTGTGGCTCAGTTGGTTAGGCTTTATCCCATGCATTGAAAGTTTGCTGGTTCGATTCCCAGGTTTCCAGCTGGATCCTGGGCAGGGGATTCTCTCTCATCATTTGATGTTTCTATCTCTCTCTTCCTCTCCGTTCCTCTCTGAAACCAATAAAATTGTATTTAAAAAAATAAAACAGAAGAGGCAAAACAGCATAATCTTATTTTGAACAAACCAACTGTAAAAAGATATTTTGGGGACAGATGGGAAAATTCGCATATAGACTGGGTATTAGATGATATTAGGAATGATTATTAATTTGGAGGGGATGAAAATACTAGGGGATTATATAAGAACTTTTTAAAAAATCCTCACCTAAGGATGTTTTTATTGATTCAAGAGAGAGAGAGAGAGAGAGAGAGAGAGAGAGAGAAGATCGAACTCAAAAGCTAGGTATGTGCCCTGACTGGGAATCCAACCAGCAGCTTTTTGGTGTTTGGGAAGACGGTCCAACCAACTGAACCACCTGGCCAGAGCAGAACGTTTTTTAAAATTTCAGTCGCTCAGTGGTTGAGCATCGACCTATGAACCAGGAGGTCACAGTTAGATTCCTAGTCAGGGCACATGCTTGGGTTATGAGCTCAACCCCCGGTGGGAGGGTGTAGGAGGCAGCCGATTGATAGTCTCTCTCATCATTGATGTTTCTATCTCTCTCTCCCTCTCTCTCTTCCTTTCTGAAATCAATAAAAATAAACTTATTATTCACTTCAGGTGTACAGTATAGTGATTAGACATTTATATACCTTATGAAATGATTATCCAGATAAGAATAGTACTCATCTGACACCATACATAGTATGAACAAAAAAGGAATTCTAAAAAAGTAATCTCACAGGGTGATCTGATCATAAATTCCTAACTGGACAAGTCATGATGAGTAGTCACGCCCCAAGCATATAACTTTTTTAGTAAAAGGCTTATCTTTGCCTTAAGCAAGCCCTGTTCATTGTTTTTGTGCATCTAGGTTAATACGTTTTTGATCAAGCAAACCACCCTCAAGATAGCAATAATGGGGCACACTCCCTCCCAGGAGCACTTCGGTGTCTTGCCCTTCCCATTCTCCTTCCCTTCCCCTTTTCCTCCTCTCCTCTCCCCTCACTCCTCCCCCTCTACCTCAGGGCCCCAGGCTCACTACCATTAGCTTCCTCATTCCCAAGCTCCAAAGGCCCTTCCTTTGTCTCTAGAACTTATTTGCTAAGTCCATTTCTTCTAGGAATTACTTTTTCTACCTCTGCAATTTACCCAATAATTATTCTCTTAACAACAGCAACAAAAAAAGACAGCAATTATGGTACATTTACACAATGAAATACTACTCAGCCACAAAAAAGAAGGAAATCTTATCTTTTGTGTCAGCATGGATGGACCTGGAGAGTATTATGATAAGTGAAATAAGGCAGAGAAAGACAAGTACCATATGATTTCACTTATATGTGGAATCTAATAAACAAAATAAACTAACAAACAAGATAGAAAAACTCAGAGATACAGAGAACAGACTGACAGCTGTCACAGGAGAGGGAGGTTGGGAGGCTGGGTGAAAAAGGTGAAGGGATTAAGCAAAGGGGAAAAAAGATTAGAGACAGACAACTGGTGATTATCAGAGAGAAAGGGAGGTAGGACTTGGTAGAAGAAGGTAAAGGGAAGGTAGATGATGATGGAAAAATACTTGACTTGAAGTGGTGAACACACAATACAATATACAGATGATATATTGCAGAATTGTATACCTGAGACATATATAATTTTATTAACCAACTAGAGGCCCCGTGCACGAATTTGTGCACAGGTGGGGTCTGGTCGGCCTGCCCAGATGGAGGCTGATTGGGGCTGGGCTGGCAGGAGGGAGGGGACGTGGGTGGTTGGCCAGCCCCATCCCCAATCAGGGTGGGGGGTCCGATCAGGGGCAGGGCCAGTCAGGGGGAGGGATTGATTGGGGCCCCCATCGGGCCAGTTGGCCACCGCAGTGCGTGTCATAGAGACCAGTCATTCTGGTTGTTCCACCGTTCCGGTCGCTTGGCTTTTATATCTATAGATGCCACCTCAATAAAGTCAATAAAATTTTTAAAATTTCTCTACAGGTCTGGATGTTTCTTACATTGACAGTAGTTATTACAGTATTAGTTTTTAAATTTTCATTTGTTGATTTTTAGAAAGAGAGAGAGCCTGGGCAGCATGGTTCAGTGGTTGAGCATCAACCTATGAACAAAGAGGTCATGGTTCGATTCCCAGTCAGAGCACATCCCAGGCTCCAGGTTCCCAGTAGGGGGCATTCAGGAGGCAGCCAATCAATGATTCTCTCTCATCATTGATGTTTCTATCTCTCTCCCTCTCCTTTCCTCTCTGAAATCCATAAAAATATATTTTAAAAAAGAAAGAAAGGAAGGAAGAGAAACATCCATTTGTTGTTCTACTTATTTATGCATTCATTGGTTGATTCTTGTATGTGCCCTGACTGGGGATTGAACCCACAACCTTGACATATTGGACAACACTCTAACCAACTGAGCTACCCAGCCAGGGCAGTTATTACAATATTATTAACTTTATTTCCTATGCATAAATGCTTTTTTATTAGCAATGCATATTGAAATATTTAAGAGTTTAATGCCATTATATCTGTAAATTATCTTAAATACTTTCCAAAACACTGACCTAAATATGGTAAACATTAATAATTGTTAATGCTAAATGATAGTTATATTACATTCACTTTCCTTTCTATTCTGATTTAAATGATCTTTAATAAAATGATTACAATATTTTAATTAAATAATAATAATGATGAAAATGCCCACTAGCTCCTTTCTCCTTTCACATCCCCAGTCTCAGGCCCCTTTCCTTCCTGTCTGCCGAAGTTCACACCTTCTTGGCTGTTCTCCCTGTTTTCCCCTTGCCACATCAGCCTGTGACATCCTGCCAAAGACATGCCACCTCTTGCCACACATCTCAAGGTTTGGTTGTTTAGAGAAAGGAAGTAGAAATCTGGGGCTTCTCCTACAGTGCCTTTTTAGAATCAGGTTTTGGGTGGTGGTACTGAAGCCACCTGTGTCTCAGCCAGTCAATACTACATACTGTATGGCTAACCCAGAGAAGGAAAGGACTGAGGAAAAATTGAGCATTCTCCCCTGGGACAGGCTTCTGACCTATGCTAAGAAGGAGGCAGGAGGCTGAAGAACTTCCTGCCTCCCAGCCTTTATGATTATTTGATTTGGGGTGGTGAATACACAATATAATATACAGATGCTATATTGCAGAATTGTATACGTGAAACCTATATGCCTGTAAATAAGCAGTGAAGGAGACACATATATAAATGATGCCTTTTGAAGGAACTTTGTGCCCAGTTTTCTCCCCAACAAACTTCTCCCTCTTTAAGCCCTTATCATCCCCCCTCACAGTAGTAATCAATCATCAAGTCCCATCAATCTTATTCCATAAATGTCTTTCAGATTCATCCCCTCCTCTCACTATCCCTCATCACTACCTAAATTAGGCATAGTCATCATTGCTTACTTGGTAATGTTAATGTTACTGTATAGAATGGATTCCTTGTCTCCAGCTTGATCCTCTTCAAAAGAGGCTGCACACTTTGGCCTCAGGGAGTCTTACCTTATTGAATACGGATCTCAGTAGCTGGTACAAATTAAATCAAATCTTTGCAGGCCCTACCTTTCACCTAGAAATGTAACTAAAGTTCCAGCCATGCTCACTCAACTACTTATTATTCACTATTAAGGCCAAGTGGTTTCCTCTGTGACATCCATTGATACACACATAGGTATGTGCCTGGAGTACCCTTCCCCCATAGTAGTTCAACAACTCACCTTTCAGAGCCTTTGTGCACTGCTGGTGGGAATGTAAATTGGTGCAGCCACTATGAAAAACAGTATGGAGGTACCTCAAAATATGAAAAATAGAATTACCATATGATGTAGTAATTATACTTCTGGATATTTATCTGAAAACAAAAACACTAACTCAAAAAGATATATGTGAAAGGGCGAGGGCTACGCCCTCCATCTTGCCCCAGGGTAAGTGCTCCATCTTACCTTGGCCATGTGGTTGGCAAGGAGCTTCTTCCCGGAAGTCTAAGCCTCTGCTAGCCACACCCAGGAACAAGACACCGACTTGCGCCTGGCCAATTGGCAAGGCCACAGCCCTTTCACCTCTTACTCCAACCCCCTATAAAACCCCTCTCCACACAGAGTTCTCTCTCTCTCTGCTTCCTGTCGCTGCGTCGACAAGGTGGGGGAGCCGAGCTAGCTCGAATAAAGACTCTTATGCTATTGCATCGGACTGGCTCCCTGATGTGGGTTCTTGGGGATCCTGAAATCTGGGCATAACATATGTACCCCCATGTTCATTGCAGCATTATTTACAATTTAAGGTATGGAAACAATTTAAGTGTCCATTGGTGGATGAATGGATAAAGAAAATATATAAGTGGATAAAGTACATATATAAAATGGGATATTATTCAGTCAAAAAAAATGAAACCTTGCCATTTGCAACTACATGGATGGACCTTGAGGTCATTAAGCTAAATGAAAAAAGTCAAACAGAGAAAGACAAATACCCTATGATCTCACTTATATGTGGAACCAGAAAATAGACAAAAAACACCCAGCTGGATGACTCAATTGATTGGGGCATTCTCCCATACACCAAAAGGGATGTGGGTCCGATCCCCGATCCGGGGGTGTATGAGAGGCAACTGGTTGATATTTATCTCTTACATCAATGTTTCTCTCTCAAATCAATCAATGCAATCAATAAATTGAAAATATTTTAAAATCAGTAACTATGTATGGTGACGGGTGTTAGCTAGACCTAAATATTAAATTATTGTGTTATACACCTGCAATTATACCTCAATTTTAAAAATTTTAATAATAATAAAGATACCAAAAGGAGAAAAGAAAATTCATCTTTTATGTCTTAGACCAGTGGTTCTCAACCTTCCTAATGCCATGACCCTTTAATACAGTTCCTCATGTTGTGGTGACCCCCAACCATAAAATTATTTTCGTTGCTACTTCATAACTGTAATTTTGCTACTGTTATGAATCGTAATGTAAATATCTGATATGCAGGATGTATTTTCATTGTTACAAATTGAACATAATTAAAGCATAGTGCTTAATCACAAAAACAATATGTAATAATTTATTCAATATGTGTTTTCCGATGGTCTTAGGCGACCCCTGTGAAAGGGTTGTTCGACCCCCAAAGAGGTCGCGACCCACAGGTTGAGAACCGCTGTCTTAGACTGTTGTAGGCAGTTAGACAGATATGAGCAGGGCAAGGACCATGGCCCAGGTACAGACACACCAATGCCTTTCCCTTTCCTTACCTTTTCACCTTCCTCCTTCCCTCTCCCCGCTTCCCCTTCCTGCCCCAGGCACCTTACCATTAGCTTTCTTACTCCCAAGCTCCAAGGGCCCTTCCTTTACCTCCATAACTTGTTTTTTAAGCCCATTTCCTGTAGAAATTACTTCTTCTACTTCTGTAATTTACCAAATAGATGTTCTCTTACAGTTTGGGTCTTGGCTCTGAATTCTTTCCTAGCCAGAACCCCAGTACCAAGGTTGCTGAACCCAGGTTTGGTCTGATCCCACAAGGTCCATCCATGTAGATGCCTTTCTACAGTCTAAACAAGACCAAGCTTCATCTCTGCTCTTTTAAGCATACTTGCAATGTTGGTATTTTTTTTAATGTAAATAGGTGTGGGGACCCCATTCAGAGTACGCTGAATGCTCAAGGCCACTCTGAGTGTAAGAATCTTAATCAAAATGTTCAAGATTACTTTGCTATACGCAGGTGCAAGGACACAGCAATCTATGCACTGCACAAGTGTGCCCTTTTATAACCCAAATGATTGATGTCACTATTTGGAAAGAAGCCTCTTTTGTCTAAGTAGTATAAAGTTGTTACTGACCAGCCAGAACAGCTGCTTGGAGGGGACTGCTCCTATGTAAGGCTAGACTACTTCTTGTGGGACTGTATTATGGGGAAGATCTATTACTGACCAGCGGCTGCTCAGATAATGGCTGTGGGTACAGAGGCTACTGCTACTATGTAGGAAAGATGTATTGTTACCTAGCTGTGTGCAGCTACTTAGCTTTGAAGAACTGTTTTGTCTAGTGGCTCCCTGTTAGCAATGGCTACATGGCCACTGGCTTCTACAATAAACACTCTCTTATATACCTACAATTTCCCTTGGCTTCTTTGTCGAATACCCGGGGTCCCAGGAGGTCTAGCCCCTGGCAGAGGCACTCAGACCTGACAGTTGGCTTACAGAGCAGGATCAGGAACTGAGTTCCAACAATTCTATCTAAAAAAGAGGGAATATGCTAATTGACCCTCACAGCCAATAAGGAAGGAATATGCTAATTGACTGTCCCGCCCTCAAAGATGGTGGTGCCCACAGCCACAAGATGGCGGCACCCAGTCCCCTCAGCCCCACCCAGGGTGGCAGGCGCACGGCAAGGCCGGGCCCGCCCCCAGGCAGGCCCAGCTGCTCCGTGTGCTTGTCTCCAGAGACCCCCAACCCCCTCAGCCCCCAGCCACCCAGGGCCGGCATGAGGCACAGGCAAGCCTTGGATGGCAGCTGCCCAGCCGCCCAGGGCCGCCCGAGGCTCAGGTAACCAGGGCTGGCTGAGGCTTGTGCTGCCAGCAGTGGCATCAGCAGAGGTGTGATGGGGGCGTCGCCTTCCCCTGATCGCCAGGTCGCCTCCCGCCCCTGAGGGCTCCCGGGCTGTGAGAGGGGGCAGGCCGGGCTGAGGAACACCCCTCCAGTGCATGAATTTTCATGCACCAGGCCTCTAATAGGTATTATAAGCATTATTCTATAGTTTGCTATTTTTTTTAACTTAACAAACTATGTTAAAGATCTTTTAATATTAGTTTTATTCTTTCTTAATATTTTAAACTCAACTGCAGCAAACATCTTTCTATATATATATATTAGTGCCCATGTATGGCATTTGGGAGAGAGTGCAGAGTTATATAGCAGAGTGGTTAAGAACACAAGTTCAGGAGGCAAATTATAGGTGTGAATCTTGTATCTATTACTTACTAGGGTATGACCTTAGGCAACTCACTTAACCTCCATGTCTCACTCATATCATCTATAAAATTAGGAAATAAGAATATTTACTCCATAGAATCCCTGTATACATATCAGTGTTATCAGTATAGATTCCTGGAAGTAGAATTGCTGAGTCAAGATTGTGCACATTTAAAATTTTTATACATTGACAAATGATCTTCTAAAAATATTCCCAGTTACATATACCCACACTGTGAAAGTGATAGTTTCCCTGAATTCTCACCAATTTTAAAAATTGTCAATCTGACAATTCCATTATTGAAGTTTGTTTTTTCCTCATTTATTGAAATTTATAAGGACAAATGTCTTTTCTTTGTTATTGCCCACTTGCATTTTGTCCTTTGTGAATTGTCCTTTCATGTCCTATGTCCATTTTTCTATTGAATTGTTTGACTTAAAGAAGCTCTTTATGTGTATTAGACATTAATTCTTTGTTAAAACATGTCAAATATGCCCTGACCGATTTGGCTCAGTGGATAGAGCGTCGGCCTACGGACTGAAGGGTCCCAGGTTCAATTCCGAACAAGGGCATGTACCTTGGTTGCAGGCACATCCCCAGTAGGGGGTGTGCAGGAGGCAGCAGTAGGGGGGCAGGAGGCAGCTGATCGATGTTTCTCTCTCATCAATGTTTCTAACTCTCTATCCCTCTCCCTTCCTCTCTGTAAAAAATCATTTAAAAAAAAACCATGTCAAATATTTATCTCTGTCAATTGTCTCTCCTTCTATTTTTTTTAGTTTTTCCTTGTGTTTTTTGAAATGTAAAAAAAAAAAAACTTTAAAAAAATCAACTTTAGTGAAATATAATTTTTACACAATAAAGTGCACCCATTTTAAATGCACATTTTGATGAGTTTAGATAAATGTATACAGCTGTGTAACTATCACAACAATCAAGATATGAAATATTGCACTAAAAAAAAAGTTCCCTGTGCTTCATTCTCCTAGACCAGCGGTTCTCAACCTATGGGTCGCCAACCTGTGGGTCGCCTAAGACCATCGGAAAACACATATATAAACAGTGGTTCTCAACCTTCCTAATGCCATGACCCTTTAATACAGTTCCTCATGTTGTGGTGACCCCCAACCATAAAATTATTTTTGTTGCTACTTCATAACTGTAATTTTGCTACTGTTATGAATCGTAATGTAAATATCTGATATGCAGGATGTATTTTCATTGTTACAAATTGAACATAATGAAAGCATAGTGATTAATCACAAAAACAATATGTAATTATATATGTGTTTTCCGATGGTCTTAGGCAACCCCTGTGAAAGGGTCGTTCGACCCCCAAAGGGGTCAC
>NW_005361075.1:1216648-1220956 GCF_000412655.1 Myotis brandtii
CCTACCTGGGGAAACAACCTTTCTCGGAGAGGTGACCTTGGTTAAAACACATAGCGCCAAGAAGGGGAGCAAACATATTAAGAACAGTATGCCATATACGCCAGGTCCCTTGAGACATATGCTGTGCAGATGTTTCTTCCCTGCAGCAACTGTGTCAAGCAGCAAGGATGGACCGGCTTCCAGCAGGCGACCCCTGTGAAAGGGTTGTTCGACCCTCAAAGGGGAAGCAACCCACAGGTTGGCGACCCACAGGTTGAGAACCGCTGTCCTAGACAATCCCTGCCAACCCTTCCCCCACCTCAGCACCCACATAGCCACTGATCCACTTTCTGATTAGATTTTATTCTAGATTCAATTATAGAAAACAATTAGATTTGTCTTTTGTAGACTTCTGTAGAAATAGAATCAGACAGTATGTACTAAAATAAAAATTAAAAAAAATGGGGGGGGGCATTGTGGTAACTCAGTTGGTTAGAGCATCGTCCTGATATGCCAAGGTTGCACATTGGCTTCCCCAGTCAGGATACACACAAGAATCCACCAGTGAATGTATAAATAAGTGAAAAAAACAAATGGATTTTTTTTCTCTCTCTCCCTCCCTTCCTCTCTCTCTAAAATCAATAAAGAAATTTAAAAGAAAAATTTTGTTCTAGTTTCTTTCTCTCATAATAGTTTCAAGATTCCTCCATGTTGTTGGCTATATTGGTAGCTTGTTCCCTATTATTACTTAGTAGTATTTCATTGTATGAATATACCACAATTTGTTTATACATTTGCCTTTTGAGGGACATTTGGGTGTTTCCAATATTTTATATAGTAAAAAATTGTATAGTAAAAAAGCTGCTGTGTCTTTGTATGGATATGTTTTTATTTCTCTTGATTAAATACCTAGGAGTAGAATGGCTGGTTCTTATGTAAATGTATGTTTAACTTTATAAGAAATTGCCAAACTGTTTTCCAAAATTGCTGTACTACTTTACACTTTTAAATATACATAAATACTAGATACTAATCCTTTAGAAAATTTATTGAAAAGATTTTCTCTCTGTCAGTTGCTTTTTAACTTTTTTTTCTCTTTTAATTTTGCTACTATCTATGCAATAGAACTAATTTTTTTAAAGATCAAATCTATTTTTCTTTTTGTATCCCCAGTGTCTGGACCTGTGCCCTGCACAAAATCGCCCCGATTGTTTACTGAATGACCCAACAACTGTAAGGAATTCCACTGCTATTCCCAGGACTTTGTAAGAAGGGTCACATTCTGATCATTTAGCTAACACAACAAGTCACAGGAGATGAATTTAACCATTAGTAAGACTCCAAAATATTATCTGCAAAGGAAAGGCAGATGATTGGGAACATCCAAATCCAACTGAGGTTCCACTCTACACGCAGATCTTAAAAACCTCATTTGATTATATTACACTCCTCTACTTAAATCTTTTCAAGACTTCCCGGCACTCTTGGGATCAAGTCCTCAACCTTAACTTGGCCTATAAAGCTCTGAGTCATCCTGTCTTCAAGTTTGGCCACAGTTTCCTCCTTCCTGTCCTTACATGTTTTCAGTTCTTTGAACGTGCCATGATCTTCCCCAAGCCAGGGTTCTTGCTCATGCTGTTACTTCTGCCTGTAACACTTCTTTCTTTCTTTCTTTCTTTCTTTCTTTCTTTCTTTCTTTCTTTATTTTATTTACTTATTTATTTTTATTTAATCGTCACCCGAGGATATTTTTCCATTTTTCCATTTAAAAATATATTTTATTGATTTTTTTACAGAGAGGAAGGGAGAGAGATAGAGAGTTAGAAACATCGATCAGCTGCCTCCTGCACATCTCCCACTGGGGATGTGCCCGCAACCAAGGTACATGCCCTTGACCGGAATCGAACCTGGGACCTTTCAGTCCGCAAGTCGACGCTCTATCCACTGAGCCAAACCGGTTTCAGCTCCATTGATTTTTTAGAGAGAGGGAAAGACAGAGGGAAAGACAGAGAGAAATATTGATGTGAGAGAAATACATGGATTGGTTGCCTCCTGCATGAGCCCCAACCAGGGATGGGGCCAGAGAGGAGCCTGCAACCTAGGTATGTGCCCTTGACCAGAATTGAACCTAGGTCCACAGGCCAACACTATCCACTGAGCCAAACCTGCTAGGGCTCTTTCTTTCTTTTTTTAAAAATTTTTATTTATTGATTTGAGAGAGAGAGGCATTGCTTTGGTGTTCCATTTATTTATGCATCCATTAATGTATTAATTAGTTGTAGTTGTTTTTTAAATCCTCACCTGAGGATATGATTTTTTTTGTTTTTTGTTTTTTGTTTTAAAATATATTTTTACTAGAGGCCTGGTGCATGAAATTTGTGCATGGGTAGAGTCCCGAGGCCTGGCTGGCCTACAGCTGCTGGTCAGGGCCTTCCTTCGTTCTGCACCGCCCCCTGGTGGTCAGTGCACATCATAGCGAGCGATCGAACTCCCAAGGAGACACTTTGCATATTAGCCTTTTATATATATAACTAGAGGCCCGTTGCACGAAGATTCGTGCAATAGGCCTTCTTTCCCCAGCTGCCAGCACCAGTTTTCCTCTGGCACCCGGGACCCAGACCTTCGCTCTGGCCACCGCCTTCCATCTTCGCTCTGGACACAGTCTTCACTGGGGCTGGAGCCTTCAGTCTTTGCTCCTTGCTCCGGCTGGAGTCTTCAATCTCCTGCCAGAGCTGCTCCTGTAGCTCCTTCTGCCCCCCACCCTCCCCCTCATAGCTTGACCGCTACTTCTTCTGCAGACCTCCCCGACGGGCTCCTGGGCCCCAGGGGGCCGCCTTACCTTCGGCCTGGCTTTCCGGCGGCTCTTGGGGTCGCACAGGGAGGCCTGGATGGTGGCTCCCAGTGTCCTGCCCTGCCTGCAGTATGCAAATTAGCCACCATCTTTGTTGGGGGTTAATTTGCATATCGCACTGATCAGCCAATGGCGATGGTAGTGAAGGTATGGTTAATTACCATGTTTGTCTATTATTAGATAGGATAGTGGTCTGGTGCACGAAATTCATGCATGGAGGGTGTCCCTCAGCCTGGCCTGCACCCTCTCCAATCTGGGACTCCTCAGGGGATGTCCGACTGCCAGTTTAGGCCCGATCCCTGTCAATCCAGGACCACTGGCTCCTAACCGCTCACCTGCCTGCCTGCCTGATCTCCCCTAACAGCCTCTGCCTGCCGGCTTGCTCGCCTCCAACTGCCCCCCCTGCTGGCCTGATCACCCCTAACTGCCTCTGCCTTGGCCCTGCCACCACGGCTTTGTAAGGAAGGATGTCCAGAAGGTCTCCCGGTCTAATTAGCATATTACCTTTTTATTAGTATAGATCAGGGGTGGGCAAACTTTTTGACTCGAGGGCCACAATGGGTTCTTAAACTGGACCAGAGGGCCGGAACAAAAGCATGGATGGAGTGTTTGTGTGAACTAATATAAATTCAAAGTAAACATCATTACATAAAAGGGTACGGGCTTTTTTTTTTTTAGTTTTATTCATTTCAAAAGGGCCGGATCCTTGCCCACGGCTGCTCTAGAGTGATGCTTTCTTAATGCAAATAACTCACCTGCATTGGCTTTAAGGTCTTCAGGTGTGACCATGACAACAAATCGGATTGCACGTTCATTTCGAAACATCTCGTAGGACCACCGACGGATAGACCGCATGCATTTCACTGCTGCAATGCCATTGTGGGGACCCTTCAGTACGCAGGCCAATGCTCTATCCACTGAGCCAAACTAGCTAGGGCAGGATATGTTTTTTTGATGAGAGAGATCAACCTGCTGTTCCACCCACCCATGCCTTCCCTGGATGATTGTTGCAACCCTGTTGAAGATCTCACCAACTGAGCTACCCAGCCAAGGCCCCACTTAACTTCTAAGTCACCTTTTTGGACTCAGTTTAACTCCCATCAACTCAGGGAAGCCTTCCTTCCCCAACTCCTGAAATAGCCTTAGGTTTCATATAACCCTGTAATTACTCATTCAACCCTTATCTTCCCTCAAAGATTGTAAACTCAGCAAGAGAGAAGACTGCTGTTCTTATTTGTCTTTTTGTCCCCTCTGTTTACTAGAGTGTCTGGTTTATAATAGGTACTTGATAAAGGTTCAATGGATGAATGAATGAAAGCTAAGGCAGAACCAACCAGCGTGGCTCAGTGGTTGAGCATTGACCTATGAACCAGAAGGTCAAGGTTCCGTACCAGTCAGGGCACATGCCCGGGTTGCAGGCTGGATCCCCTGAGTGGGGCGTGCAGGAGGCAGCCAATCAATGATTCTCTCTCATCATT
>NW_005361075.1:1220990-1232396 GCF_000412655.1 Myotis brandtii
TATGCATGCATACAAGTCCTTCGGTTGATCTTTTACCCCCCTCCCTCCTGCCCCCCAACCCTCCCTGGTCTTCCCGCTGCGGTTTGACAATCAGTTTGAGGCAGTTCTGCCTCTGTATCTATTATTGCTCAAAAGTTTATAATGGTCTTTATTATCCATGAATGAGTGAGCTCTCTCATCATTGATATTTCTATCTCTCTCTCCCTCTCCCTTCCTCTCTGAAATCAATATATATATATATATATTAAAAAGGAAGGTCAGGACCAGGAAGAATTATAGGATTCATTGAGAAATAAAAAAGAAGTCTAAACTTGATCTTAGGGGTAAGGAGAGCCACTGAAATATTTTCATTATTTTTTAAATAATGAGTTATATAGAAGGTGACTAACTTTAAAAATATATATATGTTTTTATTGATTTCAGAGAGAAGAAGGGAGAGGAAGAAAGGGATAGAAACGTCAATGATGAGAGAGAATCATTGATTGGCTTCCTCTTGCATGTTCCCCACTGGGGATCAAGCCTGAAACCAGGCATGTGCCCTGACAGGGTATCAACCATGACCTCCTGGTTCATGGGTTGATTCTCAACCACTGAGTAACACAGGCCGGGCAGCCACTGAAAGATTTGAAGTGGAAGAGTCAGATACAAAAGGCTCAATCAATCTCACTAGACTGAGATGAACTGTTTGGATAAATTGACAGTCGATAGAATGAACACATAAAGGGACCATAATCCAGCCTGGAAATACCTGAACTGAATGGGAAATAAATCGTGATTCTTAACCTACTTGAAAATATTTTTTAAAACACTCATATATGGCTTTAGTCCAGTTCAATTAAATCAGTACCTCTGGGGTTGAAGGTCAGACATCTATATATTTTGAAAGCTCATAAAATCATGGCAGACAGAGAGCAAAGGAAAAACAGCTAAATATTGCTGGGCATAAAGTTCTAGATAGAGAGAGACTTGGACTTACTCTTCTAGATTACAGAGAAACTTTGAAGGGTTTCTCCCTCCCAGTTTAATTGAGAAATAATTTATACACATCACTCTATAAGGCATACAGCATGCTGGTTTGATTTACGTATTTTGTGAAATGATTGCCACAATAAGTTCAGCTAACATCCATCTTCTCATAAATATATGATAAAAAGAAAAAAATTTTCCTTGTGATGAGAACTATTAGGATTTATTCTCTAAACAACCTTCCTATATATCATACAGCAGTGCTATCAATAGTCATCATGCTGTACATTATATCCTTAGCACTTATCTTAAAATTGGAAGCTTGGCCCTAGCCAGTTTGACTCAGTGAATAGTGTGTCGGCCCATGGACTGCAGGATCCCGGATTCAATTCTAGTCAAGGGCACATACCTCTGTTGCAGTTTCAATCCCAGGCCCTGGTTGGGGCGCATGCAGGAGACATCCTGTTGCAGAAGACCAAAGAAATAGCAAGCACACTTCCTAGAGAAAGGGAGGGACCCCGTTTATTAACACTAGTGGACTCCGGGAATAATTTCCAAATCAGAGTGAGGTAACACGCAGAGGGCTTCACTTTTTATAATCTTCTGGGGTCTTTGTCTTGCAGATATGGTTTCGCCCCCTTTCATGGGCTTACAGGAAGGCCACCAGGTGTTGGGGGTCCCCAGGCCATATCCGTCCTGGGGCCAGCGATAACAACCCGCTCCCGCAGGGCAGTGCATTGTTCACAATTTTTATGGCCTGACTCATCTTGCAAGACCAGTTTCCTCCTCACTACTGGGGATTGAGCCCACAACCAGGGCTGTGCTCTGACTGGGAATTGAACTGGCAACCTCTTGGTTCTTGGGTTGATGCTCAACCATTGAGCCACACCAGCTGGACCTTTTTTCTTTTTTAAAGTTTTTTTTCTTTAATATGTTTTTATTGATTTCAGAGAGGAAGAGAAAGATAGAAACATCAATAATAGGCCCTAGCCGGTTTGGCTCAGTGGATAATGTGTCAGACCACGGACTGAAAGGTCCTGGGTTCGATTCTAGTCAAGGCCAGATACCTTGGTTGCAGGCTCGATGCATGCAGGAGGCAACCAATGTGTGTCTCTTTCACATAGATGTTTCTCTCTGTTTCTCCCCCTCCCACTCTCTAAAAATCAATGAAAAATATCCTCAGGTGAGGATTAACAAAAAGAAAAAAAATAGAAACATCAATGATGAGAGACAGTCATGGATTGGCTGCCTCCTGCATGCCCCACACAGGGGATCAAGCCCAGAAACCAGGCATATGCCCTGACTGGGAATCAAACCATGACCTACTGTTTCACAAGTCAATGCTCAACCCCTGAGCCATGCTGACCAGGCTGAAGGATTTTTATGTGGGAAAATGAGAGTGTAGTACATGGAATTTTTTTTCCCATCTAGGTGCAGAGTCAATAAGTTAATCGTATTCTTTGGTTCAAAGTGTAAAAACATTCAAACCTGTAAAGAATGTTTGTGAGTTTATTTGAGCCAAACTGTCAACAATTGCCGGGAAGCAGAATCTCAACGGACTGGGATAATGCTCCAGAGAATGATGGTTTTTCACATTATTTTATACATTACATTCAAAGGAGGAAACATAAGTGGGTTACATAAAATCCATTGGTGATAGATTAGAGAGGCAGGAGGACCTCTGGGATGGGATAAAAAGTAAAATGATAGACACATACTTCTTTTACTTAGGTGGGTACAGGATAGTTAACAGTCAACATTTAACTTGATAACAATAACAATTAAGGAATTTGTCAGCGCCCAGGGTATTTGGTTGTACCCTGAGGGGTCCGGAAAAAGGGGAAGTTACAAGTTACCCTGACATTTCAATGATATGTTATCATAGATGCAAAAAGACAATAAGCTCAGTTAAGGTAAAGATTGACCTTGTCAGGGAAAATACCAGCCTAGGAGGTGATTTTATTAATTTTTTTATTTTTTATTTATTTTTTTATTTTTGTTTTTGTAGGAGGTGATTTTAGTTAAAATTTAATTTCAGTCCATCCTTTGTGGTTACTTTAGGTCTCTGAGTTTGCAAGACCGCCATGCTGCCCTTCCCTGAGCTTGTCAGGTTAGCATGTGGCCTCTTTCGTCCACAAAAGTACACACTATCATTATTTGAAATCACACAAGGCCCCTCTCTATTTTATTTTTCCCTTCTTTATTCCTAAGCCCTTCCTCTCCTCTCTCTAAGTGCCATGTAATGTGTTTACTTCTCCCTGTGAAATCAGACAATCAGTGGGTCTGGGCTGCCTGTCACTACTTGAGCCAATTAAGCAGAGACAGGGTTGAATCATATATGAGTGATTTATGCCAATACTGCCAGCAGTATGGGAGAACAGCAGGCCATCCATGAACCAGATGCTTATATTGTGTAGAAGGACAAAGATTACATGGGGAAATAGGTAAAAGGGATAAGAATGGATATGCAAGCCCTAGCTGGTTTGGCTCAGTGGATAGAGCATCAGCTTGGGGACCAAAGGGTCCCAGGTTCAATTCCAGTCAAGGGCATTACCTCAGTTACAGGCTCCTCTGGGGCCTGGGCCCTGGTCAGGGTTCCTGCAGGAGGCAACCAATTGATGTGTTTCTCCCACATCGATGTTTCTCTCTCTCTTTCCCTCTCTCTTTCATTCTCTCTAAAAATCAATGGAAAAATATCCTTGGGTGAGGATTAACAAAAACAAAAAATAAATAAAGGTGATTAAATGTTTTTTTAAAAAAGAATGGATATGCAAAAGGAATAAAAAATGGGTTCAATGGTTACAGATTATAGGCAATGTGGGCTGCTCTGGGACTCCATTGTTTTGGCAACAAGGTTGTCAATCTTTCCTTCATGTTAGGCAGTTCTCAGATAAGGAAAATGGATTGCATTCCATGGTTAACTCCTGGGGCATACAACTCCCAGCCAGTTCAGAATATGCTTTCTTTCATTTTTTAAAATTTATTTTTAAAATATCTATTTTTATTGATTTCAGAGAGGAAAGAAGAGGGAGAGAGAAACATTAATGATGACAGAGAATCATGGATTGGCTGCCTCCTGAGAATATGCTTTCTTTAAACAAAACAGTCACGGTTAACAGAGCATGATTGATATTTCTTATAACTACACTTATTCTCTATTATTCTATTTCTTCCCCTAACACCTGAATATATATGTATCTTTATTTTGTGGGTATGTTTAATTTGCTTGTAGAATTTAATTGTGCTAATTGTTTTCCTTTTCCACACAATACTCTTTTTAAGATTTATTCATGTTGCTACAGATATATCTAGTTCATCACTTATATTGCATAGTATTCCCTTAGAGATGGAGAGTGAGCTTCCTGATATCACAAAACTGTCATAAATATCTTCATACATGTTCTCCTATGGTTCTGTGCAATGTTTTCTTGTGGTGATGATTCTAAAATAAGGATTTGGCATTTCACCTCCCTGCTCCACATTCTTTAATACTCCCATTTCCTTAGGGTAAAACACAACCTTCTTAGGATGACAAAGGAGTCAAGTCATTTTAAGTCTCTAAACTTCTCTTTCCTTCCTAACAAGATCTAACAATGCTTGCCTACTTGATAAGGCACTTGTAAAGATCAAATGAATTGCTGCAGGGGAAGTGCCTCTGTAGCCAGTAAAAGAACTATAAAAATGTTGATTTTATTAACAGATTTCTTTGAATATGTTTTTCCCCTTCAAGATGGGCCTCATGTTTACTTTAGCCAGACTTGAGTGATGTAAAAATGTGGATGGTAGGGAGTGGGCAGCCCGCTCATTGGCCTTTCCCGGCAGTATCCAGACTCAGTGTTAATTGGGTATTATGAGTGAAGGGTGAGAGTGAGAAAGCTGGAGGTGAGGTCAGGCTAGTTAGCAAGGCTTAGAGCAGAACGTTTGAGCCCCTGCCCTCCTTTCTTCCTCCCAATTTCTTTTTTTACTTATTGTTAATTCCCCCCCCCACCCCCCGCCAGCCCCCAGGAGATATTTACTAGTATATTTAGAGAGAGTGGAAAGGAGAAAAGGGAGGGAAGTGGGAGGGAGGAAGAGAGGGAGGGAGAGATAGATAGATAGAGAGAGAGAGAGAGAGAGAGAGAGAGACACGTGAGAGAGACACACATCAATTGGTTGCCTCCTGCACGTGTCCTGACTGGGGCTGGGGATTGAACCTGCAACCCAGGTACATGCCTGTGACTGGGAATCAAACCCCCGCTCGCCCCTTCAGTGCTCAGGCCAATGCTCTAACCACTTAGAAACACTGGCCAGGGCTCTTCCTAATTTCTATAGGCTTCCTAAGAACAAAGATCAGACCTTTACTTTTTAAAATTTATCTCTTTCAACCTTTGAGAGGACGCTCAGAGTAGGTGCTCACTAACTGCATTCATGGAGAGAATCCAGACTATGCCAGCCTCAGATCTGAGAAGCTAGCCTTGTCCTTGTCCCCATTGCTGGTGAATCAGGGGGTGTGCATCCATGATCCCCAGAGTTCATCTGTCTATTCCTTCCTTGCCCACTTCCCTCCACTACCACCCACCACTTCTCCCCCCTTTCCCCATATACTAGTAGCTTCTACTCATCCTTCCAATTTCTACAATAGTGGTCACCTTCTCCGTTAAGTATCAAATTGAAATGGGTGCTGCCCCTAGCACTCAGCACTTACAATAAGAGCTGTATGGCAGTCAGTGATAATTTTGTTGGTCTTCCATGGGGGTCATTTGCCTCCATTTTACAGAGACTCACAGAGTTTGTACAACTAGCAATTGGTGGAGCTTGGGTTCACACCCTAATCTGTCTGACTTCCACTACTCAGACTGCCTCCCAGTGTCATAGCAGCGTAGTTGTTTACCAGGTTCTCTTCCACTAGACTGCACACTTCTTGTTAAGTGCTATATTGCACACTCCCAGCACATACCTGGCACACAGTAGATGCTCAGGAAATGTCTGTGAAAGAAAGGCAGGTAGGTGGGGCAGGAAACAGACCCTTGGTTGCTAACTTCTAGCCTGGGAGTCAGGACGCCTTTGGACCTTTGACAAATGCCTTGCCTTTTGTGAGCCAAGGCTGGGGGAAGGGTTAGAATCTGAGACTTCTTCCCACCCTCATCCTTGCCTCAGTGCTGACAACTTTGCCATTGTCCCATGCAAAAAAACGTGCCCACGTTCTGCTCCCAACACCAAGCCCCAGTGTTGCTGGGTGGAGTCGCTGAGCAGCTCACTCCTGCCACCTGGTGGTGCTGAGCTGCCTTGCTCAATCTTCTTTCTCCAGAGCCGCAGATCTACCGGGTCTCATCTGAAAGAGTCTAGTCTAGCAGCAATTTGCATACTGCCCCTTCCTCCAAGGGTTTGTCTTTCTCTGGAATCCTTCCCCATTCGCAGCACACAGCGACGTTCCTGCTATTCCCACAAACCCAGTTGAGCTGGCTGGAGTTAAGATCCTTAAAGATTCTAAGCTCTGCATCGGCCTTCGGACTCAAGGGTCCCGGGTTCGATTCCCATCAAGGGCATGTACCTTGGTTGCGAGCACATCCCCAGTGGGGAGTGTGTAGGAGGCAGCTGATCGATGTTTCTCTCTCATCGATGTTTCTAACTCTCTATTCCTCTCCCTTCCTCTCTGTAAAAAATCAATAAAATATATTTTTTAAAAAAATATTCTAAGCTCTGAAAAGGCTATGGTGCACACCTCCACCATAAGGACTTCCAGACAAAATACTAAAAGGAAAATAAGCCACAAATAAGGATGTGCCACAAAAGTCTTATTTCTCTTACAATGATTACTGTAACTCTTTTATTTTTTTAAAATATGAAATAAGTTATTTATCTCACACATTCCATTTGTTTTAGTGCCCCTGCTTTGCAGCCCTGTGCACTAGCACTCCTGGGTACTTCCAGGTACCACTGGGTAACACACCACGGACCCCACTTTGGAAGGGAGAACGTTTATAAGTTTTTGTCTTTCCTGGGACTCCACAGTGTCTGGGAGACGGTAGGAGCTAATAATCAATGTTTGTTTGTTGGTCTTTACCTGAAACGCACTCCTGGCTAGCCTCTCATCAGGATTTTTGGGAGCCTACTCTACCCACCTATCTCTCTGCATCTTTAGTTTTTCTCTTTGCAAGTCAGAACCCTTCTCCCCTTTTAAGAAATCTGATTTCAGCTTAAGAAAGGACATCAAAACCCTAGAACTTTGGAGCTGGAAGGAACCAAATACTAAGAACAACCTCTACCATTTGTTGAATTCTGTTTGTTGTTTTTTTCAAATAGGTTTTATTAAGAATAACCATTTTGGCCCTGACTGGTTTGGCTCAGCGGATAGAGCATCGGCCTGCAGACTCAAGGGTCCCAGGTTCGATTCCGGTCAAGGGCATGTACCTTGGTTGAGGGCACATCCCCAGTAGGGAGTGTGTAGGAGGCAGCTGATCGATGTTTCTCTCTCATCGATGTTTCTAGCTCTCTATCCTTCTCCCTTCCTCTCTGTAAAAAATCAATAAAATATATTAAAAAAAAAAAGAATAATCATTTTGGCCCTGCTGGTGTGGCTCAGTGATTATCAACATATGAACCAGTAGGTCAACAGTCGATTCCAGATCAGGTCATGTGCTTGAGTTACAGGCTCGGGCATGTAAGAGGCAGCCAATCAATGATTCTCTTTTCATCATTGATGTTTCTATCTCTCTCTCTCCCTTCCTCTCTGAAATCAATAAAAATATATTTAAAAAAATAAAAAGTAAAAAAAAAATAAATAAATAAAAAGTAACCATTTTGAGTTTTGTCAAGTGTCTTATTTGCATGTATTTAATTGATGAACATATTAACATGTTCCTTATTAATGAACTAGAGGCCTGGTGCATGAATTCGTGCATGGGTGGGGTCCAACAGGCCCACCCCAATGGGAGCTGATCAGGGCCGGGCCAGTGGAGGGGAGGGGCTTCGGGTGGTTGGCTGGCCCCACCCCTGATTGGGGTGGGGGGGCGATCAGGGGTGAGGTCGGCAGGGGGGAGGGGCCACCAATTGGGGAAGGGGCGTAGGAGGTTGGGGGGGCCAGTCAGGACCCCAAGCGGGCCGGTTGGCTGCCGCAGTGCGCATCATAGCGACCGGTTCTGGTCATTCTGCCGTTCCAGTCGCTTGGCTTTTATATATATAGATTCCATTATTTAAAAAAAAACTATTCTAGCATTCCTGAGGTAAATAAAAAAGGGACCTTAGACCTCATGGAGGTCAGTGGTTCTCAGTTAGATGTAGCCAAATTCATTTATTTACAGGTGAGAAAAACAGGCACTGAGAGGTAAAATGGGGGTTATCTATGCTTTCAGATATGGTTCCTGGTTTTTTTCATGTATATATTTTCCCATACCAGGCTGTTAAGATCCCAAAGAGCAAGCAGTGAGGATTCAATGTAGCATTTTCTCTATAATATTTCACCCAGGGGGGCACTCAATAAATGCTATTGATGACTAGATTGATTAGTAGGCTTTTATACTGGAGTTAGAGCAAGAAGTTGTGGCTAAATAGGAAGATGGCCCTGGCTGGTGTGGTCAATGGTTGAGCATCTTCCCATGGTCCAAGAGTGGTCACCCAATTCCCAGTCAGGGCACATGCCCAGGTTGCCAATAGGGGGCAGCCAATTGAAGTTTGTTTCTCTTCCTCCCTCTCCCTCTCTCTCTGAAATCAATAAAAACATATTAAAAGGGGGGTGGGAATGGCTGGAGAGAGGTCAATGGAGGAAAAAGGAGATATACTAGTATGTAATACCTTAAACAATATAGAATTTTTTTAAAGCCTTAAAAATATATTTAAAAATAAATAGGCCGATGTGACTCAGTGGTTGAGCATTGACCTATGGACCAGGAGGTCATGGTTCCATTCCCAATCAGGCCATATGCATAGTCGGGTGGCATGCAGGAGGCAGCCGATCAATGATTCCCTCTCATCATTGATGTTTCTATCTTTTTCTCCTTCTCCTTTTCCTCTCCGAAATAAATAAAAAATATATTTAAAAATAAATAAATAAATAGGAAGATGGAAGACTATGGTTATACCAAATAAAGGACTTCTGCATAGCTAGAGAGATAAACCATTAAACAAATGAGAAAAAGTGGCTTGAGGCAATCCCTCCCCACATGAGTTTGAGGAAGAGGAGAATATATCTTCTAAGTAGGCCACAAGGTCCAGGAAAGAACACAATGGCTTTTGGGCAGACAGGTTAGCTTTGGTTCTTACCATTGATTATCATATTCCTCTTCCCTCTATTCCTTCTAGAACTTGACAATTCCAAACATTTCCGGTAAGCTAGTGAGATGTTCCAGAAAAGAGCAGACTATGTATCTCCATCCTCAGCTTTTCCAAAGCTCTGTCCCATGTTCATATTGTACCCATGCCCAAATCTGCACCCTTCTCAGCAAAGGACAAACACATGGGATGTAAGAATTAGGCTCCTGTACTGGAAAGCAGGCGGGCAGAAGAGGCTAAGGCTCAGGAATGGGCTGAGCTGGGGGCACAATCCCCATGCTCTTTTATTCAATGACTCTGGCTGAGATAGAAGGGATCAGGAGGAGCAGTGGTGACGGGTGGAGGGCAAGCTGTCCCCAATGAGGCAATAGGTCCCCAGGTTCCCAGGCTCCTGGAGCTCTGTGAAGCTGAATATTCTTGCCTGCTCTTTGACCCATGGCTGCCATAAGTGAGCCCACTGGACATCATATGCTTCTTCTCTAGGAGTTTGGAAGCAGAAAGCGCTCTGAGGGTAGCACCTATGACAGGAGCATCCCGGACTTCCACGATCCTGGTTGGTTTCCACGATTTTGGAGAGAGGGGTCAGGCCTGAGAGTCATTCAGAAGTGGAATGGGGTGGTGGGTGTTGTCTGGCAGGACACAGGCAGCCTTAGACGTCTCTATCTTCTCACCCTCTGTTAACTAAGGTCTCCCTGCTGTCCTACTCCTGTTTTCTTGGATTTCGAAGATATTCTTAGCTGGCAAGGAAGGCTTAGGGCCCAAGGAGACTTTAGAGGGGTAAGGGACTGGGCGAAGAGAGAGAGAGGGAGAGTGTGTGTGTGACCCTCCACGTGTTTGTTGAATGTATTTATGTGACTTTGTATGCCTTCTTCTAAGACCTGGCTTCTGTGGTTCATGAGTGTCTCCATGAATGCCCGTGGGTGCGTGACTGTGGCATGTGGTGTGTGCCTTTGTGTGTCAGGGTAGGGGCTCCCTGTGGATGGCATGTGTTGAGAGGGGGGTGATTGTAAGAGCCTGGCTCCCTCTCTTCCTTCCCCATCCCTGCTCCCATCTGGCCTTGATCAGCCGGTCCCTGGGGAGGGAGCCGCGGTTTCGGATATAGGAAAATGTTCCAGGAAGCGGCCACTGTGCTGGGCCCTGCTCCTGCTCTCCCAGCGGAAATTGTTCCAGGAGGGAGGAGGGAAGGGAGTGTTGAGATAGGATTAAGGGAGGAGGGGGTAGCTCTTGGCTCTTCTCTGCACCGGATAAAGCAGGATAAGTTGAGAGGAAGCTCAGGTCAGCCAGTAACCTGGATGTTGCTCCCTAAATCATTTAATGCAGGAACATTAAGAGCCAGCAAGAGGTTTCCTTTTCGTATCTGGTTCACTCTTTATTGAAGTTTAAGGATTGGGACCTGGGTGGCCCCTAGGGGTCCCTTTTCTGGCCCTGCTAGCCGGTACCCACGCGGAGGAGCTGGACACTTGGGTCTTGTCTGCAAGTAGCTGGCTTGGTGGTGGGGGGTGGGCACAGGATTCAACCTCCTCTTCTCCCCACTGAGGGGGCTTTGAAGCTTGGATCCAGGACTGGGAGGGCTGCCTAATTGGGATAATGGAGGTTAATGGGGCGCCTGGAGGGGGTGGCCACGCTCCTAGATCAAAGAAGCCAGCTCTTCCCAACCACCACAGCTGGAGGTCACAGCTGGAGGGGGAGGGGCAGGGGCTTCGGGCCAGCCAGCAGGGGGTGCTCTGGCCCCGGAATACCTGTCTTCCCGAGCCTCTGACCCCTTCTTTGCCTGGAACTACTTTTGCCTAGAGAGTGCTTGTGGGGAGTCGGGTGGGGAGATGGGGGAGGTAAGGGGGTGGGGGAGCCTGGATAGTCAGACTCCTCGTCTTGTGGGGAGGGAGATGAAGAAGAGAACGGGCGCGAGAGGCTGGCGGCCTGGGGTCCAAGGGACATTAGCGCCTCGGGAACCGCAGGGTCCCGCAGGAGGATGCCTGGGACCCGGGTCTGGAGAAAAGCAGGGCTGGAGCGGAAGGACTCCTGCCGTCGGTTCGGGAGGCCAGGAAAGGACTGGGCGGGGCAGTGGGGATGCTGGCTGGGCGGAGGGGAAGGGGCACATGGACTCCCCCGCCGCCGCCTACTCCCCCCTTCCCCCGGTTGGCGCTCCCTCTCGGGCTCTAATCGGCGTGGCGGCCGCAGCGGGCAGAGTCAGCT
>NW_005361075.1:1232823-1234699 GCF_000412655.1 Myotis brandtii
TAATCGCTCGCCTTGCTTTAAACTTCACGCTGAGAAAGTCAAGTTCCGCTTTGAGATCCAGAGGGGGTGTCCGATTGTGTGTGGGAGGTGGTGATGGTGGTGGCTGAGTCCAGGAGACTCAATAACCTGGACAGTGGAAAAGGGAAGATGGGGAAGGGTGGCCCAGGCAGACTCTGGACTTACAGGGAGTTTCTTCCTAGGAGAAGAGAAGAGGAGGAGGGGGTAGAGAGAGGCAGGGGTGGGGGAAAGGAAATAGTTAAGGAGGGATTAGAGCAGTGTGAGTGAGTGTGTGTGTGTGTGTGTGTGTGTGTGTGTGTGTGTGTTGGGGGCAGGGATCCTCCTGGGAGGCTGGAGACCAGGTCCTCAGATACAGCTTGGCCCCTTCCTTCTGTTGACCAGATCCAGGGCTATTCTCAGAACTGAATAGATACTCTAAGATGCCAGCATGTCCTGTGTGCATTTGCACACACAAACACACGTGTCCAGGGAAGTCATTCTTGACGGCTCTCTCTCCCTCACGTCTCACATCCAATCAGGACCCAAGTCCCATGTATTCCACTTCTAACTGACACCCTTCCCCTGACTCCTCACGCTCTCCGTGGCTACAGGCCGCATCTTCCAACCTCCTGCCAGGACTGCTGTAACCAACTGGTCTCCTTGCCTCTAACTGTGCCCTCCTCCAAACTTTGACAATGCTAAGAGGCTCCACTGATGGAATAACGACTGAGTGCCAGACCTGTGGTAAGAGTTCCACATGCATTATTCCTAATCCTTGTAACAGCCCTGGGAGGTTGCTGTATTATGTTTCCCCGTTCTAAAAAAGACTCTAAAGCACCGAAGGTTAAATAACCCAAGTTTGCACCATAGTCAATGCTGATGTACCCAGAACTGCTGGTCTAAGCCCCAGTTCCATTCTCCTCTCTGTAGCCAGGGTCACCTTTCTAAAACAAATATTCCCATATGTTGCTTGGAATCAAGTTTAGGTCCCTTGCACAACTGATTAGACCTTCCCCATCAACCTCCACTCTCTGTGCTCCAGTCACACTCAACTTTCAGCACCTCAAAAGTGCCCTTACCTCTGGGCCTGTGCATATAGGGGGAGGCAGGATTTGATAACACTTCTCTCTTTACTTGGCTAACTCCTATTCATCCTTCAGTTTCTTTACTTAGTCATCCCTTCTTTCAGAAAGCCTTCCTTGATTCCCGCAACACCAGCTTAGATTCACTCTTTTTAAAAAATATATATATTTTTATTGATTTCAGAGAGGAGGGGTGAGGGTGGGACAGAAACCAGTGATGAAAGAGAATCATCAATTGGCTGCCTCTTGCATGCCCCACACCTGGGATAAAGCCTGAAACCCAGTCATATGCCCCAACTGGGAATCGAACCATGACCTCCTGGTTCATAGATTGATGCTCAATCACTGAGCCATGCCGGCCTGGCTTAGATTCACTCTTTTGTCTCCAATAACATCCAATACTGACTCTCTTTAGATACTTCCCACTCTTTATGTTAGCTGCTGGTTTGTGAGGCAAAGGGCTGCGTCTGTCTTGTTTATGGTTGCATGCCTAAACCTCGCCCTGTGTGCATGGCACAAAATAGGTGCAAGCTGAGTATTTGTTGAATGAAAGAATTTTCCTCAGATCCAGCCCCAAGAAGAATCTGAGTAAGTTAGAGAACATGGGCGTGGGGTGTGGTGGCTAAGCCTTTGGTTGTTCAGCTCATGGCTAAGGATAGAAGATGTGATCAGGATCCCATTACCCCAAGTTCTCTTTTTTAAAGACATTAATATAGTTCATGTTTCAGATTCCATGGTATCTTGTTTTACAAAGAGACACTTCCTTGAGATGACCAGAGTTTATAAAATAATAAAAT
>NW_005361075.1:1234768-1236238 GCF_000412655.1 Myotis brandtii
ATATATATATATATTCCTTACCTGAGGATATTTTTCTATTGATTTTTAGAGAGAGTGAAAGAGAGAGGGAAAGAAAGAGAGAAATATTGATGGATGTGAGAGAAACACATCAATTGGTTGCCTCCTGCACACGCCTCAGGGCCCAGGCTGGGGAGGAGCCTGCAACCAAATGCAAGTACGTGCCCTTGACCAGAATCGAACACAGGACCCTTCGGCTCGCAGGTCCGCAGGCTGATGCTCTATCCACTAAGCCAAACCGGCTAGGACTAAAATAATTTTTTTATTACTTTGAAAAACCTTTATTTATTTTAAATTCTCACCCAAGGATATGGTTTTTTGTTTTTGTGTTATTTCTTCTTGAGAGGGTATGTTTTCACTGATTTCAGAGAGAGAGGAAGGGAGAGGGAGAAACAGAGAAACATCTATGTGAGCTCCCATACACGCCCAACTGGGGATCAAACCCACAACCTGGGTATGTGTCTTGACAGGGAATTGAAACCACAACCCGTTAGTGCATGGGACAACGCTCCAACCAACTGAGCCGCACTGGCCAGGGCCAGATGACCAGAGTCTTAATTCCATGCTGACCCATGTGAAATACCTACCCAGGGCAGGTTCCCTCCTTCCAGGGTCAGGCCCCAGTCTTCCCCTTCCCTCCATTTTCCTGTCTGTCCCTTGCTGTCCTTGCTCCTCCTTCCCCTCCCATAGCACTTCTCTTTCTAATTCTGACCTGCCTCCTCGGGGATTTCTATATTGTCTCAGGGCTTAAATGTCCACTAAGGATACTGAGGTTCAGAGCAAAGGAGAACCAGGGCTAGCACCAGGATGCCTGCCCTGGAGCCCTGGTCCCTGGCAGCGGGAACAGGGAGGCCGAGCAGAGGGAGAGACTGGAGTTATGCTCGTATGTGTAAATGTGTACAGGACGTGGTAGGTGGGGAGCACCTTTTCCAAGCCATCTTAGGCAGAGGCTGCAGGTTTCTTAAGAGCTTCCCTTCTTCCCGGTGGAGAAGAAAATTGGACCCTCTTCCCCAAGGACCCCAGGCTCAGAATGTGAGGCCAAGGCACTGGGTAGTGTCCATATCCCGAAGCCATGAGTGGATCTTCTGCCACCTGAGGAGTAAGTTTCCCTGGTCCCCAACCCCATGGCCTTTGGAGGACCCTGCCATATTAGCAGCTGTCCCTCAGGGTTTCTTATCTGTATTCCTGCCATCTCTGTTTTCTCCTAGCTCTCTCTCTTCCTTCGTCTTTCTGTTTCCCTGTCCTGGGTGCCTGTTTTCCTGTCCCCTCTGTGTTCTCTGTCACCAGTGTCTCTACTAGAGACAAGGATTAGGCCTGGGTGCATGGCAGGGCGGGGCGGGGGTGGGGGTTAGTGGCCAGACCAGGGGCCTGGGACATGAGTGCAACTTTCCAAGCTTCTCTTCCAGGCCCCTGTGGTTGGGGAGCTCCACAGAGGGAGAGATGAGTCAGCGG
>NW_005361075.1:1236271-1249075 GCF_000412655.1 Myotis brandtii
GGGGGTGGGAATGCCGGGGTTCCCCAGGGCCAGGGAGTTTGCTGGGGCCATCTGGGTCTTGGACTCTGGTGGACATGGGGTGGGGGTGAAAGATCAGTGAGTTCCCCGAAGGTACACTGGAGGTTCCCACACTAGTAGGAGTTGTAGGACGCAATTGTAGGACTGGCAGTGCCCTCCACACCGCCCTTATCTATAGATTCTTGTAGGAAAAGGGGTTCCTAAAACCCCTCTAGGAGAGCTCAGGGATCTCTAGAGCTGTAAGATTGTGATGATAGACCCATGTGTATGTGTGTATGTATGGGACATTTACCATATTGTAACTGTTGTGTGATGTGAGTCTGTGTGAGTCCGTGTGTGTATGCTAGGTGTCTGTGAGTCTCTCTGCATGTATGTACACTGGTGTGTGCATTCTTGTGATTGGGGGTTAAGGCAAGTGTCTTGGTGTAAGCATCATCTGTAATATATATACATATGTATATATATATATACATATATACACACACATATATATACACACACATACATATATACATACATATGTGTGTGTGTCAATGTGGGCATCTGCAGAGCATATATATTTTCATCATTCAGCATGTGTGCAAGTGTATATCTGGAAGTGTGTCACTCATTAGATCCATATTAGAGTATGTGTCAATCTTTATTTCAGGGACTCTGTTCCTTGTTCACTGGGGATTTGATCTGGGGAAGCCAAACCTATAATAAGAACAAGGGAGGACTAGGAGTCCCTTTGGATTAGGGTTCTCAGAGGAGCCCAGCCTAGGAGGTGGGCAGAGGGCAGTGGTGTGGAAGGGGGCAGCTTCCTTGAGAACTAAGGGGCTAGAAGCCTCCCACTCTCACCAGTTTAAACTCTCTCTCCATCCCCACTGATCATCCCAAAAAGGGCTAAAGAGAAGTGAGGCAGGTTCCAGATTCAGCCTCCTGTAACCTCGAAATCCCCCTCTGAGTCTCCTAGGGGAGGGAGGGGAGGGAGTGGTCCCTGTGGTTCAGCCCAGTCCTGGGGTTGAGAGATCAGAAAGACACCGTCCCACCCCTTCCTTCAGGGGCGTCCATCTCTGGGAGCTCAGTGTCTGGGTGGCCATGGGCGGAGGCTGAGGGGCCCCCAGGGTGGTGGGGGGTGGTGGATAGAAACCAGATGCCTAGGGGGTTTATACTGGAAGGACCAGAGCCGCAGCCTCTACCCGCCCCTGCCACATGGCGCCTCTGCCTAGGCTGCCCCACCCCCTGGGAGGCTGGGCTGAGGGAGGCCTGAGAGGGTGGAGGCAGGTCCTTGGTCAGGGCTCCCAGTTGCTGCCCCCTCCCCCTTCCGTCCTTGGGGGGCACTGAGAGGGGGTTGGGAATCTGGACCCAGGAATATCTGGGCCTCAGTTGGGCTGCAGAGCTATCTTTTAAAAGGGTGTGGAAGTTGGAACCCAGGGTCCTGAGGGAGGTAGCTGGGGGCTTTAGGCAGCCCCTCTGCCTGGCTTTGGTACAAATTTTGGGAGGGGACCCTGTGTCCAGGGACTGGCCCTTGATATGGACCCTGGCTCATATCTTCCTGGGGACACTGCTCCTTCCTTATTCTTCCTCTTTCTTCCCGGGCACTACTGCTCCTTCCCAGATAGGATTAGGGCTTAAGGTCCCCCAAAAGGAAGTGGAGAAGGTCACCCTCCTTGTCCCCCAACTCTTCTCCCCAACCCTGCACCTTTTCCCATCCTTTCCTCATTCCTCTTTTTGCCCTTCACTCTCTTCCTTTTCTTCCCAATTTAGTTTAAGCCTAATGCCTCTCCCACCTGCCATTTCTCCTCTGGAGTCCAGACTTTTCTCCTCTGCCTCAGTCGCCTGCCTCACCAACTGGACTTGAGCTTTTCTGCTACTGGTGCAGTAATTTCTCCAAACTTCCCCATCTTCTTCCCAACGTGTGTGTGTGTGTGTGTGTGTGTGTGTGTGTGTGTGTGTGTGTGTGTAGGGGGAGCAGAACGCCATCTGACACCTCAGGCTCAGATGCCCCCCCACCAGGGGGAGACTGCGAGGTCATGGGACACCCCACCACGGGCACTTCCTCTTGGGCAGACTGGGTGGGGTGGCCCATGTAATCATGGGACACAATTATGCGCTATTTATACTCCATCCCCCCCCCCCCCCCCCCCCCCCCCCCCTGGCTGCTTTAACCCTCTTGCCTCCTGGGTGCCTGGCCAGGCCTCGGGCTATTTTCCTTGTCCTGCCCTCTCTTGAAGCCATTGTCTCCTCATCTTTGTTCCTCTGGGCCCTTTTCTTTTCCTTCTGGGATTTTTTTCTGCTATCTGTTTTGAATCCATGTACCTGGTGCTCTGTTTTATTCTTTTTTCTCTCTCTGCTGTAGCGCATAGTGTCTCTTCTGATTCTCTCGGATTGTTTCATTTGCTCTGTGAGTCTCTCGGTCTTTCTGCATTTCTTCTTTTGCTTCTTTTCCTTTGTCTGGCAGCCACCCTGGTTCCCTAAACCTCTCCCCAAAAGTTGGGCCCACAGTGTTCCTTGGGGGACATCAAATCATTGGGCTGGAATCTAGAACTCCTGGGTCCCTACCTTGCCTGCTGGTCAGGCTCCCTGGACTTCCATCAGCTCCTCTCCCTCCCCGCCTTTTCCTTGGAGAGCAAGGAGAGCAAAAGGGGCAAGGAAGTGGGCAATCAGGAAGGGAAAGTGAGGGAATGGTGCTGGGGAATTGGGGGAGTGGGAAGGGAAGGCCTGGGCTCCATTCCTCTGATGGGCAGGGCTGGGATGGGGGAGAGGGGTGTGTTGAGAATAACTTGTAAAACAACCCCAGCTGGCTGGGCCCCTACATGGGAGAGATGCTGGTTCTACTACTTGGCTGCCTAGTCCTCTCTCTCCCACAAACTTACCTCAGGAGCCAGGTTTCAGTTAACAGACTTTTTGTTTTCCCTCTCCCAACCTTCCTTCTCTTCGTCCCCATTTTGATAAGAAGTCCTGCCTAAACTCTAACTTCACTTCTTCCTGCTGCAGAGGGAACTGATGCATGGCAATGGGAAAGGGAACCAGCGGCTCCCTCCCAGGAAAGCGTGATCACTCATGAGAACTATCCATCAAGGAATGATTTGATGTGTGGCCAAGAGGGGTCTGGGGAGGGTAACTGGCAAGGAATAATGGAGGCTAGGAAGGACATACCTTTTGGGGGGCTTAATCCAAAAGGGCTAGGCTTGGGCATGGATGAGTTGAGCCAATGACCTCTACTCCCACTCTCATTCCTGCCTGCCTTAATTTCCCCAGAACCAGACGATCCAGGTTCTGCTCCATAGAGTGAGGTAGGCCCAGGTGCCACTTCCTAGGAGGCATTGGGAAAAAGACTGGGGAATCCCCAGCCTGTGCCAAGCCCTCCTCCACTCTCTACCCCTTCCTCCAGGCCTTGCTCTGGGACCTACCTCAGTGATCCTAAAAGCCTGGGCAGCAAAAGCCTTCACCCCAGAGTTCTCCCTCCTGTCTTTCATAATACACATGTACACACACACACATGCATGTACACACACATGCACATACACACTGCTCTCCTGATCTAGAGGCGGGTGACTGGGGAAACAAGCATCTCTGTGGTCAACTCGGGTGTGTATGTGGTGTGTGTGCCTCCAGCCATGTCACTGAGCTCATTTGTGTGTGAGTTTGTCTGTGTTCATTCATGACAGCGGCTGTGTCCGTGTGGGCAGCACTCCGTGTACGTGTGCATGGATCATCCTATGTTTGTCCATGAGTGTGTATGCTGTGTGTTCCAGTCTCTCTGTGTGAGTGTCGTCCCCAATCCCCCATCCCCCCCCTGGATCTCTAATTAGTGGTTTGGGGTTTGTTCCTTTTCCCTCCTGTTCCTTCCCTCAGCGGCAGCAGCAGCAGCAGCAGCCTCAGCAGCAGGAGCAGCAGCCGAGCAGCAGCCAGGACGCCGGAGTCAGTAGGATTGTAGGATTGGAGCCCAAGTGGCAGCAAGAGTGGAGCTGGCCTGGGAGAGGAGCCGAGCCCTCCCAGGACCCTCAGGCCACCTCCTGCCTGCGCTCCCACTGCCAGACCTCCAGAGAGGAGAGACCCAGGACAGCCAGGCCCAGATCCCCCAGGTATCTGACACTGGGGAGCGCAGGGAGGGGTTCCCATAGATGCCCATGGGATTGCTGGGGGCGGGGGTGTGGGACACCTGGGCCCACCAACCTTTCAACCCTTCTCCTCAGCAGCCCCCAGGACGCCCTGACTACTTGCCCATGTCCTTGTCCCCCTCCAGCTTCCACCCCTTCCTGGGGAGCCCTTTCTCCTCTCCCGCCCAGATCCCTTCTTTGGGGAGCTCAGCAAATGGAGCAGGAAATTTGGACCCTCTGCCTCCCTCTCTCGCCCTGCTCATTGGATCCGGAGCCTTCTCCTCTGGGAAAGCTGTAATTAGAGGGTGGATCCCTACAGACAGAGAGCAGCCCCCCCACTCCCACCCCCCCAGTCCCTTCTAACTTTAGATCTCTTCTCTCCCATTCTCCCATTCTCCCTCCCTCTCCCTCTCCTTCTTTCTCCGGCTCGGCTCTCTCCATCTGCCTGGCTCCTTGGGACCCGTTCCCCAGCCTCAGGATGGCGTCCTCCCTGCTTGAGGTAACTGCCCCCTCTCCCTCCCAGGACACCAGCCACAATCTCAATGGTCCTACTCCCTCCCTGCCCGCCCCCCACCTCCCAACTCACTCAGACAGTTGCTGTGGTGCTTGTCATTCTCAAGGGTCCCTCTGATGAGGAGAGAGGAGTGGGGTTAGAGGAGGGGGAGAAGGGGGCAGGAGAAAGGACGGGGAGGGAGGGAGATCAGGATCAGGGGTCAGAGAGCAGTCTAAGGAAGAGGAGAGGTGATTAGGCAAAAAGAAGGCAGGACCCCTAAGGTCAACCAAGCACACCAACTCTGAGGAATGCAAAGGGGATGGAGAAAGGAGCTAGTGGAGGGGGCGGGTGGGGAAAGAAGGGTGGGAGATAGGTAAGCTGGTAGCACACAGGGGGAGAAAGAGAAGGTGATGGGACTGATTGAGCGGGCACAGAGTGACAATTGGGTTCAGTTCCTTGGGGGTCCTGTCTCCTGGAACTCAGCCTGAGCAGTGTCTTGTCTGGTCTGTAGGTGGGAAGGGGCTGAGCCTCTGGGCTGGTGTGTACAGGAGAGGAGGTGGGCTATGAGAAAAGGGAGAAGGGCAGCCCTGTGCTCCAGTGCCTGAGCGGGGGCTGACCAGAGGAACGGGGCCCAGGCCTGAGAGGAACCAAGGAGGAGGGCCAGGGTCTGAGGCCGCCTGCCCGGCTCACAAATATTTAGCTTTCAGCCAAAGACAAACTCAGCTCTATTTTGGGAGTGGGAGGCTCCAGGGCGGACTGGGCCACTTCCCCTCCAGGCTGGGACCCCAGCATCTCTTTCCTCTGGCACTGGGCATGGAGGGAACTAGGGTACCAGGATTTAGGGGTCTTGAGAAATCACTGATTCTACCAGGGCTCCTGAGGGAATCATGGCACATAGTTGGAAAGGGGGACTCAGCAATTCAGAGCCTGTTTTATAACGTCCTGAGTTTTCTCGGCTTCTCGGTCTCTGACTCTGTTTCTCAGTCACCATCTCTGACCTGCTGTCTGGGTCCCACCACAGGAATTTGTAGCCAGAGAGCCCTCCCTTAAAGCCGACCTCCTTACGTGGCCTTGAATCTTCCATATCCTTGGGCACCTCAGAAGCCCCCATGGCTGTTTCCTGTGCCCTAGCTCAGGTCCCAGGGGTGATGGGCCAAACAGGAAGCCAACTCATTCAGCCTGCAGGAGAGGTGTGTGTGAGACGGCACCGGACTCTTAATGCCTGTGTTTATTGGCCTGAGTGTAAGTGTTAGAATGTAAAGCAGTGACTGCATGCGTGGCTGGCTTTTTGAGAGCACAGGGGTGTGTGTGTGTGTGTGTGTGTGTGTGTGTGTGTGTGTGTGTGTAAGCTGGGACATATTTGTTAGTCCAGGTGGGGAATGGTGTATGTGTAAGGCTGAGAGAGAGTTTGTGACTGAATTTGAGGGAATGACATACAAGCTAATGGGGTGGACGCCATGTCCCTTGTCAGTGCTCTGTACCCAGTCAGGAGTCCCAAGTGTTGCAATGAGAGCAAACTGCTCTCCCTGTCATCTCTCCACTAGACTCTCTATTGAGCCATCATTGAAACACCGGTTGGTCTTGAGGAAGCAGGAGGACTAAGGTGCATGGAAATCCTGGGTCCACCCAAGACAGGGGCAGTGTCAGCGGGCGTGGGCGTCACACCAGAGTTGCCAGCGTGGCACTGGTGCCTGGGGGAAAGGGACCCAAAGGCCTGCTGGAAAGACAACAGACTGGGATAGCACTTGGCAAGAGGAATGTGCCATGAAAACTGGGTTTCCATGTCCCTCACTCCCTGTGAGCTGGAGATGTTCCAACATAAAGGCATTCCAGTCCCTCCGTGTCTTTTACCAATTTGGGGGCACCTGGGCCCTCAACTTTTCTTCCCCTTCTCCACAGCCACCACCACCAGGAAGCCCTCAGCCTGGTATGGGTGGGATCATTTTTTTAAAAAATATATATTTTATTGATTTTTTACAGAGAGGAAGAGAGAGGGATAGAGAGTTAGAAACATCGATGAGAGAGAAACATCAATCAGCTGCCTCCTGCATGCCCCATACCAGGGATTGAGCCCGCAACCCAGGCATGTGCCCTGACCAGGAACCGAACCATGAGGGTTCATAGGTCAATGCTCAACCACTGAGCAACACTGGATGTGCCCGCAACCAAGGCACATGCCCTTGACCGGAATGGAACCTGGGACCTTTCAGTCCGCAGGCTGACGCTCTATCCACTGAGCCAAACCGGTTAGGGCTGGGGGGGATCTTTGACAGTGGGAAGAACTTGGGGTTCAGACAGGGAAGCAGTGGCTGCTTGATGGGAAGCTCACCTGGCCTGAGTGAGATGCAGGAGAGCAGGGAGGAGGGGTACATGGCGGTCAGGGCCAGGTGGAGATGGAGAATTGGAAGTTGGGAGAACTAAACAACTTGGGAGGAGGTTGAAAAAGTGGACAACTGGAAACTGGGACCTTGGGTGCTCAGAACCTATGGCCAGTCAGTCCTCAGATGTACAGTGAGCGAATATTCCAGTGGGAGGTCAGCCTGGCGCTGTGAACACCTTCCCAGCCTCACATCTGGCTGAGAGAGCTGGGACAGCTCCTCTTGTTCCTCCTTCAGAGGTCCCCCTCCATACTTGAAGTCTGCTCAGTGTTGTTGTTTAAGGAATAGTGGGTGGGAGAAGGGAGGCGGAAAAACAGTTGGAAGGTAAGACTCCTGGGTCCTGAAAAGGTCATGCATTTGATTAGGTATGAGGGCTCATATTTAGAACCCCTCTCCCCACTTCTCAGGAGAGCGCAAGCAGCCAGAGAAGGAAACCGAGTCTATGGTTAAACTTAGCCAGGGGCCCAGCTCTTGGCTCCTAGAACAGTCTGAGCGGGCCTGACGTCTCACTCCCTTTTCCTTGCCTCCAGGGCCCCGGAGGGGCTCCGCTCCCCAGGGCTGGGGTCTCCTGTTGGCCTGGGGCTGCTTGCCTTCTTTCACCCCTCCTCCCCTCCCCACAGCTGGGTGGGGTCCCTGGGCTTGGCTGAGGCCCCTGTGGCCACAGTGTGAGGGCCGGGCGGGGGACGGCGTCGGCGTTTTTAAAAATAAACCGACCGCAGGGAAACCAACGGAGCCGGGCCGGGCTGGGCAGAGGGGGAGGGGGCGGTCAGGGGGAGAAGGCGGGAGAAGCGGCCTGGTCTGGGGGTGTTTTGGGGCCCAGCACCGCGGTGGTTTTCTTAGGTAGGAAATCTGCTTTCTTCCTTCCCCTCCTCCTCCCCCTTTCCTCTTCCTCCTGTTCCTTTCTGTTTTCCTTTGCCTTCCTAGCCCAGTCTCTTTCCATCACCTCTCTTTGTTTATACTGGTTTCCTCTAGCTCCCTCCCTTTTGTCTTTCCACCTTTCTGCTCTTTTGGGTCCCTGCCGGTTCTGCCCCAAGGCCAGTGTCCCCTCTGTTCCCTTCCCCCACCTCTGGGGGCTTTTACATCAGTTCCTCGCCCTGTGCCCGGTGCTTGGCTCCCGCGTCTCTGCGTCTCTGCGTCTCTGCGTCTCTGCGTTTCTCCTTCCTACTCCATGTTTCTCTCTCCCTTTCTGCTGGGACCCTGCTCCTGCCCCAGCTGCTACCCCGCCTCAGCCCACCCTCTGCTTGGGGCATCAGAGGCTCCAGGGAACCCTGGCTGGGAAGCACCAGGGCTTTCATCATGGCCAGATCTGAGGAAGGTTCTGGTGCCCCAGATTTGGGAGTCCATGTCCATGGGGTAGTTGGGCAGGGGGAGCATCAGGCTTGCACGTGGGGAGCAGTGCAGGAGTGTTGACTGCACACGCCTTTCACTGCAACCCCAAGACCCTACCTAGCCCTACCTTGAGGATTGGTGTCACACACACACATGCTGGCGGGCAGGTCTGGGAACCCTGGGCGCCTGGGTTCCTTTTCAGCTTTACTGAAGGCACCACCAAGTACATTGGCTTTTGAGGATCCCAGTCAGGGAACTGTCCAGGGTCAGCCTTTGAGGACATCTTGTTTTTTTTGTTTTTTTTTTGGTGGGATTCTCAGTAATGGATGCCTATCTATGCCAGCCAGGAATTCTGGAGGGCACCTCCTCCCAGGCTGTCCCAGGGAGGAGTACCAGCCTCCTGAGGGAGGACTAGTCTTGTAGCAACAGCAGGATGGGCATTAAGGGCATTCTAAAAGACCCTCATGCCCCACATCTACATAGCTTTCTTCACTCACTGTGCCGGAAGGGTGAAGAGAGACCAGCTACTTGGGCTGTGGGCTACGTGTTCGGGGACACTGAGGCATGGAGGGGTGTGGCTGTGAGCCTGTATCGTAGCCACCCCAATTTCTTACCCCGGAGGGGCATGAGGACTTCAAGCTCTTCCACCCCACAAAAGGGGTACCAGCTGGCTCCACGAAGCAGGAGGTGCCCACTGCCCGCTTGAAAGACATTCTTGCCTCAGCCACAGTCTTGGCTTGGCGGCAGCCCTGTTCCCTCTCAATGTCTCAGTGTCTCAGCCATCGCTTCCTCTTGCTCCCAAGGCTCAGAGTCCCTGCCAAGAGATTCCTTACCAGGGACATGAGGACAAGGCCTTGGGGAGACCAGCCTGGGCCACTGCCTTAGTCAGGAGCTGAAGTGGAGACAGGAAGTGAAATACGGGGTAATGCTGGGAAAATCTGGAATGGGGGTCACTACAGTCCCCTAATATTTTTCCTCCTTCCCAGGCTGCTCTTTGAGCCTCATCTTTCCTCTCCAGGTCCCTGACTATGGCCTCTGCTCCAGACCGCTCCCAGGGATCAGGATCCCTAATTCTTACCTCATCCAGGTGTGGCAGCTCTTCTCCAGGCTCTTTAAGAGGCATCTGTTTCTCTGAGGCCTTTGCCTACCCCCAGCTACATCACAGTGAACCCTGCTTCTCGCCTCCTTAGCTGGGTGTTAAGCGGTAGCCTTGGCTTCCGCTCTCCTTCCACAATGCCACCAGAGCTCTGGCCTGGGACCCAGTCCTCGCTGGCCCCTCCTCTTACCTCTACTTCCCCATTCCCTCCAATTCTTCCCTGACCCCTCTGTTCTCTTCTCCTTGTGTCCAGGTTGAAAGCCTAGAGTTTACCATCTCTCTGCATTCTCCTCCTCTCCCCTAAGTACTGCTTCCATGTCTCCCCAGGAGGAAGCTCACTATGGCTCCAGTCCCCTGGCCATGCTGACGGCGGCGTGCAGCAAGTTTGGTGGCTCCAGCCCTCTGCGGGACTCAACAACACTGGGCAAAGCAGGCACAAAGAAACCGTACTCTGTGGGCAGTGACCTCTCCGCTCCAAAAACCATGGGGGATGCCTACCCAGCCCCCTTTTCAGGCACCAATGGGCTCCTCTCACCTGCAGGCAGTCCTCCAGCACCCACCTCGGGCTATGCCAATGACTACCCTCCCTTTTCTCACTCTTTCCCTGGGCCCACAGGCACCCAGGATCCTGGGCTCCTAGTGCCCAAGGGACACACTTCTTCTGACTGCCTGCCTAGTGTCTACACCTCTCTGGACATGGCACACCCCTACGGCTCCTGGTACAAGGCAGGCATCCATGCAGGCATCTCACCAGGCCCTGGCAATGCTCCTACACCTTGGTGGGACATGCACCCTGGGGGCAACTGGCTAGGAGGAGGGCAGGGCCAGGGTGATGGGCTGCAAGGGACACTGCCCACAGGCCCTGCTCAGCCTCCATTGAACCCCCAGCTACCCACCTATCCAGCCGACTTTGCCCCCCTTAATCCAGCCCCCTACCCAGCTCCTCACCTTCTGCAACCAGGGCCTCAGCATGTCTTACCCCAAGATGTCTACAAATCCAAGGCAGTGGGCAATAGCGGGCAGCTGGAGGGGAGTGGTGGAGCCAAAACCCCTCGTGGCACAGGCACAGGGGGCAGTGGTGGATATGGGGGCAGTGGAGCAGGGCGCTCCTCCTGTGACTGCCCTAACTGCCAGGAGATAGAGCGCCTGGGGGCAGCAGCGGCTGGGCTGCGGAAGAAGCCCATCCACAGCTGCCACATCCCGGGCTGTGGCAAGGTGTATGGCAAGGCCTCGCACCTGAAGGCGCACTTACGCTGGCACACGGGCGAGAGGCCCTTCGTCTGCAACTGGCTCTTCTGTGGCAAGAGGTTCACCCGTTCGGACGAGCTGGAGCGCCACGTGCGCACTCACACCCGGGAGAAAAAGTTCACCTGCCTGCTCTGCTCCAAGCGCTTTACCCGGAGTGACCACCTGAGCAAACACCAACGCACCCATGGCGAGCCAGGCCCAGGGCCCCCACCCAGCGGCTCCAAGGAGCTGGGGGAGGGCCGCAGCGTGGGGGAAGAGGAGGCCAACCAGACACCCCGACCTTCAGCTTCTCCGGCACCCCCAGAAAAAGCCCCCGAAGGCAGCCCGGAGCAGAGCAACCTGCTGGAGATCTGAGCTGGGTGGAGGGTCTCCAGTCCCAGGGCTGCTTGCCAGCCTCTCCTGGCTCCGTGGACCACTGCTTGCCCCTCACTCCTTTGCCCCATGCATGCTGCCCTTTGGGGTGCTCTCCATCTCTCCCCTGGCTATTCTGAGCCTGGGTAACTCCCTGCACGCCTCCTCAGCTCCCCTCTTCCCTTTGCCATAAGCCCATCCCATAAACTCTCATCTTAGGCCCTCACCTTGTGCCCGATTTCTGTACTCTGGCTTCCTAAACTCTTCTCTCGCCCTTGCTCACAGCTTCTCTCTCTTCTGCTCTTACCACACCAACTCACTTTCCTTCCATGTGGACTCCCAACACTTTATTTTTCTATGTTATTAGCTCCTTGACATCCATCCTTTCTGCTTCCGAAGCTCCACTATCCCTTTGCTTCCAGGCTCCAGTCTCCCCAAGTTCTTACTCCACTGCTGCCTGTGCTCCAGAGCATTCTTCCTTTTTACAAACACAATGATGATAACGATGATGATAATTTATTGCCCCCTGGTGGCCTCTTCATTAGGGACCAGAGTTAGGGGGATTGGGGTTAGTGACCTGGCAGGGAGCAGGGTACCAAAAGGGGGGCAGACCAGTGGGGATCTAATCCCAAAGATGGGGTGTCCCCAGGGTCAGGGAGGCTGCCCCCAGGCCTGTATATTTAACCCCTATGTTCCAAGAGAAATGAATACTAATAATAATAATAATAATTCTATTTATCTAAGTTATGATGACAGGTCAGGTAGAGTGAGCTGGGGAGGGGGGGGTGGAGGTCCATTTCTGCTATGGAAATTTTAGCCAAATGCATCTCTGTATAGAAGAAGTGTTAGTAGAGATCTTGTTAATAGAATTTCTATCATCAGGGTCTCAGTTAAAGGGGTTCCTCTTTTAGTGGAATCTGCTAATAGGGTTGGTTAGCTTGATCAGTTAAAGAGTGATGGAGTATCTCTCAATTAGGGAATCCCTAATATTCCCACCCCCAGCCAGAAGCTGTGAAACTTCAAGTCCTATGGAGGGGGGAGGGGGGACTGGAATTACCCCAGCTTCCTCAAACCCAGAACCAGTTCTTCCACTTCTCCTCCCCTGACACCGTGACCCCATCAGGCTAATCCCTTGTTGCCATGGTTATGGAGAATTTACAGCTGCCATTTTAGACAGGCTCATTGGAGAAGCCCACCTAACAGGAGGACATTGGCTTGGAGGCGCCTCTCCTGAAGAATAGGTGGGGAAGGCTTTCTCTGGGATCAGATGAAAATAAATCAAGTATTTATTGAGTGCCTACTCTGTGCAAGGCACTGGGAACAAGGCTGGTGCCTAGAGGCCATGAAAAAGAAGTTATAGAGCTAGGAGGACATACTAGTCGGTCCCTAAGCTGATTTGGGTGCGTACAGAGGCCCCCAACCTGGGACTTTCGATGCTCCCACCTCCAGTGACTTTAAAGCCGCTTCGTGCCTTTGAATACCTTTCCTGTGACTTTGGATCCTCCTTTTCTATCTCCTGCTCCCTCAAGGCCCCCAGTTAAAGGGTTAAAGCCGCTGGAGCTTGGGGAGAGGGTAATAAAATGGAAGGGAAGGGATCATGCCCTCATGGAGTCTTTTCTTCTTTTTTTTTAATTTAATAAATAAAAGTTCGATTTTAAACTTTGTCCTGGTGAGGAAAGGGGAATTGGAAGGGAACAGGGTGAGCCACAGGATTCCTCTTTGGCCAGTCGGGGGCTCCTCCTGGGCGCTCTCTGGAGCCGGTTTGCACGTTCAGCCCGCGGGAGCCGCTCCGCCGCCAGCTCTCCG
>NW_005361075.1:1250161-1307855 GCF_000412655.1 Myotis brandtii
CGGGCGGGGCGCTGGGTCACAGGCGCTGTGTCGCCGGGGCCGTCGCGCCCCCTGGTGAGGTTCGTGGGGAGCGCGCGAGGCCTGGGCTTCAGTCTCCCTCGAATCTGCAAGTTGTGAAAACCGTTCTGCGAACATTAAGTAAGGAGTACGGGGAAGGCGGTGGCGGGAGGTGAATGCACAAAGCACAGTTCCTCCTTCCAGTGCCCATCGCGGGTTGAGAGGCAAGCACCCACCCAATAATGACAGCGCAACCTGTTGGTGGAAATCAGGCTTCGTCAAAGGGAGGTGGGAGTTGCAGGCCGAGGCCACAGTCATTTCTTGGGGGTATCTTCTGGTTGGATGGTGTCACGCCTGAGGCAAAACAAAATCTTTGCGGTGGGTTCTCAGCGCTTTCCACTAATCTGTCAGAGTCACAGACTCCTACCTCCAAACCTGTCCTGCTTCCCCTGCCCAAGGAGAGCTTTCCCAACTAGCTCCCCAAAGGGTTTTTACATTGTGCTCTTGAAGCCTTCTGTGACTTCCCAGGCTACAGGGAGCGGATCTAGCAAAATGGTTCTGTGCAGTATCACCTGGGAACTTTTTTGGAAGTTTAGCTTCAGAGGTCCACTCAATCTGCATTTTAGCAAGATCCTCAGATGGGTCCTATGGCCATTAACATTCTAGAGTCCTTGTTTTCTGACCTGGGAATAACTCTTGGTAGAAAGGAGCAGCAGACACAGAAGCTAAGAATGCTAAACTATAATGCGTACTAGAGCCTCCCATGAGATGAGCAGTTTTTTTTTTAATATATATATTTTTTATTGATTTCACAGAAGAGAGGGAGAGATAGAAACATCAATGATGAAAGAATCACCTATCCGCTGCTGCCCCCTGCACGCCCCCCACTGGGGAGCCAACCCACAACCCGGGCATGGGCCCTTGACAGGCATGTGTCCTTGACCGGAATTAAACCCGGGACCCTTCAGTTCGCAAGCCAATGCTCTCCAGCGGTTCTCAACCTGTGGGTTGCGAACAATGAAAATACATCCTGCATATCAGATATTTACATTACGATTCATAACAGTAGCAAAATTACAGTTATGAAGTAGCAACGAAAATAATTTTATGGTTGGGGGTCACCACAACATGAGGAACTGTATTAAAGGGTCGCGGCATTAGGAAGGTTCACTGTATCCACTGAGCCAAACCGGCGAGAGCGAGATGAGCAGTTCTTGGGAGTGAGGACTGTGACTCAAAAATTTCTCTGTCCTGCCCTAGCTGGTTTGGCTCAGTGGACAGAGCATCAGCCTGAGGACTGAAAGGTTCTGGGTTCGATTCTGGTCAAGGGCACATGCCCGGGTTATAGGCTCAATCCCCAGTAGGAGTTGTGCAGGAGGCAGCCGATCAATTCTCTCTCATCATTGATGTTTCTATGTCTCTCTCCCTCTCCCTTCCTCTATATCAATAAAAATATATTTTTAAAAAATTTCTCTGTCCCCAGAGTATGGTCCTTGGAATTTGCTCATTAACATTTGTTAAATGAATGAACCTATGCCTAAGTCCATGACAGTTATGGCTAATGATCTCTGATATCTGTTTAGCAGTTTATAATTTATTAAATGGCTTCATTTCTATTATTTTGAATGGGAAACAACCACATGAAATAATGAGGACATTCTGCAAGTGAGGAAGCGGAGGCTTAAAGAATTCAATGATTTTTCCCAAGGTCATGTGGCTGTGAGCTGAGGAGCCCCCATTCTGCATTAGACTCCTTGGAGTTAGATGGAATAAGATCAATTTCACTTTTATTCTGAAGTTAGAATGCCTGGTTGTGATATTTTTAGGTCAAATTTCTCAGTGTCTTGTTCTCATGGGGACAATTGTTGTAAAGATTATACAAGCGCTTATAATAAATGCTCAGGAAATGTTAGTTTTCCAACTGTTCCCCCTTTTCCTTCCAGGACGCCTAGCCCTGTGGGCCCTAGGTTCTGGCGGCCGCACTACTCGCTCTCAATGACTTTTCTTCTCCTGGAGGCTTTCCAGCCCATGTGACTGTCTCTGTTTTCCTCGGTGCGATTCACAGTCCTGGGAGGGTTAAATGAGGTACTTTCCTGAACGTGGCTTAATTGGGGCTTTCCAAGCGCTGAGAGAGTGGGGAACTGTATTTGGGAATTCGGAACTGGGAAAAACAGCAGCCCCACAGGAAAAAAAACAAAAACCTCCCAACTAGGGGTTGGCCCTGCGGACGTGTCCGCGCCGTTTTCCCTCCAGCCGCCAGGCGGCGCGCGAGGAAGCGCTAGAAGTCTATTCCCCCACCCACCCCCGCTACCCCGACTGCGCAAGCGTCCTTCTTCTGCGTTATTCTCTTCACTTCCGTTGAGCTTTACTTCGCTGTTTGTCCCAGGCGGCTACCCGTACGCATCCGAATCTAGCCCGGGAACTGAGAGAGCCGCTGCGTCCGCGAGTTTGCCGCTTCCGGACGTCTGCAGGAGCGGCAAGATGTGCTCCCTCGGGTTGTTCCCTCCGCCTCCGCCTAGGGGCCAGGTCACCCTATACGAGCACAATAACGAGCTGGTGACAGGCAACAGCTATGAGAACCCTCCTCCCGACTTCCGGGGCCAGGTGGCCGGGGCGGGGAGGGAGGGACCCACAGGCTTGGGGCGGAGTCGGGGAGAACCGGGGACCCGAGGCTGTGCGGCGGGGGCGGGGTTGGGGTTGCAGTCCCCACATTGGCGCACTGGACGCTGCCTGGTCCGGGCTGGAGAAGGATAGAAGAGCAGGATGTATTTTAGGGCTGGGAATGGAGGATGAGGGGTGCTGAGAAGCTGGGGGGCAGGCCTAGAGAGAGTGCAGAGGATGTGAGGGTGCAGAAGTCCTGAGAAGTTGGGGTCAGTGTCTGGGAGAACTGGTAAAGCACAACTTGGAGAGTTTTGTTTTTCCCTGTGGTGTTCCTGGGAAGGAAAAGGAAGAAAAAAAGGACACTTATTGAGCGTTTACTCTGTAAGGAGGCGGCTCTGAGTTAGGTGTTCACAAATATTATAAGATTTAATAATCACAACCACCCCGTGAAGTTTTATTGTAGTTTTACAGATAAGAGCTAAGAGCTGTTTTCCGGTTTTTCAAGTGTATTTGTGGAAAAGGGAAATGGGTCTCTGGAACCTCTTACCCTTAGTCCAGCCATGGTTCGGAGACGTCAGGGAGTTCAGCAGAAAGAGACAGACTCATTGCCAACCTCTCATTTCTGGGTTATAGTGGATCAATTTTCCTGTCCTAAACCTGTCTAAGGACCCCCTGAAGAACCCTGGGAGGCTGGACCATGGCACAAGAACTGCTTTCATCCATCATCGGGAGCAAGTGTGGAAGAGATGCATCAATATTTGGTGAGACATGGCAAAGGGTCTCCTGGAGATGATGAGGTCACCACCCCTCTGCCTCCGCTGCTAGGCTCTCAGTCCTCATTGTAGAACTCAAGGCTGTGCAACAGTTTTTCCATTTCAGCACCAATGACTTGCCTTGCTTTCTGGTTTGATTATGTGAACCTGCTCCCTACTCAGCAACGTTGGCTCTAAGGTCGCAGCAAATGATCTGGTACCTAGGTCATTCATTTTGCACATGTAGGAGTGGAGCCATACTGCCTGGATTAATTTCCTGGCTGTGCCACTTTTAGCTGTGTGACCTTGGGCAACTTACTTATTCACTCTGCCCCTCAGTTGCTTCATCTGTAAAATGGCACCTGTCTGTCAAGGTTGTAGTGATGATTAAATGAGTTAGTAGATGTAAAACACTTAGAGAACAATGCCTGGCCCATATGAATCCCCTCAAGAGTTAGCTACTATCATTGTCATTTGTAGAGTGAATTCCTACAAATGAAGTAGCTGGTTTCAAAGGGTATGTTCATTTGTAATTTTATGTGCTGTTGTCAAATAGTCCTCCTTTGAAATTGTGCATACATAGCCCTAGCCGGGTGTGCTCAGTGGTTAGAGAGTCAGCCTGGGGCGAGGTTCGATTCCGGTCAAGAGCATGTACCTCGGTTGCAGGTTGCAAGCTTGAGTCCCAGCCCCAGTCCGGGCACCGGGGCGCGTGTGTGGGAGACAACCAGTCGGTGTGCCTCTTGCATTGATGTTTCTCTTCTCTCTCTCTCTCCCTTCCATTCTCTCTCTTAAAAAAAAAATCAATGGAAAAACTATCCTCTGGCCTAGCCTGTTTGGCTCAATGGATAGAGTATTGGCCTGTTTACTGAAGGGTCCCAGGTTTAATTCCCAGTCAGGGCACGTGCTGGGGTTGCAAGCTTGATCCCTAGTGTGGGGCATGCAGGAGGCAGCTGATCCATGATTCTCTGTCATCATTTATGTTTCTATCTCCCTCTCCTCCCTTCCTCTCTGAAATCAATAAAAATCTATTTTAAAAAAAAGAAAAAATATATATCAAAGAAAAAAGAAAAGAAATTGTTCATATTTATAGTTCTACCAGCAGTGTACGAGAGTGCTGTCAAACTTTTTTTTTCTTCTTTTTTTAAAAAAATATATTTTATTGATTTTTTTACAGAGAGGAAGGGAGAGGGATAGAGAGTTAGAAACATCGATGAGAGAGAAACATCGATCAGCTGCCTCCTGCACACTCCCCACTGGGGATGTGCCCGCAACCAAGGTACATGCCCTTGACGAGCCATGCCGGCTGGGCTCATTGATGTTTCTATCTCTCTCCCTCTCCCTCTCCCTTCCTCTCTCTGAACTCAACAAAAACATATTTAAAAAAATAGAAATAAAAGATAAAAAGGTTCCCCAAATGCAGAACGTATCTTCTTTCTTCTTTTTGTAGAGATCATTAGCAAATTATTCTCTTCCCACATAATGCAATTTAACTGGGTTAAGGACAGAACAATTTTATAGGAAGATTTAAAAATATATATTTTGCCCTAACTGGTTTGGCTCAGTGGATAGAGCGTCGGCCTGTGGACTAAAAGGTCCCAGGTTCGATTCCGGTCAAGGGCATGTACCTTGGTTGCGGGCACATCCCCAGTGAGGGGTGTGCAGGAGGCAGCTGATCGATGTTTCTCTCTCATCGATGTTTCTAACTCTCTATCCCTCTCCCTTCCTCGCTCTAAAAAATCAATAAAATATATTAAAAAAATATATATATATTAAAAAAACAAAAAACTTCAATATTTGGTATTACAGTATGATTTAATTTGCATGTCTCTTTGTATGTGAGTGAAGTTAAATATCAGTTCATTGTCTGAAAGTTATTCATTCCTGGGCCCTTTCTCACTTTCTGCCTCTCCAGCTGCTGCTTCTCTTCCTGATGTCCCTTAGATGTGGGTGTCCTGGGCTGGACTTGCAACTGATGCTCCACACCTGGGTGTTCCCTTGTCTGCCAAACACCCCCTCTAATCTGCAGCCAGACTGATCTTTCTAAAATGCCTCTGCTTAGTAATCCTTCCATGGCTTTCCATTCACTGACGTAGGGCTAGTCTTTATTCCTTGACTGGCTCACAAGGCCCTGAAAGACATCTGAGCCTTAGTTGCCTAATTGGTAAAATGTGCAGAATGCTCATTTTAGTGTGATAATTAAATGAAAGAACAATATATCAAGTGCATGGCACATAGTTGCCACTCCATAAATGTGAATTCTCTTAATTGTAATACATGTTTGAGTGAATGAATGACATTTGTAGAAGGTAGACTGAAGAGATCAGAGTACTCTGACTCACAGCTTCCTCTTCTCATCAGGCGTGATATGGGCCTATTTGGGGTGCTGAATGAAATTGCTAACTCGGAGGAGGAGGGTAAGTATTTCTCCCTCCAGCCCTCTCTAGTTTTGCTATTGGCATCACCCCTTCATATTCTCCCTAACGCATCCTGGTACCTATTGGCCCAGCCCCTTTCCCTTTAGCCCTGTTTTCCCTGGCCAGTTGTCTACACTGCTGCCATCTTTACTCCTCCCCTCTACCTACCCCGCATATCCCAGATCCCAGAGTGGGTGTCCAGAATGAGGTGTCCAGAAACACTTATTTGGTAGAAGGACCTGGGGAGTGCTCATCCCTCACCTAAGAGGGTTCCCAGTTAGAGCCCTGTGAACGGTTTAATCAGAGCTGTTTCCTCAACCCCACAGTATTTGAGTGGGTGAAGACTGCGTCCAGTTGGGCCCTGGCACTCTGTCGATGGGCCTCCTCCCTCCACGGGTCCCTGTTCCCACACCTGTCTGTAAGTTTAGCTTTCTCCCCTGGCTCTTCCCACTCCCATCCCCCTCTCCATTTCCTGAAGGGCGGGGTGGGTGGGGAACCTGCAGAAGGGTGTGTGGTCCAGGGGGAACATTATGGGGATAAGCTCCTTTTGTCCCAGTGCATCCTTGATCCGATTTGATCTTACAGCTCAGGAGTGAAGATCTGATTGCTGAATTTGCCCAAGTCACAAATTGGTGAGTGTACCAGCTCTGAGGCTTTGGTAGGAAGGAAGTCCTGAAACTTGCAGCTTCTTTTGGGGAGAGGGAAGTCTATGCACAGATTCCTCCCACCCCTTTCCTGACTGCCTCCCACATTCTCACTCCTTCTTCCTCCCCCCAAAAAGAAAAGAAAAAGTAGAAAACAATAATGTCCTTATATGAAAAGGAATCTAAGCTTCTGGGTTGGGGTAAGGATAGGTATAGATTTGGACTCTTCATGCCCCAGGTCCAGCTGCTGCTTGCGGGTCTTTGCATGGCACCCCCACACCAACAAGTTTGCGGTGGCCCTGCTAGATGATTCGATCCGTGTGTATAATGTTAACAGGTATGTGGGGGCCTTCTGGGCAAGCTCTGACTCTTCAGTCTCCATGGTTTAGTCTCTGCTTCCCTCTCCCGCCTTGGTCCCAGGGGAGTCCTGCAGTTCCTGGGCCTGGTCCACAGGGCTCCTTCTAGAACTGGATGTGTCCTCTATCCAGATATAACCTTTATCTTATCGTGTCCCACAATACCCCGGCCCTGGGTAATGAGCTTTCTTCTCTAGCTTTGCTTCTCAACTGTACTCAGTTCCTCTGAGCCTTAGTGTTCCTGTTTTGACTCAGTCTCCAACCCCTTCTTCCCAGCACTATAGTCCCCTCTCTGAAGCACCGGCTGCAGCGAAATGTGGCAGCTCTGGCCTGGAAGCCCCTTAGTGCCTCTGTCCTGGCTGTGGCCTGCCAGACCTGCATTCTCATCTGGACCCTGGACCCCACCTCCTTGTCTACCAGGTGAGTCCCACTCTGTCTACCGTGGCCTGAAGGTTGTGGCCCTGCTAGGTGTAGTGAAGAGGTCTCAAAGGAGAAGTTCTTTGTCCTCACAGCAGTTCCCACGGGAGAAGTAGACCTAAGGTCAAGGTGGAGGTGCTAAACACTTTAATCTAGAGAAAGGGACAGAAGTAGGGGCTTCTGGGATTCTGGGAAGTGTGTATCTATGAATTAAGGAGTGGAAAGGCTGTCTCTTTTAGAACACTTTCAGATACAGATTTAAAGGAAGGTGGGAAGGGAGTTAATCTGGATATAAATTGAAACCAATGAAAAATAACCCCCAGAATTAACTAATATAAAACCAGAAACTGGTTGTTTAAATTATGAATAAAGAAAAAAACCTTTTAGTCAGCCTTGTTGAGGTAAAAGAAAATCAAAGTACATATGCTATTTTTAGAATGGGAATGGAGAGATAACCATAGCTATGGAAGAAAATAGAGTTATTAAAGAATATTATATACATGTTTAGACTAAGAGATTTGAAAATCTAAAGGAAATGTTCGCTTTTCTAGCAAAATATAAACTACTGAAGTGGATTGTTGAAGAAATTAAAAGGGATGAGCTCTACCACTAAAAAGATGCCAGGCTGACATGGTTTTATGAGAGTTTTATCTAACTGTCAAAGAAAAGATCATCTCCATGCTATTTAATTCAGATCATAGAAAAATTAGGAAATCCTTCTGATAAAATTTTTACTTTTAATAAACTTTATTTTGGTATAATTTTATTTTATTTGTTAAAAATTGATTTCAGAGAGGAAGGGAGAGGGAGATAGAAACATCAATGATGAGAGGGAATCATTGATCTCTTCAGTCCACCAGCCGATGCGCTATTTATTGAGCAAAACCAGGTAGGGTGATGATTTTAGATTTTTAGCAAAGATAGTGGAGAGTTTTGATATATCCTTCATGCAATTTCCCCATTTTAAATATATTTCCATGTTACATTTGTCCAAACTAAGAAACTGCCCAACCGGTGTAGCTCAATGGTTGAGCGTTGACCTATGAACCAGGAGGTCACAGTTCGATTCCTGGTCAGGGCACATACCTGGGTGGAGGGCTCGATCCCCAGCGTGGGGCATGCAGGAGGCAGCCAATCAATAATTCGTTCTCATTATTTATTTATTTATTTATTTTATTAATCCTTACCTGAGGACATTTTTTCCATTGTTTTTTTTTTTTCTTAGAGAGAGTGGAAATGAGAGGGAAAGACAGAGAGAAACACCAATGTGAGAGAGACACATCAATTGGTTGTCTCCCACACACACACCCAACCAGGGTCGGGAGCCTACAACTGAGGTATATGCCCTTGACTGGAATCGAACCCTGGACCCTTCAGTCCACAGGCCAACGCTCTATCCACTTAGTCAAAGCTGCCAGGGCTCATTGTTTATGTTTCTCTCTCTTTCTCTCCCTCTCCTTCCTCTCTAAAAATCAGTAAAAAACATAAAGAAAAAAGCTGCCGCAAAACTGAAATGTCCATTTGTGGAGGCATGCCTAAATAAATTATGGTTATTTGTTCAGTAGAATACAGGGGAGCTACTGAAAAGAATAAGATAGGTCTCTATGAACTGGAAAGGTAACTATGATTTACTGTAATGGTAAAGCATAAGTTGTAGATCAGTGGCCTAAGACCTCATTGGAGCTAAAAGTGCTTCTAGGTAAGTGGAAAAGTGAGAGGGTGGCACTAATTCAGGCAGTGGCCTGTACCTGTCAGGCCAAATATGTGGCTCTGGAGATGCAAAGCTAAGACACAGTGGTGCCCTCAAGTAGTTCCCAGCCTAGTGTTGGAGGCCAACCCCTAGGCAGCATCTTTATGGCAAGCAGAAAACAAAGCAGGAGCAGAGGAGGGAGGCTGATTTAAAAATATATATATTTTTATTGATTTCAGAGAGGAGGGAAGAGGGAGAGAGAGAGAAACATCAATGATGAGGAGAATCATTGATTGGCTGCCTCCTGCACACTCCCTACTGGGGACCGAGCCCGCAACCTCGACCAGAATCAAACCTGGGATCCTTCAGTCTGCCACTCTATCCACTGAGCCAAATCGGTTAGGGCAGGAGACTGGTTCTTATAAGGAAAGGCAAAAACACAGGTTTTGCAGCACAGGACGAGTTCTGGGGAGTGGCAGATGGTTCTGGCAAGAGAAGAATTTATCCCAGGCCCCTGGCAAGATGGTCCTTTGGGAAGAGGGCTGTCTTCTCTGGTGGAGCATGACATCTCCCCAGCTTACCAATTCTAGCTTTACTGGTCAGAAAGTTTTATTTCTCCTTGAGGACTCTAGTGAAAGCTTACTCCCTTTTACCCACTTTCCTCTATGGACCTACTGGTGGTGACATTGCCTTTCCTTATTTTTTTCGTTAACTTGCACAATCCTTATTCATTTTCTCCAACCTGGATTTGAGCTCCGAGGGGCCACTGGGCTTTGGAAATTTTATCAGGAGGAGGCAAGGAAATAAAATCATGGGGCTTTCTTCTTGTTGTCTTCTGACTTCACACCCTATTTCCTCTTGGCAGACCCTCTTCTGGCTGTGCCCAAGTGCTCTCTCACCCTGGGCACACACCTGTCACCAGCTTGGCCTGGGCCCCCAGTGGGGGGCGGCTCCTCTCAGCTTCACCTGTGGATGCTGCTATCTTGGTAGGTTGGTCTCCACCCTTCTTTTGGTCATTGCAGCCACTCCTTAGGTTGAGGAAAGAGCCTTCTTTGCCTAGAGGTGGAAAATATCCTTTAGGAAGGAGAGGGATAGTTGTCCATTCAGTCTTAAACTTACCTAGGGAAGGAGCTGCATCATCCAGACTCTCAGACTTAACATTCTGCCTGCTATAATTGTAAACATAAAACCTATTTTTCCTCCTGTTTTTTTTTTTTGTTAATCCTCACCTGAGGATGTTTTCTCTATTGGAGTGGAAGGGGGGTGGGGGGCAGGGGAGGCAGATGTGAGAGAGACACATCGCCCCAATCAGGGCTGGGGATTGAGCCTGCAACTGCAGTATGTGTCCTTGTGCCCTTGACCAGAATCAACCCGTGACTCTTCAGGCTATAGGCCAACGCTCTAACCAGTGAGCAAACTGGCTAGGGCATATTTCCTTCTGTTTTAACAGCCCCGTTCCTGCTCCCTTCCTTTCTGGTACTTTGTACCTTAAAGAGGGGAGCCCCTGAGAGATGATAGGGATGCTTGAGTTTCCTGTCTACTCTCTTGACCCCACTCTCCTAGGTATGGGATGTCTCAACAGAGACCTGTGTTCCCCTTCCCTGGTTTCGGGGAGGTGGCGTTACCAACCTGCTCTGGTCCCCAGATGGCAGCAAAGTCCTGGCTTCCACTCCTTCAGCTGTCTTTCGGTGAGTGGGAGGACAGGGAGGGCAAGAATGACCTGGAGAAAGGCACCTGGCTCCTGGAACTTCCAGCAGGAAGGACCTCCTGTCCTCATTCCTGTTCTTTGACCTGACCCCGGGACTGACAGAGGGAGTGAAGTTTAAATTTTGGAACCCAGAGGTCCTAAGCTGTGATTTGCTTCTGTCTGGCGCAGAGTCTGGGAGGCCCAGATGTGGACTTGTGAGAGGTGGCCTACTCTATCAGGGCGATGTCAAGTGAGTTTCAAAGAAGCTGGGGAGGAGTGGAGCCCCTGATTCCCCAAGCTTGTCTCCCCACCTCCTTTACTTCTCTTCCTCTTACCAGTACATTCCCCTATGGACCACCCTTCCCTTGCCTTTTGCTTCCTGATCCCAGACAGGCTGCTGGAGCCCAGATGGAAATCGGCTGCTGTTCACTGTATTGGGGGAACCACTGATTTACTCCTTATCATTCCCAGAACGTTGTGGTGAGTTAGGGGAAACACTTTGGGGTGCAGACCATCTCTGGGGTAGTCAGAGGGAGGCAGGAACCCTCTGGAATATGCTACTCTGAAGGTAAGGGGAAGGAAAGCAGCTTGGGGGACGAGAGGTGTTCGGGGTGCAGACCATCTCTGGGGTAGTCAGAGGCAGGCAGGAACCCTCTGGAATATGCTACTCTGAAGGATAAGGGGAAGGAAAGCAGCTTGGGGGACGAGAGGTGTTGATGCCTGTGATGGAGAGGAGGCAGGGGACAAGTCAGATGCCCGTTTCTTATACTTAAGAGCCTCTGTCCTTATCTACAGGTGAGGGAAAGGGGCGTGTTGGAGGTGCAAAATCAGCAACGATTGTGGCAGATCTGTCTGAGACAACAGTACAGACTCCACATGGAGAGGAAAGGTGAGCTGAGTGGGTGAGGGGGAGAGGCAGTGGAATGTGGGAGACCGTGCTGAGCCCTCCCAACCTACTGTTCTGAACCATAGACTTGGGGGAGAGGCTCACTCCATGGTCTGGGACCCCAGTGGGGAGCGTCTGGCTGTGCTCATGAAAGGTAAGAGGTGGGGAGGAAGGACTATGCTCAGGCCCCAGCCACCTTACCAGAGTGTCCATGCCTGGCTGTAGTTCTTTGCCCCTGCCCTGCGATTCAGCCTCTAGGTTCCTTCCTGCATCCATTTCTTACAGGAAACCCCCAGGTCCAGGATGGTAAGCCAGTCATCCTCCTTTTTCGCACTCGAAACAGCCCTGTGTTTGAGCTACTTCCTTGGTAAGTGCTGGGCAGGCCATTAGATCTGGGCTCCTCACCAGCCTTCCCTCACTAAACCCACATCCCACCTCTGCCTCCAGTTGCCTGCTTATTGTTTCTTCTTCCCCTAGTGGCATTATCCAGGGAGAGCCAGGAGCCCAGGCCCAGAGCATCACTTTCCATCCTTCCTTCAACAAAGGGGCTCTGCTCAGTGTGGTGAGTAGGCCAGGCTGCTGGGGTTTCCAGGGGTGAGGTGGAGGAGCTGAGGGCCTTGGCAGCTGTGTGGCTCTGCCATACGCCTCCTTTGAGCCCAGCCCGATAAGACTTCTCTTCCCCTTTCTGCAGTGCTGGTCCACAGGCCGAATTGCCCACATCCCTATGTTCTTTGTCAACGCCCAGTTTCCACATTTTAGCCCGGTGCTTGGCCGAACCCAAGAGCCCCCAGCTGGGGGTGGAGCTTCTATTCATGAACTGCCCCTCTTCACTGAGACATCCCCAATCTCTGCTCCTTGGGACTCTCTCCCAGGGCCACCACCTGCTCGGCCGCACTCCCCTCACCCCCATTTCTAATAATAAAAATTTCTTTCTGTGTTTCCCACTCAATTATGAGACTCTTTGCAAGGGAATTGCATTGGGGTATAGTGAAGAAGAAAAAGGCATAGACTTTGGGTTAAGATTTTGGTTCTGTCGCTTTTAGCCACTTCTTATGAGTTTGTCAAGTTATTTAACCTTAGGAACTAGATGGTTTTCAAATGATTATGAAAGAAAAGCTGAGAAAATACCAAAAGTCCTGAAGGTCTAGCATAGGCTCTGGCATGTAATAGATGTTTCACTTTCCCCAAATTCCAGCAAGTTCCCAGGATGGTGCAGGTTGGTAATGTGGCAAAGACTTGGTCAGTATGAGATAGAAGAAATTTTATTGGATGAGGGGATGTGAGGGAGATATAAGTGCTGGGCGCTGGGCCAAGGTGGCACGGGCCATACTCAAGGCACCCTCTCGGGTGCGGTGCCCACCAATGAAGCCGCTGGCATGGACAAAGATGCAGCCAGGAATTCCACTGACCTGGTCCAGAGCCTCATCCCGAAGACCCCGCCATGACTCTGGCAGGGGCAGCCTACAAGTGAGCAGAAAGAGCAAGTTGGTGAGAGCAAATGGAGGCCTTGAGGAACTGAGAGGGGGAGCAGAACAGGCCAAGACTAGTGGACTCCTCTATAGGGCTGCAACAGGACCTCACCTGCTCTGGAATGAATGGAGCTCCTTGGGCACACACTGTACCCGCCACTGTCCAGCCTGGTCAGTGTAGATAACAAAGGCAATGGTTACTGGGGGTGACAGCCCAGATTCCAGGTGATAAAGATGCTCTTTCCAGGGGCAACCACCTTTTGCCAGTTCTATTATCTCCCCGCTTGGGTCTACCTGAAAGGGAAATGGGGCGTGGCTGGAAGGTTCAGGGTAGGAGGAGCCTCTGTTGACCAGCAGCCCACCAGTAGTCACTAATGCCTGAGCCACAATGCCTCCTCCCACGCCTGTACCTGTAATCGCTGGGTCAGGGCCTCTTCCACCAGGGCCCGGGCTGGCATCCAGCTGTGCTGGTAGAAGTCTAGTCTCTGCAGAAACTCCTCCCGCACCAGATCCATTGCACGCTTGAACCCAGCCTGGGAATCACAGCCACTCTCATTTCCTCCCCTGAGGTCTTACATGCCTCATTTTCTTCCCCTGGGCCCTCCTTACCTCAGTGTCTTGGTTGGGCTGGTTCCAGGTGGGATTGAGCCGGGCCACCCGGGCACTCAGTGTAGTGGTCAGCGCATATCGAGGCTCTCCCTCCCACTGGGAGATCCCATTGTCCACTGCATCCACCTCCTCCACGAAGTTCTCATACATCTAAGGCAGCAGCAGAAATGCTCTTATGGGTACCTACCACTTGCATGGTAAAGTTTTACAGGTTTCAAAGTTATGTGCATACTCTCTCTTATTTAATCTCAATGCAATGAGCCTGTGAGGATCTCCCAGCAACTGGATGAGGAAAGGGAATTGGGGTGTCCAGTAGCTTGCTTAAGGTCAGAGCCAATAGTGCTGGAATTTGGATCACCTGATTTCTAATCCAGTGCTCATTCTATCACAGGCCCTAGCTGAGGCAGCATGTGTGGGGAGGAGGCTGCTGACTCCTGAACAAAGATCTGGAGTTCCAGGAGGGGCCTGTGGGAGTGGATCCCTGTGGCTGAGGGAGGGTAAATCTCCAGGGGGGCTGAGGAGGCTACTCAGTGACCTGTCTAATGAGGCCCAGGAGGGCCTGGCCAAGCATATGAGTCAGTTGGGAGAGAACAGGTGCTGGACTAGACACAGCGCTGGGGTGTGGTCCCAGAGAAACCCACGGGCTGCATGGCAGCAGCAGCTGCTGCGTCTCCTGAGCCTTAAGAAATGGTAGGACAATGCTTCAAGAGTCTGGGGGCAGAAACGATATGGGATATCAGTGTTTAAGGCAAAACTGCCCTACAAAATAGGCTTACATGTCAACACGTGTGGTATGTAAAAAAAGTATTCTCAGGGAGAGCCAAAGAAGAAACTCCTATGCCCAGCACCTCTCAGTCTGGACCCCAACCTGATAATCAGTTAAAACTTGGGTGTAATTTAGTTCCATTGCTTAGAAACCCCTCAGCAGAAGGAAAAACTAGCCCAGGCAGTCTACAACTTTAGCATTCCAGTCTCCAATTTAACCATTCATATATTTTCTTACTTTTTTGGCTCATATTAATGCTGTGCCATAGGGGCAGGTAGGCTGAGTCAGAGAAGTGAACAGTCTGTCTGCAAAAAACAGAGCTGGCTGAATCTGAAGTTTGACTTGTGAACTTCACAGGAGTAGGGTCTAGTATAGCCGTGGGCAAACTACAGCCCGCGGGCGGGATCCGGCCCGTTTGAAATGAATAAAACTAAAAAAAAAAAAAAAAACCGAACCCTTTTATGTAATGATGTTTACTTTGAATTTATATTAGTGCACACAAACACTCCATCCATGCTTTTGTTCCGGCCCTCCGGTCCAGTTTAAGAACCCATTGTGGCCCTCGAGTCAAAAAGGTTTGCCCACCCCTGGTCTAGTAGGTGTCCTCGGAATCACTGATCCGACAGCACACCAGGGCCGCTAGCCCTGTTCCTTCCTCAACAGCAGGAATCTGCTGAACCGCTTTCAGGAGACGCTGGTGGAACCTGAAGGTATTTTCATAATCAGACCCTTCCCAACTCATGTGCCTCTAGTGAATTACAGTGGTGCCTGATAGGCTCCTCTCCCCTTCCAGGCAGCCAGAACCTGAGCCATATGCTTCCAAACGTCAGCAGCCTCCTCTATTGCCAAGTTGTTGAACAGTCATTTCTTATGTATGTCAGGTCAAGAAAAAGACTGGAAACTGCTTTATGGTTTTCAAAGCTCTTCTCCACATGTTACTTCTCACCACCACCGCATGCCCTTGTGAGAGGAGCCTGACTGAGGGAGACAGTAGTGGGCTGGCTATGGGCTGGAACCCTGATGTGAGGTCCCGTCCTAAGGGCTAGGTGAGTGCCACTCCCAACTGGCCTGGTGGAGATGCATGTGGGGCATCGGTCCTCAGGTCCCCACCTTGTCATAGAGGGTGCCCACCATGCTGTCCTCTTCGCTAGTGCCCAGCAACTGGGCCAGCAGCTTGTGCCCGAAGTGCAGATAGACGAGTCCCGCACTGCTCAGCTTGGTCTGCCATGGCTTCCCAGGGGACAGGGAGCTCATGGTCTCTGTGAAAGACCTGAGGAGCACAGGGAGGTGGGGCTGAGGCAGAGGTGCCCCAGTTAACCCTGTGTATGTGCATGTGGGGGCACAATGTGGGGTAGGGGGGCTGGGGAATACTGCAGGAGCTGGAAAGGGAGAGCCCAGCTGGAGAGGCTTTGGCTTTTCCTTCGGGGTCACACAGACCGCAGCTTAAAGTCTGTGCATGCATTCGACAATGGTAAACTCAATGCTTACAACGTGCCAGACTTTGTGCTTAGACATTGGGGATAAAAAAACAGACCATGTCCCTCTCTTCAAGTTTACCTGCTAATGGCAGACAGACACACAACCAACCAAGCGAATGCTGTAGCTATGTTATAAGCAAGAAGTGTGTGTGTGTGTGTGTGTGTGGGGGGGGGGGATTTAGAGAGCTTTCAGGTCATAACTGAGCAATGAATTTACGGGGTGTTCACCAGATAAAGGGTGAGGAAACATGTACATGGCTAAGAGGTCTCTTCATGGAATTGCAAGAAAGGAGCTTGGGTGTGAGAGGTGAGTGGTAAGAAAAGGTGGAAGGGCAAGCAGGGGCCACATCATGGTAGGGCTTGCATGCCATTCTTTGGAGTTTGGACTTCTATTTGTATGTAATGGGAGCCACTGAGAGACTCTAAGTAGTCAAGAGCATGTTAGAAAGAGCATTGTGCCAGCCAGCATGGAGAATAGATGCAAGATTACCTGCAGTGGTCCGGGTAAGTGAGGAAAGCAGGAATTTGAGTAGCAGTGGAACAGAGAATAGGGAAAAGTTATTAGGGAAGTAGAAACCATAGCTATAATTTGTAAATACTAATTAGAATCACCTAGGGAGCTCATTTTTTTTTGTTTTAATGATTTTTAAATACTGAGTAAATACAAAACATTTTAATAAAATACATATAAGGTATAGCCATGGTAAGTGTTGCTCAGTGGTTAGAGCCCTGACCCATGCACTGAAGGGTTGCAGGTTAGATTCCCAGTCAAGGGCACGTACCTGGGTTGCGGGTTCGCTCCCTGCCCTGGGTTGGAACATGTGTGGGAGGCAACCAGTCAGTATATCTCACATCAATGTTTCTCTCTTTCTCTCCCTCCCTTCCACTCTCTCTGAAAAGCAATGGAAAAAATATCCTCATGTGAGAATTAACAACAACAACAAAACAACAAAAAATGTTTTTTAAAAGTTTACAAAGCAGACAATGGTACATAGACTTGTGGTGTGGATTATTACTATTATTAACAATGTAGCCAGTGTGCTCAGTGGTTGAGCATCAACCCATGACCCAAGAGGTCTCTGGTTAGATTCCTGGTCAGGGCACATGCTCAGGTTGGGGGCTCGATCCCCACCCAGTAGGGGGCATGCAGAAAGTAGCTAATCAATGTTTCAGGCATCAATGTTTCTATCCATCTTCCTTCCTCTCTAAAAATTAATTAAAAAATCCCACACAGGTGAAGTTCAAAAAGAAGAAAAAATGCCCTGGCTGGTGTGTTAAGTGGTTTGAGTGTAGGCCTATGCACCAAAGGGTCACAGGTTCTATTCCTGGTCAAGGGGGTCAAAGGCAAATCCCTGGGTTGTAGGTGCGATCCCTGTGCCCCGAGGCAACCAATCAATGTTTCTCTTTCTCCCCCTCCCCCCTTCCACTCTCTTTGAAGATCAATGGAAAAAATATCCTCGGATGACAATTAACAAAAACAAACAAAAAACAAAATAAGTAAAACTAAATAAATTGATGATGGAAACAGACATATGTGCTAAACTATACACAAGGGTATGATGAACACAAAATTCAGGATACTGTTTACTTTTGAAGGAGGTGGGGGGATGGGATAGGGAAGAAGCACACAAGTATAGATTCAAAGGTAATGACGGTGTTCAAATTCTTGGGTTGGGAGATTAGTTCATGGGTGTTCACTTTATGTTTTATATTCCAGAAATGTTTTTTTTTTAAATATTTTTTTATTGATTTCAGAGAGGAAGGGAGAGGGAGATTGAAACATCAATGATGAGAGAATCATTGATTGGTTGCCTTCTGCATGCCCTCTAATGGGGATCAGCCTGCAACCCGGGCATGTGCCCTGACCAGGAATTGAACCCGGAACCCTTCAGTCCTCAGGCCGATGCTCTATCCACTGAGCCAAACTGGCTAGGGCCAGAAATGTTAAATACATTTTATATGTCAAATACTGCATAATTAAAAAAAAATTTTTTTAAATCCTCACACAAGGATAGTTTCCCATTGCTTTTTATTTTAAAAATATATTTTTATTGATTTCAGAGAGGCAGGGAGAGGGAGAGAGAGATAGAAACATCAATGATGAGAGAGAGTCACTGACTGGCCACCTCCTGTACACTCTCCACTGGAGATCGAGCCCACAACCTGGGCATGTGCCCTGACTGGGAATCAAACTGTGACCTCCTGGTTCATAGGTCGACACTCAACCACTCAGTCATGCTGCTGACTGGGCTATTTTTTATTTTTGTTTTATTTATTTTTAATATTTTTGTTGATTTCAGAGAGGAATGGAGAGAGAGAAATATCAATTATGAGAGAAACACTGATCCGCTGCTTCCTGCACAGCCCCCTACTGGGGATTGAGCCCGCAACCCCCCCCTTGACCGGAATCGAACCGAGGACCTTTCACTTTCAGTCCACAGGCCAACGCTCAATTCACTAAGCCAAACTGGTTAGGGCTTTCCATTGATTTTTAGAGAGAGTGGAAGAGAGAGGGAAAGACAGTGAGAAATATCAATGTGAGAGAAACACATTGATTGCCTCCTGCAGGAGCCCAGACCAGGGCTCGGGCGGGGGAGGAGCCTGCAACTGAGGTTTGTGCCCTTGACCAGAACTGAACAGGGGGCCTTCTGTCCACATGCTGACGCTCTATCCACTGAGCCAAACCAGCTAGGGCCTGCATAATGTTTTAAAGAAAGTATGTCAAATCATTAGAAAAAAGGAAGAGTCAATAATGTCAAGTCCCACCAAGAGGTGCGTTAAGGTGAGATTCTCAGCCAGTAACCTGAGCTGGTGTTGAAGTTATCGGTGACCTTTTCATGAGCATTTCCAGTGGAGAGAGACTGGGAGAGAACCAGCTGAATGAATGACATGATTTGGAAGGGATATGGAGCCAGGGTCGGCTCTTCTTTTGAAGAATGACAGTTTAGGCTGTAAATACTGGAGGGTTCCCTCCTAACATCATTTATGAATATGTACACTTAATCATAATCACTTTAAACAGTGTGGTGTACAAGAGAGAGCATTTTGTATCTACTAGTATTTCTATTTTCAAGATGGGAGATGCCTAAATAGAGTTGTAAGTTATTGGCAAAAAGTAGAAACTGGTGGGAAGTCCAAGAGGAGAAAGTAATAGATTGGAAAGGGGACAAACAGAAGGGAACAGTGCTGCACTGGAAGGAGGGAGCTGAGGATGTTTACGAGTGGGAAACAGGAGTTTGATGAGATAGGGGCTTGAGGAGAGGGGAAAAGGATTGGAATGAAGTAGAAGACCACACATATGTGAACTGTCACCAACCACCACAATCAGGTGGGCCCAACAGTGTGAAGTGGGGCAGCAAGGGCACATGAATGGGTTAGTCCCAGCTGGGGTATTAACTGGGGAGAAAACAGTACTGGTGGGAAAAAAGTGACAGCCAGAGAAGGAGGTGAGCTGGGAGGGGCCTGAGGACTGACTAGGAGCCAAGGGAGGTTTGGGCAGGTTAGACTCGGAGGTCCACGGCCAGGTAGGCAGGTGGAGAGCCAGAAGGATGGAAGGCCGCAGTGGCACGGGACTCGACACACCTGGGCAGGTTAGACTTGGAGGTCCACGGCCAGGTAGGCAGGGGGAGGGGGAGAGCCGGAAGGATGGAAGGCCGCAGTGGCACGGGACTCGACACAGACCCCTGCAGTGCATGGCTGAATTGGGGCACTGAATCAAGCTGAAGTGAAGAAAAGGTACCTGGGAACCCACCTCTGGTGATGGTCATATCGGTGTCTCTGAGGGTCGTACTCGCCACCCACATCTACCACGACGTCGCAAGAAGCCAGTTTTTCGGGGTCCCGGGTCCGCACAATCTCTGCATCCTGTAGGGGGCACCGGGGGTGAGGAGCTGCCAGGAGTCGCGCGGGTAGGGTTAATGCTAGGTTTCAGGGGGGTCGGAAGGGTAGGAGGGGGGCTCGGGCCGCCCCAGGTACCACAGGGACCCAGGTAAGGCACGCGGGCGGCCCAGGCGCACCGTACCTGGTACTCCGGCAGGAGGCGCAGCAATGCGCACGCCAGGGCTTCATCGCAGTGGAAGGTGCCGTTGTGCGTTCCTATTCGGGGCGGTGCCATGAGGCCGCGGCGGGGTCGTTTGGAGGGCTGCACGCTCTCCAGGCTGTGCATGCGGTGCCGGACACGAAGGGGTGGCGGCGGCAACAACAAAGGTAGGAGTCCCCGAAGGAAGCGGCAGCCCATACAGCTTCTCCCGTGCGAAGGCGGGAGCGCCGAGCCGGAAAAGGAAGTGCCCGCGCAGCCCCACTTCCGTCTGTCAGCCTTTCCCACGGCCCCAGGCCCCGCCCAGCGGGGCCGCTACACCGCTAAGGCCTTCCCGCTCCTCTGGGGGTCAGACGGAGCCTCCAAGATAAGCCCTGCATCAGGCTCTGGGAGGGGCACACTCTCGACCCCTCCCCTCCCATCTCTTCACCAGTCCCGTACTGATGCAAGAATAGACCAACATTCTGCCCAGCTGGAACATTTATTGGCATTAAACACAAAACCCTTCTCTCCCCACCACAAAGTCCCAGGCCCTTGAAGTAGGGTCCCTCTGCCTGGTTTCTGAAACAGGATCTCAGGCCTTGGCAGCCTGAGTTGCCCCCAGGGCTGTGAGCTGCTGAATCTTCTGGCTCATCATCTCCATGACAGCTGTGGGGGGAAAAAACAGTCAGACCCTGGTCAGGAGCTGAAGGGAAGAACCCAGAGTTAAGAGAAAGTGACAGGGAAATTTAAGGAGTGGCAGACACCAACTATAGTTGATAAAACTTAACACAGTGATCCACTACCGCAAAATTTGGAATCTACAATGTATCAGTAAATATGACAACCATTGGGATATAAAAATGAACAACATACAATATTGAGTCAGACATAACCAAAAATTATAACGTGAAAATATTTTTGCCTTTATTTTTTTAATGTGTGGTTTTATTTTTTATATATGTTTTTATTGATTTCAGAGGGAGGGAAGGAGAGATAGAAACATACATGATGAGAGAGACCCACTGACTGCTTCCTGCACACCCACTACCAGGGATGGAGACCTCCTGGTTCATAGGTCGATGCTCAACTACTGAGTAAATAGCAGGGCTATTTTTACCTTTAGAATAGTGATTCTCAATCCTGTGTTACATAATCACCTGGGGCATTTTTACGAGACCCATGCCTTACCATTTGACTACCATCACCTGGGCTCTGGGGCATTAAAAAAAAATACCGAACCCTGGAATCCTTGCCCACCCCTAGCCCCCACCACTACCCAGCTTGATTTACTAGTAGTTTGTTTGGAGGGGGCAACAGGCTTTCTTTCTTTCTTTTTTTAAACATTTTTATTGATTTCAGAGAGGAAGGGAGAGGGAGAGAGAGACAGAAACGTCAATGAGAATCACTGATTGGCCGCCTCCTGCATGCCCCACACTGGGGATCAAGTCCGCAACCTGGGCATGTGCCCTGCCTGGCAACTGAACCCTGATCTCCTGGTTCATAGGTCAGTGCTTAATCACTGAGCCGGCTGGTGTAGCTCAGTGGTTGAGCATTGACCCAGGCTTTCTTTTCAAACTCCCTTGGTGATTCTAATGTATAGCCAGGGCTGCAATTGCTAGTACTTAGTTAGGGCTATTTCTTTCCTGTGTGTTCATTTGCATGTATCTTTTCCCCCATTCAATCCCCATTAAGAACACAGACATGATTTCTTTCCTCTAAATTTCTCAAACACCCAACCCAGGAATCTACAAATAGTGGGTATGTAATATACTGAATCTAGAGAATAACACAAGACACAAAAGAGAAAGACATGGTTTTAATCCAGCAAAGGGGACATCCCCATGGTTCACACTGCAATCCATGTTCTTTATCATGGAGGTACAAAGGATGAAGAGGTGCCTCAGGCCAAGCTTACCCTGTTTCATGACATGCTTCTCTTGAAGGGCTGGCTGGATTTTCTCCATTTGCTTGGTGAGAAAGTCTATTTTCCTCTTGAAGAAGTCCTTGGCATCCTCAGCTGTCTAAAAGGTCAGAGGTGAATGAGGGGCTAAGAGGACTGGCCAGTGTTTCAGTGGTTAGAGCATCGGCCTGCACAATGGAGGGTCACAGGTTCAATTCCCGGTCAAGGGCATGTACCTGTGTTGCAGGTTCGATCCCCTGCCCCAGTTGGGGTGTGTGGGGAGGTACCCAATCGATGTGTTCTCTCACATCAATGCTCCTCTCTCTCACTCACCCCCTCCTACTCCCTAAAAAAAAAAAAAAAAAAAAAAAAAGAGGACACCCCATGCTGTCTCTAAATCCTCCCCTAAACTTCCTTTCCTTGCTCAGAGGGGCATGTACGTGGTTCCTTCCACTCACCTTCTCTACATAGTAGCCAGTTCCCACATCGATGAGCACGTGTTCTACGTCATGCAGCTTCCCCGGGACATACATCTGAGAAGCAACAATTAAGGGAAAACTAGCCCAGCATGAGCCATGATTCCTTGTCAGCCGAAGACCCTCTTTTCTAAACAGCTACAAGGCGCAGGGACTGAATAATCTGGGGGCTTTAGAATTATACCTGTACACTCCTCCACATGTGGAGACAGAGAAGTTGGTTCCTTATGGAGAAAATGACAGACACACACTGAGACACTGTCTGCCCTGAAGCCATCGCCCACCCTTTAAGCAGTTAGGCCCTCCAGAAAGACTAGATACAACATGTTCTTAGGGCTGTAGAAAGTGAAAGTGGGAAGCCAGCCCCGCTGGCTTCCCCTCAACACCCCAACCATGAGCTAGCTAACTCCTGATGGATTTAATGTTCGTTATTTAGGTAACCCCTGGTACACGATTATTTCAGTGTTCTTCTCTCAGCCTGTCAGTTCTCAGACGACAGTTTACAGGTGTCCTGTTGTCATAACTTGATCATTCAAGTAAAACACTCAACAGGGAGACACAACCCAGGTTTCGTAGTAACCACAGTTTAGGAATAAGAGCCACAATTAAACTGAAATTGAGAATTAATAAACAGAGTCAACCCCCTTGTTTCTATATCCTATTCTTCTATTGCTTATGTGTTCTAAGTTATTAGTAAAAGTGTAAACCACGTTTTATCTTTATATTAGATCATATATTCAAACAAAAAAGGGAAACAGTCACACCTCAATTACATATACTCTTCGGTGCTTACAAGACAATAGCTAGATGTTGGCCCCAGGATACAGATAGGAGAGCTAGGCAGTGTGAAGAGCTCTCAGAATCATGGGGCCCTTTGGAGTCATCAAAAATACCCCCACCCTTTTTGGAGAGGGAGGGAGGGGTACAGGAGAGAAGAGGAGGGCTGGATGGTTCCTCTGGAAAGGATACAGAACTCGTCAGTGGGACAAGTAATTCTTTCCCTGTGAAAGCAATTAAGACAAACATCTGGGGAACGTTGTCCGCTGCAACGTTAAGACGTTAAAGGGCCCAGCGCAGAGAGCATGAGAAGAACGGCAACGGGGCAACAGGAGCACTGTCCTGTCCATTTCAATTCTAGGTGGGCAACATGCAAAAGGCTCACGAGAGGTACAGAATGAGGAACGGATCGTTCTCTCGTCTCCGGTAAGGAAGTCTGGTTTAGGAGGCGGGACCAGAAGCCGCGCACCACATCCCCCTGCTGCCTCCGCGCTCACCCCATACCCTCATTGCTCTTGTTCAGCACGTTCAGACAGTCCTTGGCTTCCACGTACTTGGTCTGCACCACCTTGAGCTGGGCAATGGACGTGGACAAGAACTCCACTTCCTACAGGGCGCAAGAAAGAGAGTCAGTGTGGGGCTGGAGGGAGAGGAGCACCGCCCGAGAAGGGGCGAGGGTTTCGCAGGGGAAGGGAAGCCTCCCAAACAGCGGGGGAGTGGAGAGGGGGCGAGGGCGTTGGCGTGGGCAGAAGGGATGTGAGGCGGGAAGGGGTGTCTCTGGGGCCCGTCCCCACCTGGTCCAGCTGGTTCTTGAGCATTTCCAGCTGCGGAAGATTCAGCTCGGTGATGTTCACCGACTGCGCCATGTTGGGAAGGAGGATTAGGACTGAAAAAGCTGAGAGCGGCTTCCCGAGCGACGCTCTAGCCGTCCTCTGCGCATCTCGATGGCTGCCAGGAGGCCTCGCTGCCCCGGACATCTCTATGGTCCTCCGCCTGGGGCGGGGCGCCACTGAGTCACGCCTCCTAGTAAAGGCAGCGGCGCGTGCCTTTCATAAAACAAACCACGTCTAGCGTAGTAAAGTTGTAGCGGACACGACTGCTGCTTCCAGGAGCTTAAAAATCTTTAAAATAGTGAGGCCATAACTATAACATTACAAAGCAATGTATGCGACTCCACGTGTGTGGTATAGACCTAGTGACCGATTAGCCAGGAAGCCTGAGAAGTTCTCTGGTGGAGGGGGTGGGGGGATAGCATTGGGAAAGTGGTGCTTTGGAAAAATTAAGCAGAAGAGAGTCTGGTGGTAGAGAGGACAGTGAGGAGGCACGTTGTCAACCAAGTACAGCCCACGTTTGTTTATTATTTTAATATATTTTTATTTATTTCAGAAAGAGAGGGAGAGACAGAAACATCAATGATGACAAAAATCATCAATCTCTCCTGCACAACCCCTATGGGAAAGAGCCCACAACCTGGGCATGTGCCCTGACTGGAAATCCAACATAACTGTGACCTCCTGGCTCACAGGTTGGTGCTCAACCACTAAGCTACACTGGCCTGGCCAGCATGTTTTGTTGTTTTTTTCCAGCATAAGTTTATTAATCAATATATAAGTTATATCATGTGTTAGATGTGAGGGATACATGAACGTGTAAGATATGTGTTTCTGAGGAAATTAGCAATCTAATTGGGGAGAGAAAACTATATATAAGCAGCAGAACCCTACAGAACCTGCTACCAAAGTACACTGACAAGTGTAACAGCTATATGTGGGGAGAAAACATCAGCCTTTAACCTTCACTTAGGAGGGGGCAGGGGAAGTGAGACATTAAAGCTGGTGTCACTCCCAGGATACCTTAATGCAAAGACAGGACAGATGTGATGGTATCTGGTCAAGATTCTCAATGGGTCTATCTCTACCCGTAACAACTCTGTCCCCACTTAGGGCACCTTGATGCCCCTCTCTTTTAGCTTTTTCTGCTGAGGCCAAGCCAGGCCCCGTTTTGTCCTATGGTTTTGCCTTTCTTCCCAATGCTCTCAGATGCACTCCTGCAAGCTGTTCTATTTATAGTACCACATAGTGGGAGGGGGCAATAGTCTTGTCCTCAAATGTTTTCAAATGAACTACACAAAACTGGGTTTAAGTCATAAATCTTTATTATATTAAGGTTAAGTTAAAAGGAAATGTTTTATATAAAATATTGGGGAAATCACTTAAAAATATTTATCCTGAGGGTTCACTCTAAGTATGGGAGGTAGAACAGTCACATGGCTTCCATCAGTGATAGGACCGCTCCAAGGGCTCACCGCAGGGAGACAGGCAAGCCATAGGCTACAGGTGCAGCCCCAATAAGATACTTGAGTCGGGGAGCCTGGCGGGCCTGGTTGACATAGTAGAGAAGAGGGGCTCCTGGGCCTCCTCCAAGCCAGCCCTGCAGCAGCACCTCCGTGTAGCGGTCAATGTCACGGTCAGTCACATCCCAGAGGTTACCCAGAAACAGGGGACTGGAAAAAAAAGAAGAAAAACAAAGGACTCTAAAACAGAACACATAGGAAAATACAATTAATAGTGGTGGTGGGTGAGTAGAGAGATTGAGCTAATGAGGAAGTCCCTTGGAACTAGGATGGGAGGAAAGTGGGGCACAGAGGAGGAAGGATTTAAACTTCAGACCTAGGAAAAAACCTGGGGTGGGGACCTAGGATGGGCCTTGCCCCTCAAGACTCACCAGCCGGCCATGATATACTTGAGCACGATGCCAGCCCCCTCCAGGTTTCCATGCACAGCCAGGGCTGCACTGCTGCAGCCAAATAGCAGTGCCACTGCCCGACAGTTCAGCCTCAGGACAGCCTGCCCATCCAGGAAGCGGGCACCAGCCCCGTGCCCGGCATAGCTAAAGCAGAAGGTGAGATGAGTTTGACGTAGCTATACTAGGCCTCTGCTATGTCTCCAGAGGTGCCCTGAGTCAACCAGGGGCTTTAAAACCCCAAAGCAAACCAAAGCAATACCCTCTCTGCAACTGCTTCCCCACCTCCCCACCCTAAGCACTCACATATATAAGTCACGCTCCATCAGGGCCTCTTGCACCTGTAACGGGCTCGGCACCTCCCCAACCACTCCTTTCCAGCCAGATTCACTGCAGGGAAAAGGTAGGAGTAAGAATAAGGGTCATGCCCTAGCCCATTTGGTTCAGTGGATAGAGTGTCGGCCTGCGAACTGAAGGGTCCTGGGTTCGATTCCGGTCAAGGGCACATGCCAGGTTGCGGGCTCGATCCCCAGTGTGGGGCATGCAGGAGGCAGCCGATCAATGATTCTCTCTCATCATTGATGTTTCTATCTCTCTACCTCTCTCTTCCTCTCTGAAATCAGTAAATCCTAGCCCTTTTGGTTCAGTGGATAGAGCGTCGGCCTGCGGACTGAAGGGTCCTGGGTTCGATTCCGGTCAAGGGCACATGCCAGGTTGCGGGCTCGATCCCCAGTGTGGGGCATGCAGGAGGCAGCCGATCAATGATTCTCTCTCATCATTGATGTTTCTATCTCTCTACCTCTCTCTTCCTCTCTGAAATCAGTAAAAATATATTAAAAAAAATAAAAGGAATAAGAGTCATGTGGCAAATTGGCAGAGGGATACTAATGAGAAAGTGGCTGCAACATCTGATTCTTGAGAAAAGGACATGTTGTCCCTATGCGTTGTTGCTACCCCTCCCCACTCTGTTTCTTATTCTTATCCTCCTGACCTGCTAAAATTGGCTCGAAATTGCTCCTCTGTGCTTGACAGGTTGTTGTGAGGGTTCAGAACGTAGAAGGCACTGCGAGGATCCACCCCTTGGCTCAGCACTGGCGAGGCCCCAGACTGATGAGGAGACACTGGTGATTAGGATCCTGGTCTGGCTCCAACAAACTCCAAGCCCCATTCCATGACTGATCCATTCCCAAGACCCTCTCCTATCTTCCCAATAGCCACCAATCAGCCCCAGTCTGCACTGCCCGAATCCTACCTCTTTGATGATGGCGTAGCTGAGTAGGAAACGGAAGGAGGGCAGCCGCGTGACAGGCAGTGCCCGGAGGCTGGGCATGCTCTCCCATGGCAGCTTCTGCAGGTCCTGGGCAAAAAGCACTCAGAGGTTACGGTCCCTAGCCGGGTATACACAGGAGTCAGAAGAGGGTGAGTTGGTGCCCACTGCCCACCAGGCACTGCCTCTCTGGCCTTAGCTCCTTACCTTGTCCAGCACTAAGACAAGGTGCCTACTGCTTGGTATTGTCTGCCCCTGAAGATGTCCTATTGCCTCACTCAGGAGTTCTTGGGCTCGCTCTGGCTGGGCGGGGCACAGCCCATAGGCCAGGGCCTGAATGTCTTGAGGGGTGAGGGTATTGGCACCACTGAGCATGATCTGTAGGGGAACAGTGGTCAGTGAGTGCCATAGCTTCCATTTCTACTCACAGTGGCAGGTGGGAAGGAATTAAATCTAGCTTCTTTCCCTTCGCTGATTTCTCAACTCACTTTCAGCAGAGTGGGATCAGGATATTTCCAGCCACATTCCTGCAGCAACTCTTGTAGGCGGGAGGCCTCCTGGGCGGGGCCCGGGTCCTCACTGAGTGGCAGCAACAGCCCCCTCCAGCAGCCCAGCACATCCTTTTCTAGGGAAGTGATGAGAACCTGAGTGCAGAAGAACAGGACCTTCAGTCAGAGATGAAGCAAAGTTTCTTTCCCCACAGGCACCGACATTCTGGAGATGAGGAAGTGGGCTTTCCAATGTGTGTATTTGTCTTACATAACTGCCAATGAAAAGGCAAGAAGCTAGAAACATTTTTCACTTGGTGAGACTCTGGGGAGTATAAATAAGAATCTGTTACATATCACTATAGACAGGTGGGCAATCAAAGCTAAAGCTGGGAAGCTGAGACATGGGCGTCAGTCCTTCTTCCTGTGTGTGTATACCTTTAAGTGCTCCATTGCCATAACCCCTCAGGTTTGGGGCTCTTGTTTAAAGTCCTTCCCACGTAACGTAATTTTTTATTTAGGCCTACAATTCCAGAAAGGATTCGAGGTACCTTAGCACTGACAGGGCACCCCTGAGAAAGAAGACATTGGCACCCCCAGGTCATTCGTAGGACAGGCCTGACCCCACCCCACCTTGGGGGCACACACCTCCATCCTATGGTCCAGCTCTAGCCGCCCTGTCCACCATTCTCGCTTGTCAGTACAGCTGCTGTTCTCTTTCTGTTCCTTCTGGATGGCATCAAATTCTTTCAGGGCCGAGCTCAGAGGAAGCTTTGGGAGATGGGGTTGTGAGATTTCTGCTTGTCCACGTGATCACCATCTCTCTATCTCCCAGCCACAGAATGTGAGCAGTCTGACCAGAAGCCTACCCCAGCCCAACTTTGCTCCCTGGCCCAGGAAACGTACCTTGTTCTGGGCAGTTGGGATCTGCACAGTGACTGGGGGATTGTCTTTTTCCAGCCGGGTCAGCAGGAGGGTGTTGCCCACCGTTCCAGGCTGGAGGGAGGCCAGGGCCAACACACACACAGTCACCTCTGACACAGAATATACCCAGAATCATTTCAGCTGTTACAAGGAATTCCCTTCAATGTCTTCTGCACTCAATCCCTATCTGGCACTCAAGACAACTCTAAGAAGTCTCCCCTGGTCACTGGAGTTCAAGATGCTCTCCCTAAGAGTTCCCTGGGAGCAGAGACCATGTCTTATACTTCTTTGTGTCCCTTACAGAAATGAACAAAGGGCCCTGCACAGCAGGAGGCACTCAAATAATCTGTTAACGTGTTTCATGCTAGCATAGGGAGCCCGTGGACATCTGGACTTACCCCTGAATAAAGACATTGAATTTGTTGGTAAGTCAAAGTTGAGGTTAAAAAAAAAAAAAAAAAAAGACGTCCAGCCCAGCTAGTGTTGCTCAGTAGTTGAGTGTAAACCTATGAATCAAGAGGTCTAGGTTTGATTCCCAGTCAGGGCACATGCCCAAGTTGCAGGCTCAGTCCCTAGTAGGGGGCGTGCAAGAGGCAACCGGTCAATGATTCTCTCTCATCACTGATGTTACTCTGTCTCTCTCTCCCCTCCCTGCTCTCTGAAATCAATAAAAATATATTATTAAAAAAAAGACTTCCAGATTTAGGGTATGTCTGTTTGGTGAGAATAACAAAATGACTAATCAATGAAAAGGTATGACATGTCCTTCCATAAGGATCATAAATCTACGTGAGCTAACTAATGCCTTAAATACCTTCACCCAGCCTTTCAGTAAGAAGATGAATAAAAGGACAGGAGAGCCACCATACCACTGGGGATCAGCGCCAGGCACTCCTGGAAACTCTCCTTCTCAGCCTGGGGGAAATGGCCAGATCCCGATGTTCTGAAGGAAAAGAGGTGCCGGAGGCGGGCCAGAGGGATACCTCCAGGCCTCTCCTGGAGGCTCAGCCCCTGCAGCTGGTCTGCTATTTCCAGTGGCTGGTGCTTCTGGGCTTTGCTGCAAGCAACACAAGTAGGGGTGAGTTCTCCCTCCTTCAAAGTCGGGACCCTCCCCCCCAGTCTGCCCCAGCACAAGTCTTCGGGACGGTGGACACTCACTTGAGCTGCCTGTGGAGGTGGGTGAGCAGCTGGTGGCGACAGGTGATAGAGACAGACTCGGTGACAAGGTAGGCAGTGGCATAGGGATCCTGGTGGCCCAGGCACAAGGCCAGGAAGCGGCAGAGGTGAGCGTAGAGCCCACTAGGAGGGCAGTGACTGACCCCACGGAAAGCAACGCTCAGTGAGTCACAGATGGAATCCACGGCAGAGACACCTAGACGAAGGTCGACACTTGCTATAGATGAGCCCCCTGCTTCCTAGCTGACAGGCACTTGCCAAGGAGTCCCTATGTCAGCTCCCCCTTGGAAAGTAGCAGCTACCATTTACAAAGGGCAATGTGCCAAGTAGGGTCCTATGTAACTCACATGCATGAACTTGCCCCATCCTCCCCAAAACCACTTGACAGTTAAGTCAAAAGCTCAGAGAGGTTGAGTGGCTGGCACACAGGTAGCAGAAGCGCTGGAACTCAAACCCAGGTTCAGAGGCTACCAGATCCAGGTGGGATCCAAAGCCAGAACCAAGGACAGACTGGAAAAGCATTGGGATCAAGAGACCTAAAGGCTCAGCCCTCTGCAAGTGACCGGACCTCACCAATGGCTATAGGGGCTGCGGGACGTTGGCGCCAAGAACCAAGATCCTTGTCTGTCTTCTTGCTTGGGCATAGGACGGGCAGCTCCTCTTTGCTGGAATCCCGTCTCAACAGTTCACATTCTCCTATGGCTGTGTCCGGCCCTGGAGCTGGTGTCTTCCCATCTGGGGAGAACATGACATTTCTACAGAGCTCCCTGCTCCTGCCATCCCCTTTGTTTTCCCTTCTAGGGTCCAGTCCAAAGCCAACAAAAGACCGTCTTTTGACACTAGTTATTTCTGTGCTTTGGTCCCAGGCAGCCTCCCCAAAACATATGCATCTCTACCTCCCGCCTTTGCCTTCATACCTGCGGCCGAGTCTTCCCCATCAGAGCCCCGGAGGATCTCAAAGCTCATTTCCATCTGGTTGTTAGTCAGTTCCTCCTCAGGGATGGTCCGCATAATCTCAGGGCCCAGCTCCTCACCATATCCTGACGCCACCTTCTTGGCCCTCCGGGTCCTGCCGCTGCGGCCAGAGGGCCCGAGGGCACTACCTGGGTCAGCCACCATATCAGTCTTCACACTTGGGCCCTTCCTAGCCTGGCCCCAGCCTCGCCCCCGAGAAGCAGTGCCCCGTCTCTTGGGCTCCTCTGCAAGCCGTGCCTCTACTGGGTCTTCCAAGTCACTGTCATCACTGAAGTTCACCTGGGATGGGAGGGAAAGAGAGAAGGGCCAAGGGGCCTTCAGTGACAAGACATCATCTGACAGCAGATGGCGCTGTGGCGGCACCAACACGGAGGCCATTGGGGAAGATTTAAGAATTAACCTCCCACAAATACTGCCACATTCAGTCAGGGGCAGTAACTCCTGGACGCGGAGAGAGGGAGAGGAGGGGGCACTAGAAGATAAGGAGGAAGGGTGAAAGGGGAAAGGAATCCTCAAGTTAAGGAAAGTGCCTTCTGTTCAAAACAAAGGAAGACTTGGAACTAGTTCTTCCTGTGGAAGATGTAGGGGTCCTGCAGGTAACAGGGGAGCTCAAGGTGCCGCCAGGCCCTGGGAAGCTATTCCATAAGGGCCCCTGCTCCATAGAACTCTCCTCTGGGACCATCCCCACCCAACACCAACACCGCCTGGCCCCGATCCCACCTCACCTTCAGGCGCGTCTGGACTCTCTGTTGTACCTTGGGGGCCTTGGGAACCTCAGGTTTGCTCTTTGTAGGACATACTTCCTCAAACACGGTGAAAGGGACTCGAGGGCCAGCCTGCCTAGGCCGGCCAGGGGGCTTAGGTGTACATGGTGTTCCTCCACCTTCCCGACCTTTCCGAGAGGTCTTGTGGAGGGGCAGGGCTGCAGAGACCGCCTGTTGGCGCCCTCGTCTAGAATGTGTTTGCTTCTGAAGCTTAGCAGGCTCTGAGCCTGGGGGAGTCTTTATTGATGGTGGCTGCCAGCCCCAGGAGCTTGCAAAAAGTTGGGTAGTGCAGCAGTTAAGGCCAGCCAACTTCGTAAGGGCCTGCATCAGGAGCAGGCTGGCTCGCCAGGGCTCCAGGTGGGGTATCCGTGCTGCCACAAACTTCAGCCCTGACTCTAGGACCTTCCTCAGGCTGTTTGATGGCTGGCTCAGCCCCTCCTGTGCCAGCTGTGTGTATGCCTGAGCCAAGATCTCATCAAAGAGGCGCGAGTCGGGGTAGGGAGGTACTTTGTGATTCAGGGAAGCTTGCAGGGCTTGGCCGAGGCGCTCAGTGGCCGCAGGGCAACCCTTTAGCACCACCTGCAGGAGATTCAGACCCTGGGCCTGATGGCCCAAGGCCAGGCTCACCCCGGCCGTGACCAACACCCAGCGTAGACAGACTGCCGAGAGGACGGGGCTGGCACAGAGTGGGCAGTCACAGGTGGGCAAATGGGTCAGGAAGCCAGGGCTGGGTTGGGGCTTCGTTTTCAGGATTGGGGAGGAGTTAGTAGAAGGTGCAATGGGGCCAGGCTCCTTGGCCACCGTGGCCACCAGCTCCAGAACAGGGCCTCTGAGGAAGAGCTCCTCCTCTGGGAGCTCCAGAGGACAGGGGCCCGGGGCCCGCTGCTTCCCCCTCTGCAAGTGGACTTTCTTCACAGAGTCTGGGCGCTGGCCTGGTCCACAAAACTCTGAGGAGAGAGCAGAACAAGAATGATAAAACTAGGAGACATGATGCCAAGTGCTTCTCGAGCTACCCCAGGGTCCAACTCCCTCATATGTGTGTTAACTACTAACTAATTACTCACATATTACTGTACTAGCATATTAAATATTAGTATGGTTTATTCTTTTGTTTTAATAAAATCCCTAATGTTTTCTTTCCTTTCAACAATGGACCAACACAGCCGGCAAAGCCCCCATTATTTGCAGCTCAGAAGACTGCGTGGATCAGTAAAGCAGGCCAGCACCAGGAGGCCCAAGCCTTAATCCTGGCTTCTGCCCCTGACTAGCCCCGTGATTCTGGCCTAAAACATTGAATTTCTCAACTTTCTCATTTTACAAATGAAAAAAACAAAATCCATGGTCCCAATTGACTTTTCAATTGCAAGTGAGGGTATTGTGTGGGTCAAATGAATTACTAGAGATAAAAGGGGTTAAGAAAAAAAAACATCATAAATACAATATTTTATTATTAGCTTAAGCCTCTTGAGGACACTATATTTGTATTGTCTAATACAATAGTCACTAAATACATGTGGTACTGAACATGTGAAATGTGGTAAGTGACTGAGGAACTGAATTCTAAATTTTATTTAAATTCCATTTAACTATAAATGGCCCAAATGTATTAGATGATACTGAAAACTAGAACCAAATAGGGTTAGTCCTGGACAGGTTATCCGAAGGAGGGGCACCAATGGTCTGATTGAAGTAAAGGGAGTTTTGCCCTGGGACCAGAAGTCTCTGATTTAGAAGGAAACCAAACCCTGACATAGAAAGATTTGTTAAATAGTGTATGTGTCCCTCTTACCACAGCCCATGGGCATGGGCATGGCTGCTCACCTGTGCAAGACTCAAGCAAGAACAGAACCTGCCGCAGGTCCGACTGACAGAAGTCAATGTCATTGCGTGCCAGCTCCAGCTCTCCCTTCAGCACCAGGAACAGGGCACACCTTGTTGGGAGAGGAGATAATAACCAATTAGTGGAATCCTTTGCCTTCCTGGAGAGTCTTTCTGCTCCTTTCCTGGGCAGAGCCATCAGTCTTTTCCAGCCTCCGCTCCCTGGGGAAAACCTTCTACGCTGCCCTCAAACCAACTCCTCCTTGTGTGTGAGGGCAGGATTTCCCAAACTGCATTATTTAAAAAAAAAAAAAAGGATCCTGTGGACAAAGAGATTTAAGGAAAGACTGTACACTAGATCTCCCACTTGGAGATTTATAATGTGTATTAGCATATTGGAGGACATGAGAAGTCCTATAGGAAATAAAAAAAGTCAAACCTTGATTTACTCAGCATTTCCACTTATTTAGCCACGGGAGGGGCTCCACCAACCCCTCCACACATAACATGTTATTAATCTGTGGAATAGTTTGGGAACCCATAGTCAAGGCACAGGCACTCAGGTTCCAGAACTGGCATCCTCTTGGTCCCTGTACTCACTGGCGCGGTATCTGTAACTTCGTTGTAAGTTTCAGGGCCTCCAAGCAAAAGGCCTTGGCTTCGCTCACACTGCCCAGGCGGCCCAGGTGGGAAACCAGCTTCTCGGAGCAGCTCAGCACCTCTGTAAGCACCTGCCATTTTTGTACCAGATTTTCACCTGTAGTAGAGGAGAGAGACAAGACCATGATCAGTCATAGCCTGGATCCTCTGGAGACAAAACTGCCAGCCCCACCATCTCGCCTGTTTATTCTTACAGGACGTTGCTCTCCTCCTTGGACTCACCATAGTCCAGAAAAGGTGTCTCCACGGCTGCTTTTTGAGTCGAGAGTACACCACTGCCCATGAGCAAGAGGACGATGCTTCGGAGAAGCTTGTGGGAGTCGATGAGTGCTGTCTCAGGTGTCTGCCAGCCTGTGCAAGTGAGGGAGGAGGGGACAAGAAGGGAGATGATGTGGCCTGAACTTCACCACCTTCAACTGTGAAGACAGCAAATGCAAAGCATGCTGCTACTCTTTTCCATATGCACCTAAGGCAGGAAGAGCTAATCAATCACAGAATTCCCTGAGACTACATGGGGTCTCAGAAACACTGTTGGTATAGTATCCAGGCAGTCACTAGGCAATCAATTCAGCAGCGGTTCTCAACCTGTGGGTCGCGACCATCGGAAAACACATATAGCATATCAGATATTTACATTACGATTCATAACAGGAGCAAAATTACAGTTATGAGGTAGCCTCAAAAATAATTTTATGGTTGGGGGTCACCACAACATGAGGAACTGTATTAAAGGGTCGCGGCATTAGGAAGGATGAGAACCACTGGATTAGAGTCAGTAGGAGAACTGAAACTCATTTGCTGTCCCAGGCCTGTTCTGTGCAGCTTCTGGTTAGGCTCATCCACATAGCTGGACAGCAGAGGGGACAAGGGCTGAGAAGAGTTGACAGTGCACAAACCACACACATCAACCAAGGAGGGCCATTCACCCTATTCTTTCACCTTGGGCACAGAGTTGCTTCCACAGAGAGGCTGAGAGGCTGTCTGATGAGAGGCTAAGGTAGACTGCCACCAGCTGCAGGGCCTGGACACGCAGCAAGTACCAGGCCTTGGATGACTTTTGGAGGGCAGGATCCTGAAGCACAGCCAGCAACAGAGAGGCGCCCTCTGTCACCTGAAGGAGGAGGGGGGCCAGAGGAGAGCAGTGAGGTCAGATTGGCAATTCAGAGCGTGAGATGCCCCTGGAGATCATCGGGCCCAATCCCCTGCTGCTCAGAATGATAGAAGCTAAAAAAAACAACAACACTATAACGTGAGTGGGCATAAGACTTGGAAAAGTCACACAGCTAGTTTATGAGGAAATGCAGGTGTTTTTGGATCCCACTGGATTTCAGGCTAGGGCTCCAGTGTCATCCCAGTTCCTATTCAGGGAGACTTTCCTCCTTGCCCCGAGGAAACTGGAGAAAAAGGGAAAGGAAAGTATCTCTATTGGAGGAACACTGGTGAGCAATTCTTTGGAAGGCAAAGCTAGGAAACAGCATTGCTTCTCGGGGTCAGGAATATTCTTAGCTCCAGGGAATTCTCAGAAGCCAGACAAAGATCTAGAAAATCCTAAAAATCCTTCTAATACCCAGGACCTTCGGGTATACGAATGTGAGGAATACCTTGTGGTAAGCATAGTAAAGTTGACTTCTCAGTAGGTCACAGGTCAGGGAAAGGAGCAGGTACGTGTCAGTGGTACGATCCAGTAGCTTCAGACTTGATTCCGCCTCTTCCAGGTGTAACTAAGGGAGCAATCGGGGTTTGCAAGCATACTGGTGAGGAGAGGCAGCCCGAGCCTTCAAATTAAAGTGGATTAAAGCACTCGCAAGCAAATGTCAAACATGTCTAATTAAATATCATTTCAAATATTATAATCTACACAGGAGTTATTCACTCACTAAAATGTTCATTGAGTACCTTTTGGTTAACCGCTATGTTAGAAAGACAAATGAATAAGGAGTAAGTAGGACCTTCCAACCAATAGTTTGCAATGCAGTAGGCGCACAGGCAATCCAATATAATCGTGATATAATACCATTAGTGCTATGGGGACTCAGGGAAAGGGGTTGATTCTGCCCTTGAAGAACATGTGAAATGCTTTACGAAGAAGCAAAGAATTGAGCTAGGCCCTGAAAAGAAAGTACAGGTTTACTGAATGAAAATAAGTAGGTCGGGGGGAGAAGGTGTGTTTAGGGTGGAGAAACTAATACAACCAAAGACAGAGAGGCACATGCAAGGAATATAAAGTAACTGGGACAGATCGGCATAAGGTTCATGGTAGGGAGCGGCAAGAAAAAATGTGAACCAGAATACAGAAGGTGTCAATACAAAGTGAAGGGTCTGGACAGTATCCTTTAGGTAATGGAGAAGCCAAATTAAAATCCTTTAAGTAGGAAAGAGATTAAGATCAGATCTGTTCCTAAAAAGACCACGAGAGTAGCAAACGTGGAAAAGGAAGAAACTGGAGGCAAGGAGATGTGGTAACAGTCCTAAGTGAAGAAGGATCAACCAGGGCAACAGAAATTAATGACAAATATAGGACTGGCATCATATTCCTGATGCAGAATCTATTAGACTCAATGAACAATTGGTTTTGCAGTGAGAGGAACTAGATGCCTGCCTCCCAACCACTCCACACTTTATGAGCCTCCAGCTGAAATGGTGGTAGAAGGCAGCGAAGCTGTATCCTATCTTCTAAGAGAAAAGATGGGTTACTACAGCCATGTCTCCCCTGCAACCCCCAGGCTAGATAGGCTGGGCACTCACCTGGGCATAGCTGGGACAACCAAGTGTCAGCAGAAGTTGGGCGACATGGCAGGAGGAGCCAGCTGCCTTCCCGTGGTCCTCTAGTCTCTGGGAGACGATCCGTACGAGCAGGAGGACCTCCAGAGCCTGCAGGGGCTGGTTGGCCAATAGCAGCAAGTTTACCCAGTTCCTGCTCAAGCCTCTATTTCTACCCTCTGCTCCTGAGCCCTTTGGAACCTTGGTCTGACCTCTGGCTGGAATGTGGCTACCCAGACAGAGCAACCATCAGCCCTTCTCAGGGAGCCTGAGCAGAGAGCAGTGAGGGAGCCTGCAAACCTTCCTACCCCCTTCTGTTTGAAAGCCTAGACGCCAGTCATCATCAATAGCCAGGATTTACTGAGTACTTGCTCTGTGTCAAGCACTGTGCCAAGAGGTCTACATGCATCAACTCATTTTATCTTCATAGCAATTCTAATCCCAATTTAACAGATGAGGAAACTAAGAATCACATCGGTTAAGTTGTCTACATTCACATAATAGGTACGTGGTAGAGCCAAGACTCAAATCTACGGCTGAGGAAGATTCCCAGGTTCCCCGTGCTAGAAATAGAGCCTAAAGACCCACAATAACAAAGATCCTTTAAGTGCCATGTTCTTTTTCAGGGGTTCCTAATGTGAGCCCACACTTCTAATGTGGGATCCAAGGAAGAGCTTCAGGGAGTCTGTAAAACCTTCTGACAATGCATGTAAATATGTAGAACTGTGTCTACAGGCATGTATGTATTTTTCAGGCATTTATGGTCTCCAATTACTTAATAATTAATATAATAATTACGGTTTACATTTGAGTATTCTGTTTATGTGCAGCATCTCCCATGCATTATCTCACCAAATGCTAACCATGTTATGAGGTAGTTATTATTATTACCTTCATTTCAGAAATAACGAAACTTGGCCTTAGAAGGTTAAGTAATTTGCCTAAGGCCATGCACTAATGAATGATGGAGTGTGGATTTAAACTCAGAGAGGCCTGTGATAGAGCCCACACTGGGTTCCTTGGCTTCTCAGCAGGTACGTAGGCAAAGAAAGTGAAGGCACTGGGTTTCTGTTCTGGGTCAATGTCCTGCCCCATTACCTTTGCCACCAGCTGATAGAGGGCCGCTAGGATCTGCAGCGAGGCTGCTGTCTGCTGGAGACACCGCACAGTGGGGGCCTGCCCCTTTGTAAGCACCTCCTTCCACAGGGCCAGGGCTTGGTCCAGGCATTTGGACTGAGCTGTAAGTCAGAAGAAAGGGACCAGCCACTCTCTCAGCGTGGGCCATCTGGGGAGAATGCCACCTTCTCCGTAACACCCTCTGCTCTTTTTGCCCACTCACCTCCCAGCCTACAGGGCCAGTCTCCCCCACACCTGGGGTGTCCGGTTGGCTCTTAGGAAGCCACAGAGGAGACTATCCCAGCACACTATGACCATGGTCCTTACCAGCATCTGCAGCCAGGTTGAAGGCAATGTTACTGTATAGGAAACGATCTTCCTGGAGTTTATCTTCATAGTTCAGGTCATTGACTTCAAATTCCTCCAGGTTACTAGGAGCCTGGGCTCTCCGATCTCGCTCAATACCCTGGATGAGAGATCAGGGTTAAAAAAAATCAGGGTCAGTGCTAGCTTACGGGGACCCAGGGAGCACAATTCCTGTACCCAGTGCTGCTCAGCCCCACATACTTCCTGCATTTTGGCCTCCAGGGTACAGATGTAGAGCCACAGGAGGGCCTGTGCTTTATCATCCAGGAGCTGGTCTTCGGCCTGAGCCTCAGGCCTCACTGATTCCAGAAGCTGTAGGGCTTCCCGGATTGCATCCAGGGCAGAGCTGGAAGGAGAGGGTGCACCTAATTGGAGCCTTCTGCAGGACCGCTGGCCTCACCCTCCGAATGAGCTCCCATGGCCACAAACAGAAGGGGGTGCTCAGGGACATAGAGAGGGAAACAGGCTCCACAGAGTCAGAAGACCCAGGGCAAGAAACAAGAGTGGGCTCCCCACCTTTCCCCCTTACCAGTCAGTCTGCTGGGCAAAGTCATGGTAGCAGAGCACCTGAGCTAATTCCACCAGATGGATGGCCCGAGCCCAGGTCCCAGCTGGTGTCTCCTCGGGGCTCAGCTCCAGGAGGTCGCAGATGACATTGAACCGTTCCTGCCCTGTGTCAGCCCGCACCGCCTTGTAGGCCTGCAGCTCCTCCCTGAGCAGGAAGGACAGGGTCTCCGGGTCCCAGCCGCTCAGGCTATCTCGCAGAGTTCTGAAAGAGGGTGGGCTCAGCACCTGGGGAACCGTGAAGCATGGAGCCTCTACCCCAGGCCAAGGAGTCCCAGCTTTGGCTTACTGAGAGCTCAGTAAGTTTCCAGTCGTGAAAGCAAGAACACTACCTGCCACCACCGTTTCCCCAGAACCGAGCACAGTGCCTGGCACACAGTAGGCACTCAGTGAACAATAATGGAGGAATCAGTGCCCTTTTCAGACATAAGGATGAACATAACCATGAATACAAAAAGCCAGCCCTAGCCATGGGGCACACATGGTTGTCCTACCTCCTCCCAACTCACCTTAGCTGTAGCTCCTTGTCTCCAGCTCTGGCTGCATCCATCTTAACCCGGACCCAGAAGGTGACTGGCTCAGCCATGTGTTTGGGGCCACAGGGCCGTAGGGCTGCCAGCCACAAAGTCACCATCTTGCATCCATGGGCCTGTTTACCCAGTTTCTTCAAACTCTCTACATGTAGCCGGAAGCACCTGTGCAACTGACCAGAGAAAGGAAACAGACCAAATTGGAGAGGGGACCCAATGAATACGAACAGTGGGAGAGGACATGCAGCTACAGGTACATATATCACCTGGTGGGGGTGGGTGGGGTCCTCTGACCAACACCCCTGCCCTAAAGCAGGAGACACCTAAGAACTAAATACCCTGGGTGCTCTCAACTTGAGGCTTCAATCCAACCCACCCACATATTCAGTCTTCACCCTGAAAACCTCCTCTTCCTCCTATAATCCTCCCATAAATCAGCTGACTCCTCCTTCCCCCTCCCCCACCACCAATCATTTACCAGGTTAAGCCTTGACTTCTTTCACCGGTCAGTTCTTTCTATCCCTTGGGAAGCTCCTTCAGTTCAGACACCCACCCTCTCCGGCCTAGGCTACTAGGGCAGCCTGGGTACCCGGTATTGTCCTTGCACTTCGTTTATTCATCACAGTGATGCCAGAGAAATCCAAGACGCCAATCTGCTATCATGCCGCCACTTCAACCCATGTACCTCGTGATGAAACCCAAGGCCCTCTACGACCCACCTTGCCTGCCGATCCAGCCAACCCCTCATTTCATGGGTATTCTTGCTTTAAGACAGTGGGACTCCCTCTGGTTGTCCAAAGGACCACTTAGGAGAACACTTTAAATATCCAGATGTCTGAGCCCCAGCACCATAGACTCTGATGCAATTGGATGTAATTAGCTTAGGGCAGGCATTAGAATTTTGTTAAGTTTACTCAGGTGATTCTAATGTGCAGCGAGGCTGGGAACCACTGGCTTAGAACAAAAAGAGAGTAAAAAAAGAGAGTATAAAAAGAGAGTAAAAAAAAAAAATTGCCCTGGCCAGTGAGGTCGGCTGGAGCATTGTACCGTGCACCAGAAGTTCTCGGGTTCAATTCCCAGCCAGGGCACATACCTAGGTTACAAGCTCAATCCCTGGTGTATGGGAGGCAACCAATCTATGTATCTTTGTCACATCAATGTCTCCCTCCTCTCTCCCTTCATCCTCTCTTTTATAAATAAATAAGTAAAATTAATTAAATGACAGTACAGGTGAGGTCTGAGAAGTCATGGTGCCAATACGTAGCTCCTAACACCGTACTCCAAAGCAGGGTCATGGACAGGCCCTTTCATGCTACTCAAGCCCCTTTCTTCCCCCAACATAACCTCCCTCCCCATCCTCATACCTTCTCAGGAGGCACTTCAGGATAGGTACTTGGCTTCGCCAAGCCCAGGCACTGACAGAAGGGCTCGGAGATGGCACAGGCCTCGGCATAGAGCTTGTGACTATAGAAACTGTAGGCCAAGTTACTCGTGTAAGAGGCTGCAAGAGAGAAAGAACAGTTGGCACAGGAATGGTTCCCACTGCCCTCTCCGTTGGGACCACTCAGCAGCTTCCAGATCAGACAGAACACCTATTGCTAGGGAATGAGAAAGGAGTAGCACTCCCTTCCTGCTCCAAGTTAGCCCATGTCCTCCATACCAGCCAGGCCTTCTGCACTCGTTTTACAAAAGCAGAGTCCTCATTCCCAAACAGGGCTCGCCTCTCCTCACATTCCAATCCCTGTCTTCATCTCACTTCAAAGGTCAGCATTTTAGGAAAATACTCTGGCCTGCCCCTTTCCTCCCTCTTCTTCCCTCATTCTACTGAAGCCACAGAGCCTCCTTGCTATTCCTTGAACACACCAAACCCTCTCCTACTTTAAGGCCTTGGCACTGGCTATTTCCTCTGACAGGGATGTCCTTTCCCAGGTGTCTACGTGGCCAACTCCATCACATCCTCGGTTTTGCTCATGCATCCTCTCAATGAGGCTTACCTTGACCATCCTGTTTTAAATGGTAACTTGCCCCCCTCACCCACTTTGAAATCTTAATTCCCTTATCCTGCTCTACCTTTCCTTTCCCCCATACTTCTGATCACTTTCTAATATGTTGGCAATCCAATTATTGTATTGTTTATTATCTTTCTCCCCCAACCAGGATGTGGCTCCATGAGGGCAGGAATCTTTTGTTTACTGACAATATTCAAGTATTCAAAACAGTGCTTAGCACATAGTAGATACAGATGGCTGGAAGAAAAAGTCAGTCTTCAATACTCTGTGGGAAGAATTTTCATACTAATAATTTTTGACTCCTGCTGATATTTTCATCTCTATAATACGGTTCAACCACTGAAAACATGAATATAACAAGCTCTCCAAAACCTTCAATGACTGAACTCAATAGGTGTATATGATTTAGACTAAAGGGCCATGCCTTTTGTAAACTGAGGGGGAAATTTATTATAAAATACAAAAATAGGCAAAACTAATTTATGCTGGTTGGACAGAGGTTGCTGTTGGGGGTTAGTGAACAGAAGGGGGCACATGGAGTCTAAATGATGCTATTACTTGAACTAGATGTTGGTTACAAAGTACAGTATGTTCACTTTGTAAAAAAAATCCATCAAGCTGTACATTTATGATTTTAGTACTTTTCTGTAAGTGTATTTTAATTAAAAGGGGGGAGAGAAGTATATATGTTAGCTAATAAAAACATAGTATATCTCCAGAAGGATATATAAGAAATTGATCATATTATTGCCTCTGCAGAGGCAGACTTGGGTAACTAGAATTAGGAGTGGGAGAGCTTTTCACTGTATGCTCTTTTGTGCAAATTGAATTTTGAACCAGGTGAATGTTTCATCTGGTTTTAAAAAATTAAATTGTAAATGTTCTTTATATAGAAAGGTCATAAAATCGCACATCAAGTACAAATGTTTTCATGGAACAAATACCAAACCAGATTTCAAAACCAATGAGAAAAAAGTAGTATCTGCTATTACAAGTTAGTTTCATCACTTCTTTTCTGCTGTTAAATATAGAGTAACTGATACTTATACACATCTTTTTCACTCCCTCCTTGAACCATAAGGAGCCCCCACAGTGGTCAGAACCATCCAGCAAGTGCTATTTGCCTGCCTAATGAGTGATGACCCTCCCAAGAACCTTGTAGCTGGGCCCCAGGGCACTATTACAAAGTACAGTATGTTCACTTTGTAAAAAAAAATCCATCAAGCTGTACATTTATGATTTTAGTACTTTTCTGTAAGTGTATTTTAATTAAAAGGGGGGAGAGAAGTATATATGTTAGCTAATAAAAACATAGTATATCTCCAGAAGGATATATAAGAAATTGATCATATTATTGCCTCTGCAGAGGCAGACTTGGGTAACTAGAATTAGGAGTGGGAGAGCTTTTCACTGTATGCTCTTTTGTGCAAATTGAATTTTGAACCAGGTGAATGTTTCATCTGGTTTTAAAAAATTAAATTGTAAATGTTCTTTATATAGAAAGGTCATAAAATCGCACATCAAGTACAAATGTTTTCATGGAACAAATACCAAACCAGATTTCAAAACCAATGAGAAAAAAGTAGTATCTGCTATTACAAGTTAGTTTCATCACTTCTTTTCTGCTGTTAAATATAGAGTAACTGATACTTATACACATCTTTTTCACTCCCTCCTTGAACCATAAGGAGCCCCCACAGTGGTCAGAACCATCCAGCAAGTGCTATTTGCCTGCCTAATGAGTGATGACCCTCCCAAGAACCTTGTAGCTGGGCCCCAGGGCACTAACCAGTCATTCCCAGGTAGTCAGTCAGCTCTTGGCCTGATAGGCCCTCTAAGGCCTCCAGCATCCAGCAAACAGTAGATTTACAACTTTCCACCAGCTGGGCAAGGTCAGCCAAGTCAGCTACCTGAAGGGACAAGAAGGGCTGAGGGTGAGAGGAGACATAATAGGTACGTGACACCCATCCCACCCCATACCTAAAGCCATAGCCACCCCAAAGCTCTACTGAGGGCAGCTGAACAACCTCAGATCCTAGGACATGTCCAGGCTTTTTGATTCCCAGACGGTACCTGGCAGCCTTGGGCAAAGTCATAAACCACCACAGTATAGAGGTGAAGTCCCTGAAATTGCAGCTGAACCAAAGACTGCTGCTGCTTGGAGGAGTCCCCACAGACCTGAGGAAGGAAGGGGAAGGTTAGTTTGAGGAACAGAGATAAAGTGTGAGCTCCAAGGGAAAGACTGACCTAGAGTTCTAGAGAATTGACACAACCCAGAGAGCAGGAAGGACATCAGGAGGGACCACTGCCCTCTCGGGATAGACTAGGCTGCATAGTCCAAGGAGGGAGCCAGGGCTTAGAGCCACATTCCCACCCTATCTCCAGGACCTTATAACTCACACCATCCTGAAGCTGTCGAATGAGGGAGCAGTACCCGCCAAGAAGAGCAAAGAGGCTCAGAATAGCATCAGGTCCATAGCGCCTCTTGCTACCCCGCTCCAGGCCTGAGAGGAAGAACTGGCAGCTGTCATACAATGCCCGCAGTGGGGGTGACGGTGCCTCCATGCTGCTGTTCAGGATAGCTGATGCCTTGATCAGGAGCTTGGCCACTGCCTGGGGTTCTCCCTCCTGGACCTGCAGCATCTTTACCCCCAGCTGGCATATCCGGAGGCTGGGAGCCAGGCTGGTGTTCCTTAGGTAATCTTGGGCCTTCTTCACAGCCCTAGTGGCCTTGGCATGGAGGTGGCTCCAACAGAGGCGACGGCAGTGTTCCAGGGTGAGCTCCAAGAGACAGAGGGCCCTCTGGGGAGACAGAGGACCAGGGGAGTCCCCTTCCTCACCCACCAAGAGTCTAATCACATGCCTAGAGAGCAGGTCATCTAGGAAGTCAGCATCTGCTTCACTCAAACCATGCCCACTGGCATCAAATAGCTGATGGGCAGCTACCACTCGACAGGCTGTTGGAGAAGCAAAGTGGGGGACCTCACAAGGGATACTTTCATCCTCTAACAATACTAGAAAGCTCAAGGCCTTCAGTCGAGCTGAGTATGCAGCTCGTGGCTCCGCCAGGGCCTCTGCCCCTTTCCAAAGCAGAGAAAAGCTGCCCCGAACCACAGCCTCATAGTCTTGGGGAGCAGCTTGTCGAGAACACTGCAGCAAACAGGCATGGAGGGGTTGAGCTAATCGGAGTGTGGCCTCTGGGATTCCCTGTGCAGCAACATTCCGCAGAAAGATGAAAAGAATTCGTTCCAGGTAGAGGGGTGGGCACTGGGGGTTGGACACCAAGTAGCCATTGCAAGCCAGCTCTGCCAGCTCCAGCAGGCTTTCCAGGTGCCTGCGGCAAGCCAGCTTGGCAGTCAGCTGCTGGTTGCAAGCCCTCAGAATGGCATCACAAGTATGTCTTCTCTCCGCATCAAATTTGCAGCTGGGAAAATTGGCTGGAGGTTTGGACAGGAACTCCTAGGAGGAGAGGAAGATGTGAATGGGACAAAGGGAAAGAGATAAGGAAAGGAACTATAAATGGAGTTGCTACTAATCTGTCTCTTCCAATAAGGCAGAAACAAAACAGCTCAGCTTGGAAAGCCAGGTGTATGTAGAGCCAGACAGCACCCACACCTTCAAGTCAGGCAGCAACTCTTCAGCTTCCTTCGAGCTGCTTAGCAGAGTCCCAAAGTTGACTCCTTTAAAGCTCCTCATGGCGCTGGAGGGCTAGGGGAAAGGAGACGGATTAGAGAGGGCGGAGAAGATTCGTAATGGAGTTAAATGAAGGGCAGGAGCAAAGAATCTCATTAGAAATCTTAAAGAAAAAAAGCCGAGGCCAGGACGCCGGGCTCCCGTTATAAACCGAAACTTCCGCTTTTCCTTCTAGGCGGCCGATCCCTGGACTCACTCTACCCGTCCCACCACCCCAATGCCCCACAGAGCCCTTCAACACCTACCAGGGCGTCCCGAGACCTCCGACCCTCCCTGGCAGAGCCGCCCCCGCCTCTCCCTCAAGTCAGTGTTGGGAACGCCATTCACCTTGGTGCGTACACAAGTTCACGAGTTCCTCCTTGCTGCCCCAGAGGTGCCCACCTTTGCAGGTCTAAGACTTACCCGCCAGGCTGAGTACTCCGCTAAGGACCCAAAATGTAACCTTCGTTTCCGCGCCAGCCCCTCCTTTCAAATATCCCCAGCGACCAATCAACGAAAGCTGCGTAACGCCGGCGGGCCGCGCGGAGCACTGGGAGTTGTAGTTTATCTGTCGCGCTGCATCGTCACGGGATGCTAGCCTACCCGGTCCTGCTGATCCGGGCGTTAAGACCTCTTGGGGGCGCGAGTTTCTCCACATTTTCCAGTCGAAACCGAGTTCCTCGGCTACCGGTGGGTTAGTCGCTATCGGCAAGGCCAGCCGTCTGCCTCTTTCTTACCTTTATATTCAGAGTTCAGAGAGAGTTTAAATTTCAAGAGAAGAGAAATAGGATAAACAACAAAAATAACTTACTTGGAAACTCAAGTGGTTTGGGTTATTAGAAAAAAGGGCATAGCCTTTCATGGACTTATTTTTTCTTTTTTAAAATCATATATATTTTTACACCACACTGCCTCCCGCAGGTGTCTGCCAGACCGACTTCTGGCCTGGACGCCACGACAGCTGACTTCTGGCCTGGACGCCACCACGATGAGAGAAAGAGGACAGAAGACCCGTCCCGGCTTAGGGTGGCCGTGTTCCTCGGGCAGCTCCAGCCGCGGGTTCTCGGGCATTTTCCCGGGCACAGCCGTGCCCTCTGGCCCACGGCGCGGAGAAAGAGAGACTAAATTTTTTTTTTCCAGAGAGGAAGAGAGGGATAGAAACATCAAGGATGAGATGGCTGCCTCCTGCACGCCCCCTATTGGGGATTGATCTCACAACCAGGACATGTGCCCTTGACCAGAATTGAACCTGGGAACCTTCACTCAGTAGGCAGACACTCTATCCACTGAGCGAAACCGGCTAGGGCTGGAATTCTTTCTTTTAAATATATTTTTTATTGATTTCAGAGAGGAAGGGAGTGAGAGACAGAAACATCAAATGATGAGAGTGAATCATTGATTGGCTGCCTCCTGCACGCCCCACACTGGGGATGGAGCCCACAACCCAAAAGCATGTGCCCTTGACCGGAATTGAACCCGGGACCCTTCAGTCTGCAGGCCGAGGCTGTATCCACCAAGCCAAACTGGGCTAGAGTTCTTTAAAAATATAGTTTGTGGGAGTACTAACATGAGTACCATGGCGACTTCCAGCACTCTCTCTACCTACCAGCCTTGCTCCTTCCATCAGTTGGATTGTATGTGGAAGACAGAGGATCTAGCTCTCCTTAATGAGGATCTAGCTCTCCTTGAGTATAAGGTGGTGGAATGGGGGTTGTGAGTGTCGGGAAGAACTAGGAAAACTCATTCACCAGGATATTTCTTAGTTTTTAATGACATGTTTGGTAAATACTAACTACTTCTCCAAACATACAGATTCAATTGGCTCTGCTTTTCTTTCCTTCCTCCACCAAAGAATTCAATTCAAAACTCTAGTCTTTGGCAGTTAGATTTTTCCTGATGAATTCTATCGAATAAACCATTCTCTATCATCATTTTTCTTCATCACCATCAACTTCTTTTAGGAGCTGAAAATCTAGTAGGGAAGACTATTTAAACAAACAAACAAGAACTACAACTTCTCCAAGGATTCTCAACATTGGGATGGTAAAATTAATGCAGGTGCTGTGTGTACATGACACACATATCTCTTTTATGGTTAGGGACCCAGCAGAGAGTTCATAAATGATCAATGAAATATCAATTTTCTCAGTACTCAGTTCCTCTTGCCTATACCTTAGCAATAAATGTTTATTTACATGTTGCATAGCAAGTGTTCTAGGACTTTTTAAAATGTACTATATTTTATTCTAAATGCCTCAAGGGCAGAGAAATTATCCTTTTTTATTACTCTTTTCTACTTATAAGAAGTAGGAAATTCTGTAAGTATCAAGAGATCAATAAATGCTGACCAATTTGAACTTGAGTCACATAATTCAATTCCTCACTTGAATCACAAGTTTATAAAGAGATAGCACAGGATTGTGGAAAGAGCTTTGAACTTGAGCCCGGACAGAGGAGCTGGGTTTTAGTCCCAGCTCAATTTATTACTAATCTGTGAAGTGGGATAGTAACATCAAGCCTCATTACCTTCCAAGGGTTTTGCTAGTCTGAAGTAGAATAGCCTTGAAATGCTTTTCAAAAGCCCTAACAATGTTTTGCAGCCGTTAAAAAACGTCTTATATGTACTGACATATAAAGATACCAGAGATATATGAATGATTGTTATAGTCTTTGTTTTAAAAAGAAAAATAAGATATACTTTATGTAAAAAGAACAATCAAACAAAAAAGAAACAAGTTATGGAATAGCATGAGTGATATAATTCCATTTTTATTAAAAAAAATCTCTAACATTAAACCAGAACATTTAACAATGGTATGAATAGAGGGATTAATGGAGCAGAGCCTGTCATTTTTAATATTTTATATTTCTGTATATATTTGTAATATATTTATGTCAATATATGTATTTTAATATACCATTATATATATGGTATATAGATTTACATTCACATATTCATATTTACAGATTTACATTCACATATTCATATTGTGTTTTTTCTGTATTTGCATTAGATTATTTTACAATGAGCCCATATAAATGTATTGCAAAAAATAAACACCTTAAAGCAAATGTGAAATAATTTTTATAACATTAGATCTGATCCCAAGCATAACAAACTTGTTTTATAATTCTGTTCTGTAGTTCTATGGGGAAGTAGTAGCAAAAAATAATAAAAGGGACAGGGAGAACCACAGGATTGGGGGTCAAAGGCAGCAACTCTTCAGCTTCCTTCGAGCTGCTTAGCAGAGTCCCAAAGTTGACTCCTTTAAAGCTCCTCATGGCGCTGGAGGGCTAGGGGAAAGGAGACGGATTAGAGAGGGCGGAGAAGATTCGTAATGGAGTTAAATGAAGGGCAGGAGCAAAGAATCTCATTAGAAATCTTAAAGAAAAAAAGCCGAGGCCAGGACGCCGGGCTCCCGTTATAAACCGAAACTTCCGCTTTTCCTTCTAGGCGGCCGATCCCTGGACTCACTCTACCCGTCCCACCACCCCAATGCCCCACAGAGCCCTTCAACACCTACCAGGGCGTCCCGAGACCTCCGACCCTCCCTGGCAGAGCCGCCCCCGCCTCTCCCTCAAGTCAGTGTTGGGAACGCCATTCACCTTGGTGCGTACACAAGTTCACGAGTTCCTCCTTGCTGCCCCAGAGGTGCCCACCTTTGCAGGTCTAAGACTTACCCGCCAGGCTGAGTACTCCGCTAAGGACCCAAAATGTAACCTTCGTTTCCGCGCCAGCCCCTCCTTTCAAATATCCCCAGCGACCAATCAACGAAAGCTGCGTAACGCCGGCGGGCCGCGCGGAGCACTGGGAGTTGTAGTTTATCTGTCGCGCTGCATCGTCACGGGATGCTAGCCTACCCGGTCCTGCTGATCCGGGCGTTAAGACCTCTTGGGGGCGCGAGTTTCTCCACATTTTCCAGTCGAAACCGAGTTCCTCGGCTACCGGTGGGTTAGTCGCTATCGGCAAGGCCAGCCGTCTGCCTCTTTCTTACCTTTATATTCAGAGTTCAGAGAGAGTTTAAATTTCAAGAGAAGAGAAATAGGATAAACAACAAAAATAACTTACTTGGAAACTCAAGTGGTTTGGGTTATTAGAAAAAAGGGCATAGCCTTTCATGGACTTATTTTTTCTTTTTTAAAATCATATATATTTTTACACCACACTGCCTCCCGCAGGTGTCTGCCAGACCGACTTCTGGCCTGGACGCCACGACAGCTGACTTCTGGCCTGGACGCCACCACGATGAGAGAAAGAGGACAGAAGACCCGTCCCGGCTTAGGGTGGCCGTGTTCCTCGGGCAGCTTCAGCCGCGGGTTCTCGGGCATTTTCCCGGGCACAGCCGTGCCCTCTGGCCCACGGCGCGGAGAAAGAGAGACTAAATTTTTTTTTTCCAGAGAGGAAGAGAGGGATAGAAACATCAAGGATGAGATGGCTGCCTCCTGCACGCCCCCTATTGGGGATTGATCTCACAACCAGGACATGTGCCCTTGACCAGAATTGAACCTGGGAACCTTCACTCAGTAGGCAGACACTCTATCCACTGAGCGAAACCGGCTAGGGCTGGAATTCTTTCTTTTAAATATATTTTTTATTGATTTCAGAGAGGAAGGGAGTGAGAGACAGAAACATCAAATGATGAGAGTGAATCATTGATTGGCTGCCTCCTGCACGCCCCACACTGGGGATGGAGCCCACAACCCAAAAGCATGTGCCCTTGACCGGAATTGAACCCGGGACCCTTCAGTCTGCAGGCCGAGGCTGTATCCACCAAGCCAAACTGGGCTAGAGTTCTTTAAAAATATAGTTTGTGGGAGTACTAACATGAGTACCATGGCGACTTCCAGCACTCTCTCTACCTACCAGCCTTGCTCCTTCCATCAGTTGGATTGTATGTGGAAGACAGAGGATCTAGCTCTCCTTAATGAGGATCTAGCTCTCCTTGAGTATAAGGTGGTGGAATGGGGGTTGTGAGTGTCGGGAAGAACTAGGAAAACTCATTCACCAGGATATTTCTTAGTTTTTAATGACATGTTTGGTAAATACTAACTACTTCTCCAAACATACAGATTCAATTGGCTCTGCTTTTCTTTCCTTCCTCCACCAAAGAATTCAATTCAAAACTCTAGTCTTTGGCAGTTAGATTTTTCCTGATGAATTCTATCGAATAAACCATTCTCTATCATCATTTTTCTTCATCACCATCAACTTCTTTTAGGAGCTGAAAATCTAGTAGGGAAGACTATTTAAACAAACAAACAAGAACTACAACTTCTCCAAGGATTCTCAACATTGGGATGGTAAAATTAATGCAGGTGCTGTGTGTACATGACACACATATCTCTTTTATGGTTAGGGACCCAGCAGAGAGTTCATAAATGATCAATGAAATATCAATTTTCTCAGTACTCAGTTCCTCTTGCCTATACCTTAGCAATAAATGTTTATTTACATGTTGCATAGCAAGTGTTCTAGGACTTTTTAAAATGTACTATATTTTATTCTAAATGCCTCAAGGGCAGAGAAATTATCCTTTTTTATTACTCTTTTCTACTTATAAGAAGTAGGAAATTCTGTAAGTATCAAGAGATCAATAAATGCTGACCAATTTGAACTTGAGTCACATAATTCAATTCCTCACTTGAATCACAAGTTTATAAAGAGATAGCACAGGATTGTGGAAAGAGCTTTGAACTTGAGCCCGGACAGAGGAGCTGGGTTTTAGTCCCAGCTCAATTTATTACTAATCTGTGAAGTGGGATAGTAACATCAAGCCTCATTACCTTCCAAGGGTTTTGCTAGTCTGAAGTAGAATAGCCTTGAAATGCTTTTCAAAAGCCCTAACAATGTTTTGCAGCCGTTAAAAAACGTCTTATATGTACTGACATATAAAGATACCAGAGATATATGAATGATTGTTATAGTCTTTGTTTTAAAAAGAAAAATAAGATATACTTTATGTAAAAAGAACAATCAAACAAAAAAGAAACAAGTTATGGAATAGCATGAGTGATATAATTCCATTTTTATTAAAAAAAATCTCTAACATTAAACCAGAACATTTAACAATGGTATGAATAGAGGGATTAATGGAGCAGAGCCTGTCATTTTTAATATTTTATATTTCTGTATATATTTGTAATATATTTATGTCAATATATGTATTTTAATATACCATTATATATATGGTATATAGATTTACATTCACATATTCATATTTACAGATTTACATTCACATATTCATATTGTGTTTTTTCTGTATTTGCATTAGATTATTTTACAATGAGCCCATATAAATGTATTGCAAAAAATAAACACCTTAAAGCAAATGTGAAATAATTTTTATAACATTAGATCTGATCCCAAGCATAACAAACTTGTTTTATAATTCTGTTCTGTAGTTCTATGGGGAAGTAGTAGCAAAAAATAATAAAAGGGACAGGGAGAACCACAGGATTGGGGGTCAAGGAAGTAGTAGCAAAAAATAATAAAAGGGACAGGGAGAACCACAGGATTGGGGGTCAAACATTCCAGGATATCACCCCCATGTACTTCCACTTGTGTGCATATACAGGCAGACAAAGGCAAATAAGATGGGGAATGAAACCTGGACCTAGCCTCAGGGCCATGGCCATTAGCTGGGAAACCCCCTCCCATCCCTGAGCAAGGACTGAATTTCCAGGAAGAGGTCATCCTCCAAGCTTCAGAACCCAGTACAGTTGGTTCTCAAGCCCCAATCCTCCTGTCTCTCATCCATTGGCTCCTGGTTCCTTGTGATGTTTCTGCTCTCCTCAGGATCGCTTAAAAGCTCCAAATCAAATAATCATGTGTCCAGCTGAATGGAAAATCAGAAAATCAGGAGCCTCTTAGTAAAAGATGGTGGTGTGTATCAAATCTGACACCAAAATGACCTTCCCACTTGAAGAGGAAATGAGTTCAAGTGGAACATACTAACATTCTACTCAGCTGCTCATGTGCCCCAAAGTAGAAGGCCTTTCAGATAGCTGGATACTTCTGTCTGGGCCAGGATCAAGGGTAAACACTGCTAGGAATCACCCAACCACTGGGATGTGTTGGAAAGTTCTACACCCAGTTTTATAGCCCCATCCACTCATTCTCACACCCAAATCCGGATGGGCTTAGCTGGGCTGAAAAAGTTGAAAAACATAAAAACAAACACTTATGTAGTGCTTACATTGTGGACTAAGTACTATTCTAAGCACTTAAATACAGTAATGCATTTAATATTATAAGAGCATTCGTTATAGGGTAGAAATGATACTATCATCCCCATCTTACAGATGAGGAAACAGGCTCAAATTTGAACCCAGGTAGTTGAGCTCTGTCTCCATGCTATTAACTAGTTCCCTATGCTGCCTCTTAGCAGTGTTATGAGCAGCAGTTTTCAGGCAGTGTGCATCTGCTACTAAACCAATCCTTCATTTGACACATATGGGCATACACCCAAAAGTGGACCAGATAGCCAAGGCTAAATGCTCCCATTCTCTTGCCTTCTCCAGAGACAGGGTTTGGGATGAGGGAGCAAGACTAGAGGGCGAAAGTCAGGTAGGTAAAGGCCCAGGGGACACAGGCAGTACATGTCACAGAAGGTGGACTGGGGGGCAGCAAAAGGCAAGGTTTAGCCCTAGCTGGTTTGGCTCAGTGGATAGAGCATCAGCCTGGGGACTGAAAGGTCCTGGGTTCGATTCCGGTCAAGGGCACATGTCCAGGTTGTGGGCTCGATCCCCAGTAGGGGGCGTGCAAGAGACAGCCAATCAATGATTCTCTCTCATCATTAATGGTTCTATCTCTCCCTCTCCCTCTCTGAAATCAATAAAAATATATTTTAAAAAAGGGCAAGGTTTAGCTTTAGCTTTGTAATTCACTTGCTACAGATCCTTTCGTTTTTTATTTTTTCCCATTACCATTTATCCCCCCTGCTATATCCTTTTTAAAAATATATATATTTTATTGATTTTTTTGCAGAGAGGAAGGGAGAGGGATAGAGAGTTAGAAACATTGATCAGCTGCCTCCTGCACACCTCCTACTGGGGATGTGCCCACAACCAAGGTACATGCCCTTGACTGGAATCGAACCTGGGACCCTTCAGTCTGCAGGCCGACGCTCTATCCACTGAGCCAAACCAGTTAGGGCTATATCCTTTCTTTTTTAAAATAAAAAGTTATTGATTTTAGAGAGGAAAGAGAGATATGAGAAACATTGATCTGTTGCCTCCAGCATGTGCCCCGACCATGGACCAAACCTACAACTCCGGCATGTGTCCTGACCAGGAATTGACCCAATGACTCTTCGGTGGATAGGACAGTGCTCAACCAATTGAGCCACATCAGCCAAGGAAGGCCATATCCTTTCTTTAGGGGGATTTTCCTCTTGGGTGAAAAAAAAAAAAAAGTCACTACCCCCTAGTAATACCATGGATGGCATATAGTAGCTACTCAATAAAAAATATATTTGTGGCCCAGCCGGCATGACTGAGTGGTTGAGCATTGACCTATGAACCAGGAGGTCATGGTTCGAGGTTCGATTCCCTGTCAGGGCACATGTCCAGGTTGCAGGCTCTGATCCCCAGTGGGGGGCGTGCAGGAGGCAGCCGATGAATGATGTTTCTCTCTCATGGATGTTCCTATCTCTCTGTCCTTCTCCCTTCCTCTCTCTCTAAAAACAATAAAAACATATATATATATACATATATATATATATATATTTTAAAAGATGCCTTTAAGTTTTTTTTTTAATATATTTTATTGATTTTTCACAGAGAGGAGGGAGAAGGATAGAGAGTTAGAAACATAGATGAGAGAGAAACATCGATCAGCTGCCTCCTGCACACCCCCTACTGGGGATGTACCTGCAACCAAGGTACATGCCCTTGGCTGGAATCGAACCTGGGACCCCTCAGTTCGCAGGCCGACACTCTATCCACTGAGCCAAACCGGTCAGGGCGCCTTTGAGTTTTTAATACCCTGTTGAATCTGACAGAAAACCTCCCAACTCCATGTCACCAGCCCCTTTGAAGAAAACTCAGCAGAGACAAAGTTAAAGGAACATTGGTCTGTCTACCCTCCAATTTCCTTACCACTTAGCAATGTTGGGCCCCCTCATACCTACATCAGTAAATAACTACTGTTATCCAAAACAACTAATCATTAACTAGGCTCTAAATTCTAGTCTAATAGCTGCCAAAAGGGCAGCTCTTGAAAAGCCAGGTGTGAGCTAGCCCATCTCCTTTCCAGACATTTACTGAGCACAGCTATGGGCAAAGCACACACTTGTGTGCATATACAGGCAGACAAAGGCAAATAACATACCATTTCCTCTTATCCTTGAGGAGATCATAGTATGGTAAAGAGAAACAGAAAGTCTACAAATAATAATAAAATATATCTAGGTCCAGCTCAGGGCTAGAAAGAGGATGTGGAGTTATTGCAACAGATTCCGTCTTAGCTTCAAGGTGGGGGAAGGCAAAGGTATGTTTTTCTGTACTTAACCTCAACTTGTATTCCCTGCAGTCTGGGTGGGGGAACACGTGTTGTTGTTTTCTGCTCCAAGTAGGGACCTAGACCACCACCCATTCCTCCCCCTCAGCGTTACCCTGCAGAAGACCATCCATGCTGCATTCTTCTAGCACCAGTTGATGTTATCTCTCCACACAGGTTATTACTTGCAGGTCTTGGAGCATCTTGCATCTTCCTGTCTGGGAATTAGTCTGGGACCCAGGGAAAGGTTGTCAATTCCTTTCCAGAACAGGTGGGCCCCCATGCCCAACTCAAGCACATTCCAGGACACACCCTTGAGCCTGCCCTTCCTCCATCCCCACCCTTCTTAAAGTTGGCTCTGCTTCCCCTGAGAAGCCCAGGTGTTGGTGGGAGGAGTAAAGGCAGATACCATCTGAGGTGAGGCAGGGAGGGGCCCACAAAACTGGTGTTCCCACTGGTACTGTTTCCTGCCCTGATGGCTCCCTCACCCTCACTCAGTCTGGGTGGGGAAGAGTCAGGTACTGACAAGATGTCCCAGTCCCTCAGCCATTCACTGCTCTCTCCCCTTGGCGGCCCTTCACTTAGATTTCATGCAAAGATACAGGACCTAGTGGGCCCAGTGATGCTGGACAAATAGCACCTTCACAGCCCTCAGAGGCAGAAGACAGGTAGCATGCATGTGGGGAGCTGCAAGCTTCTTCCTGTAGGAAGGCCCTGAATTTGCCCCAAGGGGTGGATATAGAAGCAGCCCAAGCCCCTGGAATCTTTGCTCAGTGGCTTGGGCATCCACCCCACATGCTCCAGAGATTGTCTCACCCTGGCTGTGGAGCAAGGGTTTTGCTTGGCAACTGGAGAGGATGCCTGTCCCCAGGGTAACAAGATATGGAGGACCGCCCTACCTGGTTTGGCTCAGCGGATAGAGCGTTGGCCTGCAGACTAAAGGGTCCCAGGTTCGACTCCGGTCAAGGGCACATGACTGGGTTGCGGGCTTGACCCCCCAGTTGGGGGTGTGCAGGAGGCAGCCAATCAATGATTCTCTCTCATCATTGATGTTTCTCTCTCTCTCTTCTTCTCCCTTCCTTTCTGAAATCAATAAAAATATATTTTTTAAAAAGATATGGAGGACCTAGTAGCCTCAGGCATTTCCCACCCATTTCTGCTTACAGAAAATTCCAAAACTCAGTTTAAGCTGGATACAGTCTTAGGCTACAAATACAAACATTCTGCTGATAATTCCACCTCTATCTTCTCCCCACCAGAAACTACTAAGGTGGGTTCAGGTCAGGATGAGTAAATCAAATCAATGATCAGTGAAAAGTGTTTATTTTTAAATTGAAAAGGGAAAGGGAGTAACACAGAGGCAACTTTTGGCATCTTCTTTCCAGGATATCACCCCCATGTACTCCCCAACCCAAAGCACTGGCAGGAGGGTCCCCAAGGACAGGCTGAGGGGCCAGATAGTCCCAAAGTCAGTCAACAAGAGATCTGTACAACCCTGGAGAGGTGGAACTCAAGAGTCTGTCCCAGCCCCGTCTTGAAACAGAGTTAGAGCTCAGGGGCATAGGGCTCCCCATTGGGCGAGGACACCCGCAATTCAGCATCATGCCTTACCACGGTGAAGAGCCCCACCACTGCCAGCAGAGCCATCACCATGACAGCAGAGCAGATGCTGAACATGTTCCGAGTGCCTGTTTTGCGATCACTATCATGAAGGACTAGGAGCCCCAGGCAGGCCAGCAAGTGCAGGGGCACCCGGAACCAGTTGAGTACACCAGCTTGCTCTGTCTCAGGGATCACCTTCCTCCGCAGGAAGCTCATGCTGGGAAAGTATAGGCCACAGGCCAATTCGATAAGTAGGAAGGCTATGAAGGACTCCACGGGACTCTCCTGGCCTGGACTGGTGGAGAAAGTCAGCATGAAGAGGGAGAAGACAACGATGAGGACAGCAAGGGAGAGCAGATGCATAGGCTGAAGGTGGTACCTCTTCGAGGTAGCGATGCGATACAAGGAAGAGCCGAGCAGGCTGGCTGCCATGAAGCTGGAGAAGATGATGCCCAGTGGGGCCCCATGTGGGTCCAGCACAGGTGTCCAGAGGAAGACAAAGATGAAGATGACACTCTCAAACAGGGCTTGTATGGTACCTAGCAGCAGCACACGGCGGTCCGACAGGAGGCAGCGCAGGCCCCCAGCACAGGTCCTCGAGAAGGCACGCTGCCGATCATAGTTCTCTCCCCAGTTGCGAAGGGCCAAGGCCCCCGCCAGAGCCAAGAGAGGGATGGCAGCCACAAAGGGCGCGACAGGCCCTAGTCCCATCCAGCAGGCCACAGCCTCAGCGGCCACACCTGCCACTACAGCCAGCACATGGTTCCAGAAGGCAGCACGGGCAAAGGTGGCTGGGATCCACTCGGCAGGGAAGTCATGCCGCTCCAAGTGCTCATGGATGTACCAGGCCTCGAAGGCAGAGAAGAGCAGGGCGGTGGACAGCCCACCAAGGGCCCGGCCTACCAGCAACACAAAGTAGTCCCGAGAGAGTTTGGTTAGGCAGCACAGGGAGTAAGTGAGGGAGAAGAGGACACAAGACTTCTTCCGACCCAGCCAATCCACCAGGGAGGAGGCCACCAGTCCAAAGAGGACCGTGGAGGCGAGGCCACAGACATAGAGGATGGCAATCTGACCCTCCAGGAAGTGGTAATGCTGATAGAGTTTATAGAGGTAGGGGGCCTGCAGCCAGTCGGCGGCCAGGGCCAGGAAGTAGACCTGATAAAAGTCCAATTGGAACCGCACGAAGGAGGGGTTGCTGCAGGCCCTTCCCGGGGGCTTAGCCCGGCATCTTGACAGCTCCAACCCCAGGCAGGAGGTCAGGAGGACCACAAAGACAAGGTAGGCCGTCACCAGCATGGCGGGCCCCCGGACGACCTGGGGAAACAAGGGGGTTTCAGAGTCACATCCATGGCCCGGGCAGCGCGGTCAAGGGGCTGGGTGTCTGCGCAGATGGCAGCTCCACCCTCCCCCCGGCCAAGTGCACTTCCCCACCCCTTCGCTCCACTCCCCCGGAGCGCAGACCGGAGGGACCAGTCGGGTGGGTGGGAGGAGTGGCCCGCCAGCGCGGTCTCCTAGGACACGGAGGGGCAGGGAGGGGCAGGAGGAGAGGGGAGAATTTCTATCATTCGCCCCACCCTGGCCTGCCAGAGCAAGGAAGTCCCTTCAATAATCCTCGCCCGCCCCTCCGGTGCAGGGGCTCCTGCCCTCTTCCACACAGCTCCTGCCTGCTTCCTTCCATCACCTCCCATCCTCTCTGGGGAGCCCGTGTTTGCCCTCCATGCCGCGTCTCCGGTCCCGGGCATCCCTGCCGCGGGCGCGGGCCCCTAGGGTGGCGGCGGGGTCAGGAGCGTGCATCTCCGATTCCCCCTCCTCGAGGTCACGGGAA
>NW_005361075.1:1308128-1324993 GCF_000412655.1 Myotis brandtii
GCCGCGGAACCCCCGACGCCTGCGGGGGGACGACGGGAGGCAGGAAAAGTCGCCGTTTTCGTCCCGCCTTGCCCACTGCCTCCTCCCCAACCCGCTTCCTAGACTCCCGGGTACCTGCGGGCCACCCCGAAGTAAAGGCCTATTTAGTCTCTCTTTCTCCGCGCCGTGGGCCAGAGGGCACGGCTGTGCCCGGGAAAATGCCCGAGAACCCGCGGCTGGAGCTGCCCGAGGAACACGGCCACCCTAAGCCGGGACGGGTCTTCTGTCCTCTTTCTCTCATCGTGGTGGCGTCCAGGCCAGAAGTCAGCTGTCGTGGCGTCCAGGCCAGAAGTCGGTCTGGCAGACACCTGCGGGAGGCAGTGTGGTGTAAAGGACTTGGACTCCCGGCCGCGGACGGACTAGGCTCAATCCCACCCCGTCCCTTACCAGCTGCCTGGCCTCGGGCAAGCCACGTAACTCCGCGGTGTCCCAGTTTCTTCATCTGAAGTCAGAGCAGAGCGGTGCCCAAGTAAAAAGGCCGGAGGTCAGCAGCAGCATAGGGTTAGCGCCCGGAGCGCGCTAACCTCCTGTCACTTGCAAACCCTGTCACCTTGCCCACCGCTGGCTCCGTGGATACAGAGTGGTCCTGCGGACCGAAGGGTCTCGGGTTCCAGTCTGGTCCAGGGCACGTGCCCAGTTGCGGGATCGATCAGCAGTAGGGGCCGAGGCAGCCGGTCAATGATTCTCTCTCATCATTGAGGTTTCTATCTCCCTCTCCCTCTCCCTTCTTCTCTGAAATCAATTTAAAAATATATATTTTTTTCAATTAAAAATATTTTTAAACAAACAAACTGTCTTACCTTGGAAAAGTTACTTAACGTCTCTTCGGTTATAATTTGATCTCTAGGCCCTTCAATGGTTTCCCATTTCACTAAGCACAAAAGCCAGAATCTTTATAATGGCCTGCAAACCCCTCTGTCCTGTTGGCTGCTACTTCTCTGACCTCATCTCCTACCGTTCTACACTCTACTCCTACTCTGTCTACACTGGCTGTCACCAGGGCCTTGCACATTAGGCCCTGTAAGGTTCTGGTTCTCCAGATATCCACATGGTTCCCTCCCTCAGTGCTCCAGTTCTCTGTTCAGATGCCACTTTATCAGAGGAGCCTTTCTTGGCCATCCTGTTTAAAACAGCAACAACAACACCTCCACCACCGAAATCTACCTGCTTTCCTGCTAACACTCTATTCTCCTTTGCTGCATTTTCTCCATTGCACTTACTATCTGGCATACCATATATTTTTACTTGTTTATTTATTTACTATCTCTGCCCTGCAGATTTTTATCTGCTTTGTTCACTTGTATTTCCAGTACTTAAAACAGTTACTGGTACATTTTTAAATATTTAATAAATATTTGATGAATAAATGAATAAGTTAATCCATGTAATTACCCTAAAAAGTGCTGGCCTACCTTAGCTGGTGTGACTAGGCTGGTTGGAGTATCATCCCATGTACCAAAAGGTGGCCAGTTTCATTCCTAGTCAGGGCACATACAAGAATCAACCAATGGCCTTAGCCGGTTTGGCTCAGTGGATAGAGCGTTGGCCTGTGGACTGGGGTCCCGGTCAAGGGCACATGCCTGGGTTGTGAGCTCCATCCCCAGTGGGGGGGTGTGCAGGAGGCAGCCGATCAATGATTCTCTCTCATCGTTGATGTTTCTCTCTCCCACTTCCTTCCTCTCTGAATTCAATAAAAATATATTTAAAAAAAAGAATCAACCAATGAATGCATTAAAAAGTGGAACAACAAATTGATCTCAATTTCTCTTCAAAAATATAAAAAATTAAGTTTGGAGCATAGTGGGTGGGAGGGCCTGAGATTACATCTCAGAAATTCTTATAATATAGGAAACAGTTGAGATTTGTATCCAAGCTCCAAAGTTCCTTCATCCCTAACTGGCAAACTTCTAGAGAGTAGGAAGGGGTAGTGGTTCCCATGCATTCATCTAGAAACACTAAGACTCAAAAAATCATTTTTCTCACGGAGCAGGCAAAGCGCTGAGGGAAGAGGCCGGTTATAAAGGTTCTTACATGACCCAAAGCCCTTACGAAGTCCTTCATGAGGTGTCCCAATTCCCTTATTATACTACAGTATTATCGCATTGGGTATAACCAACACCACTGGTGAGTGTTCAGAATCTTATTGTTCAACAGCACAAAATTTTCCATTTCAGTAAGATTTAATAGGTCAATTTTTCTGTTGTTTGGAATAACAGATGTGAGACTTAAAAATTTGTGAATAGGAAAAACAGCTTCATGAACCAAAAACTAAGGGGTGGGGGAAACTCCCTCTTTTATGGGAATTTTTAATATGATACTGGTGATAGTGTAAGAAAATTTGATTTTTTATAGGGAAAGAGATTAGACTAAAATTGTTATAGGGGATTTCCAACTGCCGGTTTAGGCCTGATCCCGCATCGGCAGTCGGACATCCCTCTCACAATCTGGGACTGCTGGCTCCTAACCATTTGCCTGCCTGTCTGCCTGATTGCCCCTAACCACTTCTGCCTGCCAGCCTGATCGCCCCCTAACCGCTCCCCTGCTGGCCTGATTGCCCCCAACTGCCCTCCCCTACAGGCCTGGTTGCCCCCAACTGCCTGCCCTCTCTCCCCTGCAGGCCCAGTAACCCCAACTCCTCTCCCCTACTGGCCTGATCACCCAGAACTTCCCTCCCCTGCTGGCCATCTTGTGGTGGCCATCTTGTGATGACATGGGTGTGGCCATCTTGTGATGATATGTGTGCAGCCATCTTGTGACCACATGGGGGTGGCCATCTTGTGTGAGGGCATGATGGTCAATTTGCATATTACCTCTTTATTATATGGGATAAGTAATTATTTTAAGATCCTACTTTCAGGTGTTATGCCAGGTGTTGGTGCTACAAAGAGGAATAAAAGATGGTTTCTTACTTGAAAGGCATTTACTATCATGGATCACATCACAGCATTGGCCTGATTCCCCCAACTGCCCTCCCCTACAGGCCTGGTTGCCCCCAACTGCCCTCCCCTGCTAGCCTGGTCACCCCCAATGGCCCTCCCTGCTGGCCTGGTCACACCCAACAGCCCTCCCTGCTGGCCTGGTCACCCCCAATGGCCCTCCCCTGCCGGCCATCTTGTGGCAGCCATCTTGTGATGACGTGAGGGCGTTGCACAAGGGTGTGACATCACCTATGCTTTTATTATATAGGGTGTACATATATATATTTAAGAGAAGAAAAGTATTACTTTTGTGTAAATTTCTAATCTGTAGTATGAAACAAGTTATATAAGTGAAAAAAATCATGATTTCTCTAAGGTCATTCAGTGAGTGAGGGCATGACTGACCCAAATGCCCTCCATCACAGTCCTGGACTGACGCTCCTTGAACTCATGATACCCAGTCTCCCAGTTCTTGGTAGTCTTTTCTTTGAGGGTGGAGGTCATCCTGAATGAAGGCAGGGAATGGGACAGGATGGTCTTACATTTTTTGCCTTCTGTTTTCCAGGACTGAGGCCATTTTGTTCAGAGCACGTGACAGAGAGAGACTTAAAGCAAGATTACATTATTTGGGATTATTTTTGTTTGTATTAAGAACTATTCAAAATATGTTTGTTCTTTAAGGTTCTCCTGGCCCTGCAGAGCTGTGAAGCACAGCTGGAAAAGCCCTAAACATGAGGAATGTGCCAGCAGAGGACTGGAGGGGATAAAGGGCAGCCTGTGAGCACAATCCATCTCTAGTACACGCTTCCAGTAGAGGGCAGGGAGGGCTGGGGTCTGTGTGGGAAGTCACACAGGGGAAGTCTTCCAGGGCAGGTGAGGAGGATGCTCTGGGAGTTACTAGGAACCATGCTTACCAGAGGAGCATCATTTAAAACTTTTATTACAAAAATGCTCAAACATACACAAAGGTAGAGAGCATAATTCTGTGAGCCTTTATATACTTAATTCAACAATGTTGATTTTGTCACTTTGTTCCTTCTACTCCTTTCTTGCTGTCATTTTTTATTTGCCAAAATATTTAAAATCAAATGTCACTTCAGTCCATACTTCCATATGCAGCTCTAGGAAATAAGAACCCCCCTTTTTTTACATGACCCCAAAGCCATTTTTACATCTAACAAAATCAGCACTGATTCCTTGGCATCATAAACATCCGGTCCATAATTAACTGTCCTCAGCTGCCGGAAACTGTCTTTTTACATTGGGTTGTCCAAATCAGGAACCAAACAAGGTCCTCATGTTCCATGTGGCAGTTGTCTTGTAATGTCACCTCTCGCCTTCTTCCCCCAGTCATTGACTAGTTGAAGAAACTGGGTCAGATATCCTTTAGAATGTCCTCCATTCAGGATGTGTCTTCTGACTTCCTCATTGTGTCATTTAATTTGTTCTTCTATCCCTAGTATTTCCTGTTAAATGGAGTTTTGGTTAAAATCATGTTCAGTGTTTTGCTTGGCAAGAGTCCTTCATAGACGGAGCTGCGTACTTCAGGCTGCATTACACCAGGGGTGCACAGTGTGTGGTTGTACCCCTTTTAGTAATGCTAAGATTACCCAGAGGCTCAGGTGGTGACAGCTTGATTCCTTCTTGGTAAATTTCTCCGTCAACCATCATACTTGGTTTTATCCATTGAAGATTCTTGCTTTAATCAATTATTACATTAAGGGTTACAAATGCTGATTTTTCTGATTCCATATTCCTTCCATATTAGCTGAAATCCTTCCGTAAATAAGAAGTTTTCTCCACCACTTACAGTTATTTGGCTACCCTGAAATATAGTTTTTACAGGACAGACAGCATAAATATTTAATTCTTTTTCTTTTTAATTGCCAATTTTCAGAAAAAGAAGTTGGGAGGAGCATCACTTAAAAAAAATTTCGCCCTAGCCAGTTTGGCTCAGTGGATGGAGCGTTGGCCTGCGGACTGAGGGGTCCCAGGTTCGGTTCCGGTCAGGGGCATGTGCCTTGGTTGCGGGCGCATCCTGGGTGGGGGGTGTACAGGAGGCAGCTGGTCGATGTTTCTCTCTCATCGATGTTTCTAACTCTCTATCCCTCTCCCTTCCTCTCTGTAAAAAAATCAATAAAATATATATTTTTAAAAATTTCATCTTAGAGCTGAATAGGGATAGATGGCCTAGATAGTGGGTGGGGCACTTGTGTCTAACCCTCACTCACTTCAGGGCATGGAGTGTGTGGGGGACAGACAGATACTAGAGGGCTTAGTGTCCTGGTCCTTGGACAGCAATGAGGTGGGCATGTGACTGATTTGGCAGCTGCAGGATGGAGAGAGAGAGGGAGAGAGAGAGAGAGAGAGAGAGAGAGAGAGAGAGAGAGAGGAAGTGAAGAAACAGCTAGACACAGAACACAGGAAGAGAGATAAAGACAGAAAGGGAAACAGAAATGAGAGATCACAAATGAAATGTACCCAATAGCAGAATAAGACAGAAAAGCAGAGCGATGTGAGGTGGATTGAAAGACCAAGGAAGAAAATAGACATGAAGATAAAGATTGAGACAGGGCCCTAACTGGTTTGGCTCAGTGGATAGAGCGTCGGCCTGCAGACTCAAGGGTCCCAGGTTCGATTCCAGTCAAGGGCATGTACCTTGGTTGCGGGCACATCCCCAGTAGGGGGTGTGCGGGAGGCAGCTGATCGATGTTTCTCTCTCATCGATGTTTCTAACTCTCTATCCCTCTCCCTTCCTCTCTGTAAAAAAATCAATAAAATATATATTTAAATAAAAAAGATTGAGACAGGAAGGGGGAAAGAAAAAGACGTATATGTTAAGTAGATTTAAAATTAAAAGGGTAAATAGAGGGAGGGAGAATTAGAGCACTAGAGAGTAGGGAAAACACATATCAAGACACAAGTTAGGTGAAGGCAGAATGACCCAGTGATAGAGAGAAAGAAGGAAGCAGAAATGGAAAGAATGATGTGGAAAGATAGAAGGAAAGATAAATGGAAGGATAAGCAGAGATGTAAAGGAAAAAAACAAAGGGTTCCAGAGAAGGAGACTGAGAAAGAGAAGACTGAAAAAGACTAGGGTCAGAGAAATTCAGAAATGTGGAGGCTCAGGGGCCCTCTGCTTAGGGTCCAGTCCCGGGCAGATACCCAGTCTCTCACTTCCAGCTTCCTCATGGTGGTTTCTTCAACCCCCTAGTCCGACTCCCCAGGGACAGGGGACTCATGACTGGCCATGTGTGGATGGGATTGTTGGGAACTGAGTCAAGGGTTCCCTGCTTCCCTCACCCCATACCAGATGAGCAGAGATGTTGCAGATGGGATTAATCCTGGAAGATTAAGGTCATGAGGCTGGGCTAGCACTCAGAGATTTGCAAGACAAGACATCCAGGCAGAGAGCACCAGATTCCTAAAAGCAAAAGACCATGTATGATGTCATGATATCCAAGGGGAGGGAGTAGCTAAAACTCTGCTGTTCAGCCTCCTCTTCTGGTCCAAGAGCCACTGATCTATCATCTTTGCCTGACTCAAGATGAGAGAGGTAAGGGGTCCAGAGACTCTTGGGTCAGTTAGAAATATGGGTGGAGGTTCAAGGGCCAAAAAATGGCCCCTGGGCAGAGGGTCCCCTACCACCTCTAGAAGAAGAAGAATCTATCTTATCTACGTGAACTCAGAGGAGCCAAGAAGAGTCCCCAGGGGAGGCTGACGAGCAGGGGGCGGTGGGGAGGGGCAGGGGATGGCCAACTTGCTTACCTTCAGAGGCCTTGCAGGAGGCTCTGAGAACAGTTTCCATTCCAAACGTTGCAGAAGAAGAGTTTCTGGAACCAGCAGGAACATGCCCAGAAACTAACTTCAAAGCAGATTCCTGTTCTCACCCCCAGGACTGAGGGGGAGGGAGGCCAGGGGCTCTGAGCAGTGTGCTGCCTTTACCTTCTGGGTGAGGGGTCCAGGTGACCCCTCTTACTCCACCCAGAGCTTCTGCCTCCTACCTGAGGAAGCAGCTCCAGAAGGGCTCCAGAAGACTGACAGTCTCTTTAGGGGGCAATAGCCCGCCTAGACTATCAGACAGTGCCACCGAGAGGTGCGAGAGGTGCGTTGTCCCCTGAAGCAGCAGCTGCAGTGGCCAATGGAGCCTGGAGGCCCCCAGGCAGGCCCTCTGCCACAGCCACAGTTGTTACTATAGGCCAAACAGGAGCTGGGACAGGCGGTTCGGCCCTTGGCACTAGGGTAAATGGGGCAAGGTGAGGGATGGCAGTAGGCCAAGTGAGGATCAGAGCATGGGACACCAGAGCTATGGTAACAAGTTGAGGGAGGACAGGCAGGGCAGGAGCAGGTGCAGGGTGGGCCAGGGAGGCTGGGACAGGAGGGACAGGTAGCTGCGTAGGAGGGGTAGGCAGTGCAGTTGCAGGTGGGAGGAGGACAGGCAGGGCAGGGGCAGGCACAGGCAGAGGGAGGACAGGATAGACAAGGAGAGGCAGCTGGTGGGACATGCCCAGAGGGTGCAGGAGGTTGTTGGTGGGTGGCCTTCTTGTTTCGTGGCCCCAAACGTAGGCCCAGAGAGAAGTCCATTCAGCTGCAGAATCTGCCAGGCTCGGGGGTTGAGTGAAGTGGGGGCAGGGGTAGAGTAGGAGGGGCGGACTGAGGTGGGGGCGGGTGGCGGTGTGTGGGAGGAGGGGTACAGGATTAAACCTAAGACACTGCTGATCCTTGTTGATCCTTCAGGGAGCTCAGACCTCTCCAATCAGCCCTCTTCTTCCAGGCCTGCCCAGCAATGCTCTCCTGTGGTGCTCCTCTCCACTGGAAACCTCTGTCTGCACCAGACCAGAACGTGGCCTTCAACTCGGACGTGCACTTGCATGCCTTCAGTCCTTGCTCACACTGTTCCTTCAGCTGGGAGTGCCTTTTCTCTTTTCTTCACTTGGCAAGGTCCTATAGCAGCGGTTCTCAACCTGTGGGCCGCGACCCCTTTGGGGGTTGATCGACCCTTTCACAGGGGTCGCCTAAGACCATCAGAAAACACATATATAATTACATATTGTTTTTGTGATTAATCACTATGCTTTAATTATGTTCGTTTTTTTAAATATATATTTTATTGATTTTTTACAGAGAGGAAGGGAGAGGGATAGAGAGCCAGAAACATCGATGAGAGAGAAACATCGATCAGCTGCCTCCTGCACATCCCCTACTGGGGATGTGCCAGCAACCAAGGTACATGCACTTGACCGGAATCGAACCTGGGACCTTTCAGTTCGCAGGCCGACGCTCTATCCACTGAGCCAAACCAGTTAGGGCTATGTTCGATTTTTAACAATGAAAATACATCCTGCATATCAGATATTTACATTACAATTCATAACAGTAGCAAAATTACAGTTATGAAGTAGCAACGGAAATAATTTTATGGTTGGGGGTCACCACAACATGAGGAACTGTATTAAAGGGTCGCGGCATTAGGAAGGTTGAGAACCACTGTCCTATAGTCTCTGAACTCTTTCCTTTTATTTAATCAAAAAGTATTTCTTGAGCTCCAGGCAGCTGACACCTGCTTGGGTAAGGACCCCAACCCATTACTCTCCAGCCCTGAATAGATGCTTCAGGATCCCAAACTGTCCCCAGAAGTGACCTAGGGAAGCAGCAGCAGCAGCAGCAGCAGTGCTCTGAGACTGAGCCAGGGATCTTGGTGGGAGCTGGCAGCAGAGGGGGGATGCCTGGGTTCTGGGTGTTTCCAGAAGGGGCAAGTCCCAGGGGTAGGTGTGGGGATGCCTGGCCGTCTCTGGGAGACTGACAACCAGCCTGGAAAGACAGCTAAGTTTTCTCTTTCATTGAGCTCCCATAAAAGTGAGGGGTGGCGCTGGATGGATATTAAAACCAAAGAGGTAGCCCTGGCTGGTGTGGCTCACTTGGTTGGAGTGTCCTCCAGGACACCAGAAGGTGGTGGTTCCATTCCCGGTCAGGGCACATGCCCAGGTTGTGGGCTGGATCTCCAGCGGGGAGCGTGCAGAAGGCAGCTGATCAGTGATTCTCTCTCAGCATTGAGGTTTCTATCACTCTCCCCCTCTCCCTTCCTCTCTGAAATCAATAAAAAGATATTTTAAATAAATAAATAAATAAATGGCTATTTTTAAAAAAAACCAAATAGGTAAACAAACAAATACATTAGCTTTTTTCAGAGCACGCAAATGGTGATGAAAAAAAAACCAGGGTGATGTGATAAAACGTGACTCAGAGAGATGGATTCGTCACAAGGGGCAGCTAGACAGCTCCCAAATAGTCAGGTATGACGGCCCTTAAGGGTTTGGGGGAGATACAATCTGTCGAGCCCTGGCCAACCCTGGGAGAGCTGCCTGAGGCTCAGTGGAACCCAGGAGAAATACAAAGCTGAGAAGGGGATAGGGGTTGCTGGAGATTGCAATCTAAAATCCAATGGTCAGGGAAAGTGTTACTGAGAAAGGACATTTTAGCAAAGACCTAAATAAAGTGAGGGAGCAAGTCATGGAGACATCTAGTGCAAGAAAATCCCAGAAAGGGGGGAGAGCAAGTGCAAAGAGCAAAGAGGAGTTAAAATGGCAGAGGTAGAGAGCAAGGCACAGGCCATGGGAGTCACGGTAGGGACTTGGATCTTATTCCAAGAAGAAGGGAAAACTACTGAGGGTTTTAGGCAAGAAAGTATACGGGTTTTCTTGACTCTATGCCTGCCCCTGGTTAGAATGTTCTGCTTCCTGAGAAACTGGTACAACCATGTTGGGAAAAAGTTTGGCTTTATCTGATAAAGCTGAGATTACCTCTATATACACTTTGACTCTTAGATTTGTAGCCTCAAAATTCCTTTGTTTAAAAATATATTTTTATTGATTTCTTAGAGAGAGAGGAAGAGGGAGAGAGAGAGGGAGAAATATTGATTGATTGCCTCTTGTATGCACCCCATGTTGCCATGGCCAGGAATCAAACTGGCGACCTCTTGCATGTATTGACTGGGAAACATGTACAAAAATATTTTTAGCAGCACTATGATAGCCCAAACTGAAAACAACTCAAACATCCACCAACAATAGAGTAAAAAAATAAATTGTGCTACTATGGAAAACAGTATGGAGGTTCCTCTAAAAATTAAAAATAGAACCACCATATGACCCAGCCATCCCACTTCTAGGTATTTATCCAAAGAAATCCAAAGCACTAATTTGGAAAGATATATGCACTCCTATTTTCATAACTATAGCCAAGATATGGAAGCAACCTATGTGTCCATTGATACATGATTGGATAAAAAGAATCTGGTACATATATACAATGGAATATTACTCAGTCATAAAAAAGAATGAAATTTTACCATTTGTGAAAACATGGATGGACTTAGAGGGTATTATGCTAAGTGAAATAATCAGACAGAGAAAGATAAATACCATATTATTTCCTTTATATGTGGAATGTAAAAAACAAAATAAACAAATAAAACAGAAACAAACTCTTAGATACAGAGAACAAACTGAGGGTTGCCAGACGGGAGCGGGGTTACGAGACTGGGTGAAATGAAGGTATTAAGAAGTACAATTTGGCAGTTACAAAATAGTCACGGGATGTAAAGTACAGCATAGGAAATATAGTCAATAATATTGTAATAACTATGTATGGTGTCAGGCGGTACTAGACTTATCGAGGGGGATCGCTTCCTAGGTTATATAAATGCCTAATCACTGTGTAGTATACCTGAAATTAGTATATTAAATGTCAACTGTAATAAAAATTTAAAAAATAAATAAGTAGATTGTGATATCCACACAACTGAATATTACCCAATGGTGAAAAAGACAGTTATATGCAACAACTTGGGTATATCTCACAAATAAAATAAAGACAAAAAAGTAATATAATATCATTTCATTTATATAAACCTCAAAAATAGGCAAAGTTGAGCTATTTTGTTTACAGATGCACACAGAGGTGCTAAAACTATAAAGAAAAACAAGGAAATGATCTCAAAAGTCAGGATGGTGGTTACTTCTTAGGGTATGGAAGAAATTATGGAAGGGACACCTGAGGTGTAGGGAATACTCTTTCTTGGGTAGCAGTTGAATAGGTATTTATTTTATTCCAATTTATTTTGTACACTGTTCATAATATATATATTTTTAAAATATGTTTTATTGATTTTTTTTTTACAGAGAGGAAGGGAGAGGGATAGAGAGTTAGAAACATCTGATGAGAGAGAAACATCAATCAGCTGCCTCCTGCACACCCCCCACTGGGGATGTGCCCGCAACCAAGGTACATGCCCTTGACCGGAATCGAACCCGGGACCCTTGAGTCCGCAGGCCGACGCTCTATCCACTGAGCCAAACCGGCTAGGCCTCATAATATATTTATATACTCTTTCAGAAAGAGAAAATAAAAGTACCTCTTCTTTTTCTGCTGCACGCCATCTCATTCAAATCATTGTGTTGCAGTTAGATATTCCTAGTCCATACACCTATCTTTCCCACCCAACCTTGCGGACAGCAACCTTTCCAATATTTCCTTTTGAAAAAAATATTTTTTAAATTGATTTCAGAGAGGAAGAGAGAGATAGAAACATCAATGATGAGAAAGAATCGATTGCTTCCTGCATAGCCCACATGGGGGATGGAGCCTGCAACCCGGGCATGTGCCCTGACTGGGAATCGAACCGTGACCTCCTGGTTCATGGGTCAACACTCAACCACCTAGCTACACTGGCCAGACACCTTTCCTATATTTCTGGCACCTCTCATTGCCTGGTATGTAGCAGATGCTCAATAACTATTTGCTGATTGGATTGAATTGAATTCCCCCAAGTCTCTCAACCCACGTAGAGGTGAGCAGCTGCAGAAGAGGAGGAAGACTGCCCGCCCCAGTGTGGCTCAGTGGTTGAGCACCAAATGGCGATGAAAAAAAACCAGGGTTATGTGATAAAAAGTGACTCAGAGAGATGGATTCATCAGAAGGGGCAGCTAGACAGCTCCCAAATAGGGTTAAGTCCCAGCCTTGCTCTGACCCGTGACATCAAACCAGGATGTCACGGTTTGATTCACAGTCAGGGCACATGCCCACGCTGTGGGCTCGATCCCCAGTTGGGGGCGTGCAGGAGGCAGCTGATCAGTGATTCTCTCTCATCATTGATGTTTCTATCCCTCTCTCCTCCCCTCTTCTCTCTGAAATAAATAAAAACACATTTAAAACAAAGGAAGAGGAAGAAGCCTGCTGTGGTGAAGAGGATCCCTAAGACCTGGGTTCCCATCATAGCTCTGCCACTTCCTAGTTGTGTGATATCGGGTAAGTCAATGAATCTCTCTGGTTCTCAGCTCCCTCTTCTGTGAAATGAATGTGATGGAAAATGGGTATGATAACCGCTAACTCTCTGGACTTCGGCACGGATTAAGCAAGTAATGTATATGCCTAGCACAATGTCTGGAACATTTAGGTGCTCAAGAAAGGATAGCGTCCCAACGCCCTTCCCCCAGCATCTTTTCTTCAAAGGAGTCCACTAGAAAGGGGCAGCCAAACGTCAAAGATGGTACCAGAGTGTGGCCCACATCCTTGGGCCCCTTGAGGTTAAAGTGGAGATGTAGTCTGGTCAAGAGCTAGCAGATAGAAAGAGCTGATTGAAGCTGAACAGATCCCAGGCAGTTGGTGGGAGCTGGCAAGGTTAGTAAGACAGGGTCTGGGAATTTCCATCTAGGGGAAGTCCCAGGTGTGGGTAAAGGGGTGCCAAAATGGCCTCACCCAACACACCGGCCCCAGGGGATGTGGGCACATGGAGGAAAGTGGGTCAGAGCAAGGCTGGGACTTAACCCCATTGGTCCCATGACCTCTTTACCAGTTAGGGAGGAGGCACAGCCTCAGAGAAGCCTGCTCCCTCCTCCTTTTCTTCAGAAAGGAAGTACGTTGGAACCTTGGGGTCTGAGCAGGAGGAACTGGAAGCCCCCCTGTGGAGAGAGGAGAGGTAACCCTGTGGCCCCCAGATGCAGGTTCTGTACAAAACAGACTCTTAAACCCACCCACATGGTGACCGGCAGACACCTGGAGCACTCACCTCACACGCACTCCAGGCAACTGTGGAGGCAGATATGCTCCTCCTTCCAGGAGTAGGACAGGTCAGGGCTGGATGGAGAGGCGGGGAGGGTGCATGGGAGAACAGCTCAGATGAGCCTCTGGTGAGACTCCAACTGGGCAAACAGAGGCATTCTCACCCTGAGGGCTTTGCCAACAACTCGGGGTTTTGTTTTCTGTGTCTAATCTTAGGTCTAAGCCTATGGATTCCTCTTCCCTATCTGAGCCTCTGTTTCCCTTTCTGGAGGAGGAGATGAAGGAATGGGTGGAATCATTCCACGGCAGGGTGTTCCAGGGTCCTGCTTTGGCCATTAGGAGGTGCTTTGGCCACCCCCCATTTGTAGCATATCCAAAGCTAGGTGGGGAGCAGGAATGGAGGGTCCCTCTTCTTTCTGGGGGAGCAGGATGGCTGGGAGCCAGGATTCCAATTCCAGGGCCTTTGCACATACTCTTCTGCTGCCCTCCCTTCTCTTCACTCTACTCCTCACTCTTTCCCAGAAGCCTTTCCTGATGTCTTTGGCTGGGGGAAAATCCTGCTCCTATCCATTCTCATGTACCTTATGCCTCTCCACACTGGTTACCACTTGCAATTTTGCAAAATTTTTGGTTAATGTCTGACTCCTCCCCCAGACTAGGGGTTTGCAAGGGCCTAGTACAGTGCTTGGCATACAGTGGATGCTTAATAAAGATTTGTTGAATTCATAAAAGGTGCGAGTTTAGGGAAGAAATTTCTAGAATTGTTTAGGCTAGTTTTAAAATTTTGTGTTTAAAAAATCAAGGCCTTATTCTATGTGGGATCTTGGCAGCACTGAGGCTGGTAAGGGCCATCCACACACAAACTCATTCACCAAGAGAGCCAAGAAACTGGCAAGCAGAATAGGCCTGGTACAAGGGGTGGAATTGAGCAAATGCAGGGGTAACATCACAAGTATAGAAACATCAATGATGAGAGAGCATCAACTGCCTCCTGCACAGCCCACACCCAGGATCAAACCTGCAACCCAGGCGTGTGCCCTGACCTGGAATCGAACCGTGACCTCCTGGTTCATATGTCAACGCTCAGCCACCTAGCCACACCGGCCAGACAGTGGCACAGAGCAGGCCTAGGGGAGGAGGTGGGAGAGGAGGGAAGGAAGGGAAAGTAGAAGACATGTGTTGTACAAAACATGTTTGCAACACACTCTCCCCGAGTGCCCTGGTCTCCAAGCCCCAGTGGCACTTCCACGCCTTAATGATGTCCTTGGGGGTTGTAACAGAGCTCCCCCAACCTCCCGCAGACACCTGCTAGCCGCCTCTGAGCATGGCATAGGACATCCTCCCAGTACCGTACTGAGCATGGGGAAATTACCTGTTCCGTGTCCTGATGCTGCTAAGGAGGGGGTGAGGGTGAAAATTTGGGGCGGGGCAATAATAGCAAAGGCAGGGCAGGTGGGACAGATGTCTGGATCCTTTCCTTCTTACCATCTCTCCTTCTGGTTTTTGGGATGAGGGGCAAAGGAAACCCGGTTCTAGGGTCCCCAAGAGAGCATTTCTCTAAATTGCCAGTGTGACCAAGGAGAGCCACCACAAACAGAACAAAGCCTAGAAATGGAGATGACCCAAGAGAAAGAGGAATAAGGGAGCCCCCCCCCCCATTTCCAGAGTGGACTGCCCTCTTCCCACTCCTCCTCCTGGAATCCCCGGATAGAAGACTGGCTCCATTGCAAGATAGAAGAATCTGAACCCATCACAATGCCCTTCTTCCTTGTTCCCTAATCCTGTCTAGAGTTTTTGGTTTGACTTCCAAACCCCTACAGCCACCAAACAGATCCCAGTCTCTGGGTCCTGGGGAGGAACCAGCGAGTTGTGGCAATCCTGAGGGGCGGGGTCATCATAGGGCGGGTCTTCTTGGGCATCGCCCCCTGGCTGCGGTCCTTGGCTGGGGACCCAGGAGGCTGTCAGAAGGGTGGAGTTACAGTTACCAAGATGGACAAACACTCAGCAGAGACAAGGACAGGGGCAGACTGACAAACCAGGACAAAGAGGAGAGTAAAGACATGGAATTCCAGACCTACTCTCTCTGTCCAGGCCCCTCCAAGCATTTAGTGTCCCATTTTAGCTTCCCTGTCCCCATCTGCTCCCCCAACTGCACAGCCTCAGAGCAGTTGGCCCTCTAAGAAGCAGAAGTGGAAGACTTGAGAGAGACCCAGCAGGGAGAGCGTCATGGGGTGGCGCCTGGTTCTGTGTCAGGATGCCAGGCCAGGGGCCCAGGAGGGAGTGGTGCCCTTGCCCAGTTCATGAGGACAGGAGACTCATTCACTGTAAACCAAGTACAGATGTGCCGGGAGGGGGCGGGGGAATCAGGGCCACATTCACAAACCACAGCTGGGTCTGCCCTCTTTCCCCCAGCCGCCAACCCCTGGGCTGGAGGGGTTAACTCTGCAGCCTCCAGGCAAGATCCCAGTGGCCCGCACTGGTGGGACACCATCCCACCCCAGCCAGGATGCCTATGTCCAACTCCCTGACACCCACCCCTCCCACACTGCCAGGAGCTTCTCCCAGGGTAACCAAGCACAGTCAACAGCAGTCAGGCCACCTGGGGACGGGACCCTGGAGTACCTATTCCCAGCCCTTCCCACCTCTGGAGTGAAAGGGAGGGCCTTGTCTGCACCCCCATTGACGTATCCCGTTCTCCAGAGATAACCACAGCAAGCCCCTTCTTTTCCTCTCTCTTTCATCTGCCCCAGGCTATAAAAGTGGCCTCTCCCGGGAGGGAGGAAAGCTGGCCCCCAGGGTGGCAGCGAGGACAGAGCAGAGTAATTCCAGTAAGGAAAATGTGACGTGACCAAGCGCCCATGTCCCCAGCGCTGGCCACTCTGGGATTGTTGTTGGAAAGGTCCTCTGGGTGCATCTCTCCAGACTCGCCCAGCCCCTGCTACTGTTCTCCTTCTACACTTTCTCACTCTCACCCTTAATCCTTGTGGGAGTGCTTGGGGTTCCCGCACAGAGATTGGACTTCAGATCCCTTCTTTTCTCTTGCTCTGTCTGTCCTCAGTAGAATGGAAACTGATACTCCGGGCAGAGTCTGTGGTGGTCACGATGAAGTCAGAGAATGTCTCCATCAGACACTGACACTGACTCTGGGTGAGCGCGCGCACACACACACACACACACACACACACACACACACATACACACAATCAACCACGTTTGTGCAGCATCTACCAGGCAGGCAGGCGCTGGTTAAGGCAGACACACACGCCCTCTGCTTGGGCTTTCTCCCTCACACCCAGCCCGAGGCTCCTCCCACTCCCAGCACAGTTCCTCCTGCCTTCCTCCCCAGCCTCTCCCACTCCAGACCCAAGCCTAAAGGTGGGGATTGGCAGCCCTCACTCCCCGAGCTTACTGAAGGCAGGACGAGAGGGAGGAGGTCTTTGAGCCCAGGACTCAGCGCTGTCCCCCCTTCCCACTAATTAAATCTGTTTGCTCCTGGATCCAAAGGACCACTGGGGGAGGCAAGGGGAAGGAGAGGGTACTTTGACCGGCAGGAGAAGGCTAAGCAAAGGGCCAAGACTGGCATCTGCTCTGGCAGACTCCTGCCCCATCACTCCACCCCCGGGCGCACGGGGCTACAGCTCCCATCGCCCGCCCTGGGGAAGTGACAGAGACTGAATCCCAGCCTGGCCAGAAAACTCAACCAGTGCCCCCAGATGGCAGGAAGGGGGAAAGTGCCAGGAGAAAGGGTGGCATCATGGGCCCAGGACGCTGATCTCTTCTGCCAGCCTTGCCCGGCCTCCCGGGGAAGGCTCTGGAAGTTCAGCAAATGGGAGGGGCAGAGACCCAGGC